>NC_141623.1:34833772-35143272 GCF_047967505.1 Dipteris shenzhenensis | reverse complement strand
TCTCTGCAAGTAGCATAGCCGAAAAGTGCAAGAGTGCACTATCTCAGATTGGGACACCCTTTGTGGTGTGGCGAGAGGGTAGTATATGCTACGGGAGAGGGTGAAGCCATTTCGAGGCCTGTTTTGGTGGCAGAATTTTTCCACAGGCACTCAGGGGAAGTGCCCTGTTTTTGCTGTGCGACCACTGTTCTACAGGTCGGTGAAAAGTTATCGTAGAAACTACATCATATGCTTGTGCGTAGAGATATTGGGAGTTACAGAATCATTCTTATTGCCTGTTGACGCATAATCGTCACTAAGAAGTGACTATGTGATGAAATACCACTCAGTTTTGCAGATTTGCCCTTGTGAGGCAGAAGTTGTGTTTTTCTGTAGTGACAGAATATTTTGTAGTGTTCTGTGATTGCGTCTGATGCTCTTTCATAGATTGTCACCGAAAAGCTTAACAAGAACAACTTCCAAGCATGAAAATTTAGAATAGGCTATTGGGAGTTCATTACTGGAGCTAAACAAGAACCGGTTATTCCTAATGTTCCCAACCAACAGGAGTTGCAGGCATTTAAAGGCTGGCATGAGAGAGTCAGAAAAGTTATGTAATGGCTGTCTATCAGTATTTCAGATTCTATGATTGTACATATTCAAGATGCAAGCACATCAAAGGAGGCATGGGATACTTTGACAAAAATGTATAGCACAAATATGCAAGCCAGGAAAATGCAGCTCAAGTAAGAGCATAATGTGCAGAGAGAAAATATGAGCATCAATGACTACCACATGAAGGTGAAGAAGATTGCAGATGCACTTGCTTCTATTGGGTCACGAGTGGAAGGTGATGATTTAGTTTCTGTGACCTTGAATGGTCTAGATAAGGATTATGCACAATTTCGGACATCCATTGCCCTTCGTGAGAATTTTCTTGATTTTGAGGAGTTGATTGCTCTCCTAATTTTTGAAGAGCAAAGAAATGGTGGTGCATCTTCTTCAAGAGGAACTTCAAAAGAAGTTGTCTTCTACTCAAATGCTAGAAGAGGTAGAGGCAGAGGTAGAGCAGGCCGATTTGGAGGCCGTGGTAGAAATTAGAATGTGCAGCAAATTCAAGAAAACCAATTCTATGGAGGAAGACATCGTAACTTTAGAGGTAGGGGGAGCCAAAGAGGTCGTGGTAGATGGTAGAGAGGCCAAAATGGAAACAACAATGTTGAATGCTACTACTGTGGTAAAATGGGTCATATGGTTAAAGACTGCTATAAAAAGCAGAATGACATCATGACTGGAAAATTGCAGCAAGGCAATTATGCATCCTCTAGTAGACAGGGTGATGATAGAAATGAGCATCTGTTTATGGTGCAGCACGTGACCAATCCTGTGACAAGTACAGAAGAAAGCAATGATGTGTGGTATGTTCACTCAAGTGCGTCAAACCACATGACAGGTCATGCAGAATGGATGCAGGATATGCAAGGAAAATGGTATGACCAGGATTTAAGGAGACTAGTGATGATACTGCACATCCTATTGTGCAGATTGGTAAAATTCCTTTGTCTATGGAGGATGGAGAAAAGAAATACTTGTCTGATGTATTTCATGTCATGAATATCACCAGGAACTTGGTTTTTGCTAGTCAAATGGTTGAGCAGGGCTTGTAGGTCATATTTAATCCTCATGGATGCTTTGTTGAGGATATGAAAAATAAAGGTTGCTTGATAGCAAAAGGGAAGAAGAAGGGTAGGATGTTTACGTTGGATGCGGACATGCCTGAATTGAGTATAGCAATGTTACACATGGGACCGGTGTAGTTGCAGATATTGATATATGGCATAAACGCATTGGTCATGTTAATGTACAACGACTTCAATTAATGCAAGCCCAAAATATTGTTGCAGGATTGCCTAAGTTCAAGGTTGCAGAAATGCATAAGGTATGTGAAGCCTATCAATTTGGAAAACATGCAAGGAAACCATTTGCTACACATGTTCAAGAGAGTAAGAGGCAATTGGAATTAATTTACTCTTATGTGTGGACTACTAAAGCTGCATCTATTGGAGGCTGTCATTATTTTGTCACTTTTATTGATGACTACAGCACAAAAGTTTGGGTGTATTTTATGTAAAAGAAAAGTGAAGTGTTTGGGCATTTCAAAGCTTTTAAAGCTATGATTGAAAAAGAAATAGGCCTGCAAATAAAATGCCTAAGGTCAGATGGAGGGGGAGAGTACCTCTCAAATGAGTTTGCAAGTTTCCTACAGGAGCATGGCATAAAGCAGCAATATTCATGCAGTCATACCCCATAGCAAAATGGACTTGCAGAAAGGAAAAACTGGCATATTGGAGAGGTATCTTGTGCCATGCTCAACGAAAAAGACCTGCCAGATTTTTATTGGGCTGAAGTAGTTGCTACAGTAGTCTACATAATGAACAGGACTCCCACTAAAGCAATATATGGCATGATGCCAGAGGAGAGGTATACTAGTAGGAAACTAGATATTTCTCATTTGAAAGTTTTTTTTGCATTGCCTATGTTCATGTGCCAGATGATTTGAGATCCAAGTGTAAAGAGAGTGGGAGAGAAGGAAGGAGTCTCACTTGTAGCTTTTTCACATACACAATGGGGGAATATACACAAAGGTGGAGGCTTTATGCCATGCTCTTGCAGAAAACTTGCAAACTCATTTGAGAGGTACTCTCCCCCTCCATCTGACCTTAGGCATTTTATTTGCAGGCCTGTTTCTTTTTCAACCATAGCTTTAAAAGCTTTGAAATGCCCAAACACTTCACTTTTCTTTTTCATAAAATACGCCCAAACTTTTCTGCTATAGTCATCAATAAAAGTGACAAAATAATGATAGCCTCCAATAGATGCAGCTTTAGTAGTCCACACATAAGAGTGGATTAATTCCAATGGCATCTTACTCTCTTAAACATGTCTAGGAAATGGTTTCCTTGTCTGTTTTCCAAATTGATAGGCTTCGCATACCTTATGCATTTATGCAACCTTGAACTTAGGCAATCCTGGAACAATATTTTGGCCCTGCATTCATTTTAAGTCATTGTACATTAACATGACCAATGCGTTTATGCCAAATATCAATATATGCAACTACACTGGTCCCATGTGCAAACATTACTACACTCAATTCAGGCATGTCTGCATCCAACGTAAACACCCTGCCCTTCTTCTTCCCATTTGCTATCAAGCGACCTTTATTTTTCATATCCTCAACAAAGCATCCATGAGGATGAAATCTGACCTGCAAGCCCTGCTCAACCATTTGACCAACAGAAACCAAGTTCTTTGTGATATTCGGGACATGAAATACATCAAATAGGTATTTCTTTTTTCCATCCTACCTAGACAAAGGAATTTTACCAATCTTCACAATAGGATGTGCAGTATCATCACCAGTCTCCACAAATCCTGGTCTTTCCATTTTCCTTGCATCTTGCATCTAGTCTGCATGACCTGTCATGTGGTTTGACGCACCTAAGTCAACATACCACACATCATTGCTTTCTTTTGCACTTGTCACAGAATTGGTCATGTGCTGCACCATAAACAGATGCTCATTTCTGTCATCACCCTGTCTACTAGGGGATGCATAATTGCCTTGCTGTAATTTTCTAGTCATGATGTCATTCTACTTTTTATATCAATCTTTAACCATATGACCCATTTTACCACAGTAGTAGCATTCAACATTGTTGTTTGCATTTTGGCCTCTCTGCCATCCACCATGACCTCTTTGGCTCCCCTTGCCTCTAAAGTTACCACGTACTCCTCCATAGGATTGGTTTTCTTGAATTTGCTGCATATTTTGGTTTTTGCCATGGCCTCCAAATCGGCTTGCTCTACCTCTGCCTCTACCTCTTCCAACAATTGAGTAGAAGACAGCCTCTTTTGAAGTTCCTCCTGAAGAAGATGCACCACCATTTCTCTGCTCTTCAGAAATTAGAAGAGCAATTAGCTCCTCAAAATCAGGAAAATTCTTACGGATGGCAATGGATGTCCGGAATTGTGCATAATCCTTTCCTAGACCATTTAAGGTCACAGAAACTAAATCATCATCTTCCACTGGTGACCCAATAGAAGCAAGTGCATCTGCAATCTTCTTCACCTTCATGTGGTAGTCATTGATGCTCATATTTTCTCTCTGCACATTATGCAACACCTGCTTGAGCTGCATTTTCCTGGCTTGCATATTTGTGCTATACATTTTTGTCAAAGTATCCCACACCTCCTTTGGCATGCTTGCATCCTGAATATGCACAATCATAGAATCTGAAATACTGATAGACAGCCAGTACATAACTTTTCTGGCTCTCTCATGCCAGCCTTTAAATGCCTGCAACTCCTGTTGATTGGGAATATTAGGAATAACTGGTTCTTGTTCAGCTCCAGTAATGAACTCCCAATAGCCTTTTCCCTTTAAGGAAATTTGTCATTCTAAACTTCCATGCTTGGAAGTTGTTATTGTCAAGATTTTTAGTGACAATCCGTCAAAGAGCATCAGACGCCATTACAGAACACTGCAAAAAAACACAACTTCTGCCTCATAAGGTCAAATCTACAAAACTGTCGAGAGTGGTATTTGACCACACAGTCACTTCCTAGTGATGATTATGCATCAACAGGAAATAAGAATGATTCTATCACTCCCAATATCTTTGTGCACATGCATACAATGTAATTTCTACGATAACTTTTCATCGACCTGCAAAACACTGGTCGCACAACAGAAACAGGGCACTTCCTGAGTGCGTGCGAAAAACTTCTGCCACCAAAACAGGCCCTGTAGCATATACTACCCTTTCGCCAAGAAAAGTTGGTTTTGATTTGGAAACAACTTCGACAAGAAGATGAAACCAAACTCAAAGCACTCCTAATGGAATACCATGATTGCCTAGCATGGTCATACAAAGAGATGAAAGGAATTTCACTAGATGTGGCAATCCACACGATACCTATAAGGGAAGGTGCCCACCCTAAGGTATGTGGACCTTATCACACAAATCCTAAGTATGGTACCATGGTTTATGACGAGTTGGAAAAACTCTTAGATGCCAGATTCATCTGCAATATAGAGCACACTGATTGGGTTTCACCCATCGTCATTGTTCCTAAACACAACAAGAAGCTTAGAATATGTCTAAACTTAAAGAACGTGAATGCTACCACAATTAGGGATAACTATCCCCTACCCTTAACAGAAACAATGTTGGAAAAGGTGGAAGGTTCCAAAATATATAGCTTCTTGGATGGCTTCAGTGGCTATAACCAAGTGCAAATTGCTCCTAAAGACCAATCAAAAACAGCATTTGCTATAGAATGGGGTATTTTTGCATATAGAGTCATGCCATTTGGCATTTGTAATGCCCTGACCACATTCCAGCGAGTCATGTTCACAACTTTCAATTCATTTATGAATACATTTTTACAGGTGTTCTTGGATGATTTGTGCATCCAATCAAACAAAAAGGACCACTTCAAATGTCTTGAAGTAGTACTAATCAAATGCAGGGAGTATGGCATCTCCCTAAATCGAACAAAATGCCAATTCTTAGTCACCCACGGTGTTGTTTTGGGACACATCATTTCTCAACATGGGATTGCAACTGATATGGACAAAATCAAAGTCATCATGGAATTGCCTCCTCCTACAAATTCCTAAGGTGTATAGGTCTTTATGGGACATGCCAGCTATTATAGAAGATTTATATTGCAATATGCCATGATAGCTAGACCACTTTACAAATTATTAGTGGAATTCTTATGAACAGAAGAGTGCGACCAAGGCTTTGAGCTTTGAAAGTTGCACCTAATCACAAACCCATCCTTATATCTCCCAATTGGGATATTGATTTTAATGTTCATATTGATGGATCCAAGTATGCAATTGCGAGTGTGCTTTGTCAACCTCGTGAACATAAGAAATACTACCCATTCTACTTCGCTAGTTAACAACTCAATGGTGCAGAGATCACCTATACCACCACAGAAAGAGAAGCCCTAGCAATGGTGTATAGTGTTAAGAAATTTCGGCACTATCTTTACTGGCAAATGATTTTGTCTTCTACACGGACAAGCATTGCTTTATCTTGTGAACCATCCGTGTACATTATGAAGAATAACCAGATGGCTCCTGTTGCTTAAAGAATTCAACTTCAAAATAGTGGTCCACAAAGGTTCCCAACACTACATTGCCGATCACATGTCTCATGTCAAGTCAGGAGAAGAAGCCATGTAAGAGCAGCCATTGCTATGGCTGCATCAAAGGGATGGTGCAAGAATAGGTCTATATGGAGTAGCCACTAGGTTATGTTCATGACCGCCCATGAAATATAGCTGGATGACAGCTATCTTTATGTACTCTAGTTAGTGGCTTAGTTAATATGCCACCTAGGTTAGCTGAGTTTGGTTTGAGACCGACATATAGGGTTCACCTATTCCTTTTGTACTTAGAGAGAGAGTTCTCTTTGCTTTCACAACTAAGAAAAGAAAAACTGTTTTCAGCCTCCACCTTTGTGTATTCCCCCATTGTGTATGCGAGAAAGCTGCAAATGAGACTCCTTACTTCTCTCCCACTCTCTTCACACCCATAAGGCTACATTTAGTTTCTCTGCCCAATCAGAATGCTATGGTTCTACTACCTTGGTGAAGATAATGCATAATATTTTGTTGGTGGATTCTGCCTATCCATTCCCCTGGGGGTAGTAGAGTGTGCTTTGTCGATGGATTACCATAAAACCAAACAAGAGTTCTTGGATTATCTCATTGACAAAATGTGTGCCTCTATCCGACACAATTTCAATGGGGCATCCGAGTCGGGTGATCACATTCTCGTATAAGAATCTTGCTGTGCTTTTGGCATCTGCCTTTCTGACTGCTTTAGCTTTAGCCCATTTTGTAAAGTAATCACTGGCCACAATGATTTAGCATGCCTGTGTTCCCTTTGCTATTGGATGGGTGGGACCCGCATAATCAATCCCCCATTTTTCAAATTGTTTTTATGCAACAATCATTGTTAGGGATTGAAGCTTTTGTGTTGTGGTTTAGTAGTCTATTGGCATACATCATAGCCTTTTACATATTCATAGGCATCTACCCACAGTGTTGGCCACCAGCAGCTTGCAAGGAGGATTTTTCTTGCCATGGCTTCCCATTGGAAGTGTGCTCTTGCAATGCCTTCATGGACCACTCAGGATTGGCATGATCTCATGAGGCATTACACATCTTCTTAATACTTGCTCCTCACCCATCTTGTACAGTTGTCCTGCAATGAGTTGATAGGGTGTAGCCTTTAGAATTAGTTTTTTGGATTCTACTGCTTTCATTTCATGGGGTGGTCATCCTACCATTAAGTACCCAATGATATCTCCACACCAATCTGGAATAGCATTTATTTGAAATAGTGTGGCATTTGGCAAGTTGTCTTCTACTCCAGTGGTGGTTGCTTCTCTCAACTTGATAGGAGACATGTTATCGGCAATGTAGTGTTGGCTCGGGGGGGTCACTTGTCATATGTAACCCTATCACGTGAGTTCAACAGATGGGTTTTTATTAATTCAATTACTTACATATTTATATATACATAAGGAAGTAATTTAATACCCAAAGGTTAATATACAGAAGGGTGTTTTATATTGAAAATTTTCTAGAAGCTTGCAACATGTGACATGGATATTTACGTAGAGTGGCTTATGTCATGGGACATTTTGAAATGCTATTACTGGCATTTTCCTTTTGAAATGAGTAAGCGCTCCTATTGCATTTTCTTAAGTTCTAGAGAATTCTAAAAACCTTTTCTCTTTATTGCTCTTTTTGGCCTTTGCATTAGGATGAGGTTAGGATACTATGCTTTCTTGAATTCTAGAGAATTCTAAAAACCTTTTCTCTCTTTATTGCTCTTTTTGGCCTTTGCATTAGGATGAGATTATGATGCTATGATTTTCTCTCTTTATTACTCTTTTTTGGCCTTTTCATTAGGATGAGATTAGGATGCTATGAGGATGCTATGCTTTCTTGCATACATTGATCTCTAATCTTGATGAACACCATTAATGTTGAATTTATTTTTTGAAATTTTTTTATCCCGTCACTCTCTTTTTTTTTCTTTCTATCCACAGAGGGATTGCATTGAATCAATGGTGGAGGACTATTTTTGAAGTTGATGCCTCTTATACTTGATTTTCTTTGGTTCTACTCAGTCTATTTAGCACTGCCTTTGTAAAGATCCTTCAGGCTCTCAAACAATTGATCTATTATTTAAAAAAGAATAAATAGTGGAGAGCCACTTCTATAATTAAATCCATCGGATAAAACCTGTGAGAGTAAAGAAGTAAGGTATTTATTTTGAGATAGCCCTATTCAAAAGGATTCTCCCACTTGGGAAAATATAGTATCCATATAGCAACAAGGGATCAAAGCAAAAGGAAAAATTTTCATTGAGTGAGAATCCCATTATGCTTGAGGGTTTCTCACGCACTTGTGCCTAGAGTTGTAGATTAGCAAGTACCATGAGCATCACTACCAGTGACAGTTTGAACTAGAATATGGTAAACATGATCAATTCAAAGTAAATGAAAGAATAAAACTATTTCTAGGTTAGGAGAACATAAGCCCTTGTGTCTGATACATTGAGAGCTAAAGAAGGCTCTTATATATGGTATCTTCAAAGATTAAAGAAGACCCTTTCTAGCTTCTTAGACCATATCTTTTCTCGAGGTATTATATACGCTACACAATGCCTAGAAATGGCATCTTGTTGTTTGCGGCATATGCTACACTCATGCTACACAATGCCTAAAAATGCCTAGAAATGGCATCTTGTTGTTTGCGGCATCTAGTGGTGGATTAGTTATTAGAAGGACAATGCTAAAATCTCCCTGAGTTGTCATGGATGTGGTTGTACATAGGTGTTAGCATGGCGTTGGAGCATAGGTCCCAAATGCACTTATATTGTAGTCATACATGCAGTGATGAAGCAATAATCTATGTGCATATATAATTTATATTATTGTCATGTATTAGATGCTAATTTTGTGATGAAGGGATGTAGAAGACCGGAAGATGTGGCTACTCGATTAATTTCTTTGTTGCAATCTATTATGAGTTGCATTCTTCTTGGCAACTTATTTTTCATTACTTTCGGTCTACATCTTCTTGACATAGGTGGAGTGTATCACAGTGTGGTATGACATTAAGGCTGTTTTTTTTTGTGACTAATATCTTTCCAAGAGCGTCTCATGGTACAACTTATAGAACATATAGATGACTAGAATTCATAACATGCCATGAAGAGAAATCTTTGTTTCCGGATTGCAAAGTTCTAGAAATTTGTTTAATGGGCCTAATTGTAGTTTTGCACTGTTTTGCATAGTGTATCTCGAACATAATGAGTACCGTTTTGTGAGCATTTTGTTGAGAATTTGTAACTCTTGTAATCTAGATGATATGAGAGTGATTCAAGCACCTATATTTTTCATTTTCTAAGTAAAAAATTCACATGCATAAAACCAATTCACATTAAATTTCACAAATTGGCATTAAGGTATTGGCACTTTTGCTTAACAGAAGATGACATAAGCTATTTTGATTAACATAATGTACAGTTTTAATGAAACCTAGCATAATCTAACAAGAAGTAGCTAATCTAATGTACACAGGGTTGAGGGGGGCACAAGGAAACCTATTGAACCACCTCCCTTTCACCATAGCTAGGAATCTTGGCTCAACCTTGGTGGACGGCAGGGCAATCACATGGCTAGGCAAGTTGAAGCAATGGAGGTGTAGGGGGGAGAGCAAATGCTCGCCAAGAGGGCTATTACTACCATGAGGCAAGGGGAGACACAAGGCGTTGCTAGCAGGACTGGAAGAGAGTGGGACAAAGAAGGCCAAGGGGCATCCACCATGGTTATATGCCTATGAAAGGGAAAAATAATTTTCACAAATATTTGGTGTGCGTGGAAACTATGGAAAATATGCATTGGTCCACATGTACGAGACATGTACTTTTGGCCATTAATCAGCTATTGCCTTGTCAAGATTTTTAATTCTTGACATTGATTCCACCCATTACAAGCTATGGATCTTATGGGGTGGAATCTACATTTGCTAAATGCCTATATCTCCATCCTCTTCCGTCTATCATCTATACACCAATGATAATGCGACTCTTGTGTTCATAACCTATCTGCCATCATCGATCACAAAGTTTCATTTCTTTGGCTAGGGCCCTGTCTCACCCTGCCCTACTCCTCCCCCTCCTCCTCTTTTGTAGTGTGCCTCTAGCGTAGAGCAATGATAGGAAACTTGATCTGCTCTTGGCCTAGAGGGGTAGCCATTGTTGCAAGGCTCAATGTCGCCTCATATTGGAGCCTTGGTGCCTCCATGATGAGCATCAGAGCTCTGTCTGCTAGCTCCAATCATTAGTCGTGCCTTCTAATAGAACACCATTGTAACACATAAAATTAAGCATACTAACCAAAACATCCTAAATGACATGCCAAAATCCCTTGTAAAATTCAACAATGAAGCCATCTTGTTTTAGAACATTCTCACAAGTCCTCTCCCATTCACTGTCAACCATAGGGGAAGAATTGTCGATGATGCAATCGCAAAATCAATCCAACCATGATGTCTAGGTTGTGCAATATTGTGAGAATATTCTTGAATATGGAGTAAAATGGTATATGAATAACACGGTTGCAAGCTCTCTACAAGCTATGAAGGTGCAATCTTATCTTGATCTTATCTTGATCTTGCCAAATCTTGCTAAATCTTGCTGCCAAAATTTAATGGCCCTTAATGGGCCGCCGCTTTTGAAATCCCCTCCTAATCTTGTTCCATCTTCCTCGCCATCTCCTTCTCCCCCATCCTCCACGATCCTCTCTTGCTAAAGCAAGACTCTCTCCCCCATTCCGGCGGACCTTGGCAACGCCCTCCGCCACGGAACTCTCAATCTAGCAGACAACCAGCTTACCGGAGCTTTCCCTTCCTCTCTCTCGGAGCTCACTGCAGTCTCCCTCTCTCGCAATCGTTTGACTGCGCTACCACGGTTTAGCACGAACGTGAACAAGCGATCAGAGCTAGCAAGCAGACCGGCAAGCCATTCATTGAGGTACTCGCTCTCTTAGATACGCTGCAGCTCGTGCTTATGATTTCGCACTTGTCTGCCTTCGAGGCCCCGATGT
Source organism: Dipteris shenzhenensis (assembly GCF_047967505.1). Taxonomy (NCBI): domain Eukaryota; kingdom Viridiplantae; phylum Streptophyta; class Polypodiopsida; order Gleicheniales; family Dipteridaceae; genus Dipteris; species Dipteris shenzhenensis. The sequence goes on along the minus strand of NC_141623.1, from coordinate 35,132,086 downwards.
GCATCTAAATTTTCCGAATTCGCCTCCTCAAGTGCCCGCAAATTGTTCTTTCTCCACCAAAGAGATTCAAATTCTTGCAGCTCGAGCAGCCGCTTCTTCACCTACGATTCCTCCTCACTTTGGTAACTTCACTACCCTGCACGCTCTGGATCTCTGCTGTGTGAAGTTTTGCGTGAGTTCATGCTTGTTTTCTGTCATCACTATAGGCAATAACAACACTTTCTTATTAGTGAAGGAAGCTTTCTTATTAGTGAAGCTGTAAAGAACGGTGAAGCCCACATGGCTTCTTATTTCTCACGATCGAATATGCAAGCAGATACAGTACAAACACTCCACCTTATGAATCCCGGGTATGCTAGGTATACAGACGCTTCAAATGTTGAAAACCTGGTGTCTGTCAGTCCTGCAGGTGTCGGATAGAATAATTCAGCTGGAAACAACAATCCACAACAGCAGCAATATATTGGATTTCCTTCGCCTCCTGCGGCAGCACCGAGTCCTTTGGGACAACCGTCCACATTAACGACCATGTACAGCACAGCTTTGGGCCGACAGAGTACTTCAAGTCTCTTCACAAATCGAGCTAACAATCATCCATACAACTGGACTACAGTGAATGAGCTTTCATTCCTACCACAAAATGATGTGGCACAAATTAATCAGTCATTGGCTGCCAGGCTCCTTTCCATGAACTCAGGTCAGCATTCAACCTCTGATATGCTCCAGTCTAACGTGAGACATCAGCCCCTCCATGACGAGCAGGCTTCAATGCTGAATAGAAATGCTGTTTCACAAGCCTCTACTGGGCCTAGCCAGGGTCTCTCTCTTTCTCTTTCACCACAGCAGCACCCAGTGCAATTGCAATACCATAGCATTCAACCTGATGATTCAAGCATGAGTAGCACCCCTGGCTTAAATCATATTACTGCTGAAAGCAACAGTGATAGGGGAGAAAGAGCCCAAAACAAATGGGTAGGGAACTTGAGCCATTTCCGAGCGTCTTCACGAGATGGACTGCTAGGAACGAGTTTTCAGCATTCTATGAATGATGTAAGTAGCAGGAACATGCAGGTAGAATTAAATGTCCCAACGGTGGTCAGATCTGGAGGTTCCCTCACTGGTTCGAAGTACTTAAAACCAGCACAGCAACTCCTCGATGAAGTAGTGAGCGTTGGACGTGGAATCAGAAACAGTCCATCAAAATACATAAAATCTCAGTCTTGGATGGCACCTAGCTCGCATATGGGTGTGTCAATTGTCCCAAAAAAGAGCTTTTCATTCCCCTTGTCACGTAGGCACATCACTTGCCTGGCTTTTCATAGGAAGTTCTAAGTTATTACAAAGTTTGCTATGAAGAACTCTAGGTTGCCGAGACACTAGCATGGCAACCTTTCTCTAGGTCATTCTTGCTTTGCGCTTGCTACATAACATCAAAATATGGTAGCATTTGAGAAGAGCTGTAGGATAACGTGGTTACAACCATCCCTTTACGGTTTATTGGAGACTTGATATTAGACCACTCTGCTCACGATGTAATTTTTGTGGGCACCCTTCCCTTTAGAAGGTTCTGTTCTTCATGCTCCCAGCTTGGCTTCGCGGTTCTCTCTTTGCTTGCCTGACTCCTGCTGACTCCTTGTCTGGTTGAGCATGCAACTTGGGTTGCTCATCCATAGCTTAGGATTCCTCATTTACCTTACTCCTTTCCCTTTACCTTACATAAGCTCTCTAATAAGTTTGTTCATAAAGCACTGCATCTCGAAAAGGCAGTTTTGGGAATGACTATAATTGAAATAAAGGTATGATAGCTTTTCTTTCTCTGCTCAATAACCCATTCGTTGGCAAATTTTCGATAAGTTGATAAGCTTTTTTTGGGGGGGGGTTTCTTCTTCACGTATGTTCGATGTAGTGTCGTCTTTTCATATAGTATGTCAATGTCATAACTTCTTTATTCTTGATATTACATGACTATTAGATATCGACGTAGTGTCGTATATAGCCTTTCGACATAATACGTCGATCATCTGATTTGTAATGTAATATTTGAGTCAATTACTTGGGCCATGCATTTGCATGGTGCTTATCTTTCCGCATTGGATCGTATTACTCGATTATATGTGCGGTTAAGTAAGTAAGTCTGCATTTCGACATTTGGTTGTAATATTCAACCTTTGATGTCGTTACAAGGACTCCTTCTCATTGTTTTGAAACTAGCTCGACACTTGGTCGTATCATTCGACTGTATGTGTCGTCTCTCAACCTTAGAAGAGTAATAGAATTCAACACTTTGTCGTTTATTCGACTTTTGGTGTTGTTTCTTAGATATATAATTTATAAAATAAGTAGGCTTCAACACTAGGTCGTTTATTCGGCTTTCAGTGTTGTCGTAGCTTATTTCATAAAACAAATGTTTAAACTTCGACACATGGTCATTTATTTGGCTTTCAGTGTCGTTGTAGGTTATCAGTGTTGTATGATAGTTTCGGCTTCAACACTTGGTCGTTTATTCGACTTTTGATGTTGTTGTCCTCTTTGGAAATATTTTGTGTAGAATATAGGGGACCATCGCATAAATGCTAGTGTGTAGAGGTTGTAAACTTTCCAATAAATATACATCTGAGATTCATGCTCATACATCTAAGGTAATAATACTAGAGCCAATGATATTTGTGTCTTTCATTAATGCCTATCCATGGGGTCTTTGAAAGCTGCTTATGTATAAGGATTCTAAGTTGAATCTTATCTTTAATCAATTGTGGGTCATCAACCATTGGATATTATTTGAAATACTCTTCCAATGTTGATTATCTAGTGTCTAACACACACTTCTCCACACACTCAAATGGTAGGCCCATGTAAGCATGATGCAAATTTCATAAGAATGGAGTTCGTTGTGTTCTTTATTGTAATTAACTTTGTGTTCATTGATTATTTAAAATATGAATATATTTTAGATTCTCTCTCAATACTTGGTTTTTTCATGCATGTTTTGCCAGAAATCCTTTTGTGAAAAGATGCAAGCAGAGGAAAGGAAAAATTGGCTCAAAGTCATTAGGCGGCATCTTTGTATAGGGATAAGTAAGATGAGCAAGGAGCAAATAACAGACATAACTAGCAATGCAATACGGATAGAGTGTTTCTACAATGAGGTCATAGCCAACACAATGGGAGAGACGTTGCCCAAGAGTGAAATGAATGAAGGTGGAGTACGTCACATGATCAATAGCATCATAGGAAATATGAAGAAATGTGCAGAAGACTTGCGAGATGATGTGCCTCCTAATATTGACATGGAAAAATTAGGTTTTTGGGATTTGAAGTGGAAAGAGGAGAAGGGTAGAAGCAAGAGGGCAAAAGACATAGATTCACATTTCACTATTTCGAAGAGAGTGCGATATGAGCAATCAAAACATTCATGTGATCCAACTTCTGAGGCATGGTTAGCTATTGACGGTAGTCGCGGGGATGCTTCTCACAAAGCACATTCATTTAGGAATGGTGATTGTTCAATTGTGTTAGGTATCCCCCATGAGGCTATAGAGGAGGGTGAGAATCTTGGTGCTGGCTCATTTGGAGTATGCTTTAAAGTCACTTTTAATGGCATCTCTTTCTTTCCTCGAAGTATTACTTATGCGGCAAAGCGCTACAAAGGGAACATGTCTCACACCTTAAAGTCATTTGACAAAGAATATGGAATGCAAATCTTACATCCAGGTATTGTCAGATGCATAGGATTTACTAGAAGCTTGCCTTGGATCAACATTTTTCCATACTTCAATGGAGGGAGTATTGGAGACATGATGATGCAGCTACCCTTTGAGAAAGGGACTTTCAGAAAGCAAGTGTTATGCTTGAAAGGCAATGGAGTCACTAGGAGAGAACCAGATCCAATACTAAGTGATGTACAGCTTACGAGATTAAAGGCATTTGTGGAAGCTACCCCAGACATCATACACGCATTGGTTGATGCATTAGCAGCTGTACACCAAGAAGGCATTATACATTGTGATCTACACCCTTTCAATGTCATGCTAGATTTTACCAAGAATCATAGTCCACGGGTTGGCATCATTGATTGGGGATTGCTGCTTCGATACAGTGAATCAAGAGAAGCTATTAATTTTGTGAAGCGTACTCCAGATATGGATGATTTGACTTATAAGATCAAGAAGAGTACAGCAATAAGACAAAATCGACTCCGGCCTTGGCAAGCTCCAGAAATAATCGACCCTGAGAACACCAATGCTTACAGTAAAGAATCAGATGTGTTTGCCATGGGATACATGATTAAAGAGGTTATTAATTTTTATAAGGAGTGTAAGGAATACTACTTCAAAGAGGATTACACAAAACAGTCAGCATGGAGTGGCAAGTTGCGGCAGATTTATTTCAATGCAACTAACTATATGTTTGTGGAAAAACAAAATAGAATGACACGGGCCGAGATGAATAATCGACTAGCAAGATTTAACACTCAACCCCATGCATGTTTGCGGCCTGCAGTTGAGATGATGCCTCAGTTTTATTAATCCGATTTTATTATAAAGCTACTCTTGGACAATTATGTTTATAAACTATAATGTTACTCTTTCAATGCATTTTCAAAACTAGTATATGCATCTATACTATTTGAATTCAATAAAGAACTATAATCTATATATTTTTTAAATTCTCAAATTTTTATCTTCGTGCTGTAACTTCTTGCATTTTGAATACTAGTATATGTGTTTATAGTATTTGAATTTAATAAAGTGTAAAGTGTCTTAGAATGTATTTTTATTTTTTTTCAAAATTTTATATTTTTGTATTAGAATTGTGTATTAATTTGGGAAGAGTTTGTGTTTATTATGGTTAAACTCAAACCCATGAGTCATGCATACAAATTTTTATTATAATGATCAAATTTAAACTCACCAGTTATGCACAAATTGGCAATCTAAATTTTGCAGGTCATGCACACACAGGTGGAGGGGGGTTATAATTAAGGTTCTCATTTTATTTTGAAGTACATCGGTCTCCTATCATGGCATCTTTTTTCAAGATTCAAGTGATTGACTATGATAATAAGGAGGAATTAGGTGTTGTTAGGGTGACAAGAGACACAGGTCATCCCACATTCTCTCATGTTCGTGAACAAATTGAAGGTGATGAGCTTCTATTGGAACCCTTTGAGTTTGTTGAGGACGAATATATAATAACCAAACGGCAAGAGGAACGATGGACAATCAATGATCAACTCTTAGTGCACATCAAGAGAAGTCTATGTCGCATAGAGGAAACTCCTTATCCATGTAAAAGACATTGCACTCAACTAGCTGATGACATAAATGTTGATGCCCAAGTGCACATGTCTTCAAAGCTTTCTAGTAGATTACTAAGCCCAACTATTCTTGAATGTTGGCAACGTGAATCTGATAGAGTTAGATCAAAGCTAAAGGAAATGGTAGTGTCAAGGGATGATAAGTTTGAGTTGCATTCTGAGGACTTCAATGGGGTGCCCCATGTGCGAATTTGGTGTCATGAGTGTAATGAACTTTATGGTAAAGGATTGATAGAAGGCAAGCATGCAGCATACAATTGCTTCTCTAACTTCATGAGATTTCACATATTGGAAAGTAAAAAGCATGAGCTCAAGTATATGGTTGCTCGAGGACTACGAAAAGAAGATATGCCCAAAGTAGTGCATCAACCAACAAAGGATGACAAAAGAGAGATAGAAGATGCGATAGAGAAGATGAAATCTTTTATGTCCACAAATGAAGGTATTATTTGTTCCTTTATTCCTCAATCAATATTTGCCATCTTCTTACATTAAGTCTCTTACTCATCTCCTATCGTTTCAATAGGTTGGGATTTTGAGGTTGTTGAAGCTACAATACATGATTTTAAGGACAAAAGCTTGGTGAAGGTGCGATGCAAATATGATGATGCATGGTTGCGTTTATGTCCTCCAAGATCAGATTTGTACACGGTTCTCAATGAACACACAAAGTCAAACTCTCATATCAAGTCGCTCATGAGAAAAGATGAAAATCCAAAGGTAGCACTCACTGGCTTGCGAGGGCGTCCTCGAAAGGATAAGGAGCATGATCCAAAGCAAAGATCTCTTAGCAACTTTTTGGTTTCAACAAAAACTAGAAGCCCAAGTACGAGTGCTTTCTCTGTTGATTCAAGTTTTAATAGAGAAAATGAATCTTCTTTTGTAAATTTTGACTTGCTATGTTGGGGCCTTTGGAGCCATGAGGTCAAAGTAGGTAACAAGTATGTCAAGGTAAAGCCTTTCTTAGATGATCAATGTGGCGGGAAGTATTGGTTTATAGAGCGTCATGTTAAGGCGACATTAAATAATGGATGTACTGATATTCATGTGGATGGATGCTTTCGTCACATAAGTTGCATACGCATTTCACAAGATGGGCAACCGTTTAAAGACTTTACATGCCACCATTGCAAGGGGATAGTTAAACTTGCTGACTTTAGAATGAGATTGTATAGAGAAGAGAAGGTTGAGAATAAGAGAGGAGATAGGGGTACCGGTTGTGGAAGAAGGCTAGATTATCTTACAAAGAGTGAGCTTAGAAATGCAACTCTTTTTGCTAAAAGACGAGTAAGAGACCTTTCTAAGCAACTATGGTGGGCAAAGTCTCAGGTTGCCATTCTTTCAGTAAGAGTCCGCACTTTAAGAGAAGCTAGCATAGAGTCTCTCAATCGAAAGGATGTAAAACGATTTTGCAACAACATAATCGAAGCCCATAGATTGGAAAAGTTTGGTGGTAAAGTTGCCTTATGGGACTTTCTACAAGATGTTGCCACAAACATAATCAAGTCAAGTGCTGGACAAAGATATAGTGAGAACACAAAGGCAATATTTGAGGTTGCAAGGATGTGGGGAGGTCCAAGGTTACATGACTTCTTGAGTTCCAACCTCAATGGACCTTCTTTATCAACGACAAAGCGAGGGCAAAGACTTGCTACTCAGTTTGTACCTGGTATACATGGATATCTTTTTGATGCAATCACTGAAATTTATGAAAAAGAAAAAGAAAAGCATGGAATCATGTCAAGGATTCCCTTCATCATAGTGGAAGATGAAACTGCAATAAAGAAGCGGATAAGGTAACCTCCTTTTTCTCTAAATTATTTTCATAATTTAAATCTTGTTTTTGAATGCAAGAGGATTGCATATGATCTTACAGACTTGTGCTTATTATTGCTTGTAGGTGGAATCCAAAGGATGACATGCTTGTGGGTTTTGATGGATATAAAGTAGATGATCATGAGTGCATGACCACATGCATGATCAAAGTGGGAGAAGGACAAAAAGGATATGATCAGATTATTGATGCATTTCAAAATTGTGTCATTGGTGGACGTGCAAGAGTTTTTCTTGCCAATCCATTGCATGATGCACTCCCACGCTTGGTTCTTGCACTTCATTGCACTTGCGGCCGATTTGATGCAAGTTTTGTCCGCAAGCAATGGGATGCTATTTTAAACTTATGGAATGAGAAGCTAAAGACCACGGTTGGTCCAATTATTGGACATGCATCTGATGGTGATAGTCGACGAAGAACATTGATGATCTCCGATTATCTAGATAAAAGAGGTAGTAGATTTGGGATAAAATGGGATGGATGGCCTCTCTCAGCAAAAGTTTTAGAAAATCAAGTTTTTGGGCTGCATGATCAAGATTTTGTACATAATGGAAAAAAGTTAGTTAATGTTCTTGACAAGCCTAAGCGTCAATTGGCTATTGGCAATGTTTGGATCACCTTAAATCATGTCATTATTGTGTATGATGCTTTTTCTATCGACAAGCATATGCTAAGGGAGGGAGACATTAGGCGAGATGACCGCCAAAATTGGGCTGGAGCTCAAAGAATATGCAGTAGACAAGTGCAATGGTGCTTGGGAGAATTGGCAAACAATGGAATTCATAGAAAAGAGAGGAGCATGCTAGGAACACAAGCTTATCTTGAAATTGCTGGGGACTACATCGACATCTTCTTATCTCCACATTTGAATCTTGTGGATCGAGTCTATCTTGCGGGCAAAGTCTCTTTTTTCTTTCAAATTTGGAGGTCTTGGATTGTTCATCATGCTAACTATACGTTGAATAGAAACTTCATAACTAAGGAAGCTTTCTTAGATGTGCAACTCTCATGCCATTTTGTGGTCCTACTGATCAAGTACTTTAGAGAATTTTGTCCAGGCCTAAGGTGTCCTTTACATCTTACAGGTTCAGATGCAGTTGAAATCTTCTTCAGTAAGATTGGAAGCATGGTGGGACAAGAACGCGCTTATGACTTGATGGATATGCTACATAGTGCAGGTAGTATGAATAGGCTTGCACACTTTGAATGCAAAGAGGATAGTCCTCTATTTACAAGGGCACATAAGAAGCAAGAACATGTATGGAGAGAATTGAATCTCAAAGAGAACATGCGAGAAGCTAATCTAGGGGACTATGAGTGTGTGTCAACTGATGATAAAATCATCGAAGCATTGAAGAAGGGACTAAAAAGTGCTCAAGAAAGGTGTGAAAGTTTGCATATGAAGCCAAAGGGTGAGAATATGAAGTGGTGGATGGAACCTTGGTCAAATGGATTTGCAGATGCATATTCACAAGAATCTGATTCTGAAGAAGAAGATCAATGTCAAGCAGATCATGTGTCAGAAATAGATGATAATGACAACGATGCCTCCATAAGTGAAATCAGACATGTGGTGGATTCTCTCCTAGATGAACAAGAAGCAGTGAGCCCAGTTGTTGCCATTGATGGTAAAACTCTCTTCAAGTCCACATTGGTAAGCCAACTTAATGGAAATCCCACACTCTCTAAAGATAGACTCACAAGGGTTCGCCAAGGAGTATACTACTCTAAGGAAGATATACCTCTTGCTACATCAAATGAGAACCTATTTGGAATAGGTTCCGATTGTGCCGTATTCTTTCATGAAGAACACAAAACAAGGAAAAGCAAAAGGAAATGCAATCCAAGATCTTTGCAAAAAAAGAAAACACAAGCTATATGGTACCTTGGACGAGTTCAAAAAATGAGGAGAAAGGTTGGTGGGGGGTATGTGGAATATAAAAGAGGGTTCAACCTTTCAGATAGACCTTTTGGAGTAGAAGTCCAGCTTGGGTGGTATCAAAAGGCAAAAGGTTCAAGATGCTTCACATATGACCTTACAGACCTTGACATGATAAATATTGAGAGCGTAATTGCATTGGCAAACCTCACCTATGAGTGTAATAGCAATAAGTATACTTTAGATGAGAATGATTGGAATGTATTCAATGACTTTGTAAAGGGGCATTAAACGCACTTGGTAGGGGCTTCTTTGTTATCTTTCTAATATGATAAAAGCTTTATTACGATTATTACTATGCGCTGAGTTTAGTTTGATTTCTCTTGATGGATTTTTTAAATTATTTTTTTGCAGGACCTTGAATCACACAAGTGGATGATTTGCAACCGCCTGGGTACTTTTGTTTATATGAATGCCATTAAGCAAGTTTAAAAATGCTATTTTGGCATCGGGTACAACAAGATGTTGTATGAATGTAGCCTCTATGGTTTTAATACCATGGCTTCATGGTTTGATATGACTTAGTGGATGTTTGTATTTGGCAAGAAATAAATATTATATATCGTCATTGAATGCTTTGTAAAATTGGCTAATCTATCATCCCTTCTCTTAGCTAAAACATCCATACATATGGTTTTGTAAAAAATTGAAAGATATAAAGCATTTATAAAAGCTCCCAATCTTTCATGTAGTATTTTTATAAAGGTTGTTTCTTGAGCTCTTTACGTGTTTCAAGTGGCTTTGCACAATTCTTTGCTCTTGGTGTACGGCACACATGATTTGTCTTGTTTGATATTTGTTCCTCTTAATTTTTACACATATGTCTTTATTCTTTGTTTCTCTTGCCTTATGGCATCATCAGGACACAAACCCATCTTAAACTTATGCATTGCCCATTATTGCAGTCGGTACCTCAATTTTTTGTGTGTAGATTCAAATAATGCAGGTGATGTAGAGATCTTGCAGTTTAAATATCTCATCCTACCTAAAGGGACTCCAAAAGTAGTAGTGTATGACTCACATAAGGACTTTTAAAATTCCTCTAGGAAAATAAATATACTTACAGAAGGGGATTTATAAAATTTCCCAAAATTTACAGAGGGGATACCAGGAAATACTACAAATAGGTTACATAGGGATTTAGAAAAGAACCCTTGCACGCACGTGATATAGACATATTACACTAAGTGACCCCCCCGAGAGTGTTGGGCACCTTTGTGAACCACTATTTTGAAGTTGAATTCTTGAAGCAAGAGGAGCCGTGTGGTTATTCTTCTTGTTGTACACAGATAGTTCACAAGATAAAGAAATGCTTGATGGTCGATGTAGAAGACAAAATCATTTGCGAGTAGATAGTGCTGAAATTTTTGAACACTATACACCATTGCTAGGGCTTCTCTCTCTGTGGCAGTATAGTTGATCTCTGCATCATTGAGTTGTTGAATAGAGAAGTAGAATGGGTAGTCTTTCTTATGTGCACCAGGTTGACAAAGCACACCCCCAATTGCATACTTGGATCCATCAGTATGAACATGAAAATCAATATCCCAATTGAGAGATATAAGGATGGGTGCTGTGATTGGGCACCACTTTAAAAGCTCAATGGCTTGGTCGCACTCTCCTGTCCATAAGAATTCCACTAATAATTTGTAAAGTGGTATGGTGATCATGGCATACCGCAATATAAATCTTCTATAATAGCTGGCATGTCCCATAAAGACTTGTACACCTTTGGAATTGGTAGGAGGAGGCAATTCCATGATGATTTTGATTTTGTCCATGTCAGTTGCAATCCCATGTTGAGAAATGATGTGTCCCAAAACAACTCCATGGGTGACCATCAACTGGAATTTTGTTCGATTTAGGGAGATGCCATACTCCCTGCGTTTGATTAGTACGGCCTCAAGACATTTGAAGTGGTCTTTTTTATTCGAGTGGATGCATAAATCATCCAAGAACATTTGTAAAAACTTATTTAGAAATGACTTGAAAGCTGTGAACCTAACTCATTGAAATGTAGCTAGGGCATTGCAAAGGCCGAATGGCATGACTCCATATGCAAAAATACCCCATTCTATAGCAAATGCTAATTTTGATTAGTCTTTAGGAGCAATTTGCACTTGGTTATAGCCATTGAAGCCATCCAAGAAGCTATATATTTCGAAACCTGCCACCTTTTCCAACACTGTTTCTGTTAAGGGTAGGGGATAGTGATCGCTAATTGTGGCAGCATTCACATTCTTTAAGTTTACGTATATTCTGATCTTCTTGTTGCATTTAGGCACAATGATGATGGGTGAAACCCAATCAGTGTGCTTTATCTCATAGATGAATCTAGCATCTAAGAGTTTTTCCATCTTGTCAATAAACCATGGTGCCATACTTAGGATTTTTGCTATAAGGTCTAGATACATTAGGGTGGGCACCTTCCCTTATAGGTATCATGTGCACTACCACGTTTGGTGAAATTCCTTTCATCTCTTTGTATGACCATGCTAGGCAATCATGATATTCCATTAGGAGTGCTTTGAGTTTGGTTTCATCTTCTTGTCGAAGTGTATCCCACTGAAAACCAATTTTTCTTCCTCCCCTTCAAGGGTGAGGTTTGTTGTGAGAGTTTTTGCCGGTCCCTCATAGATTAGAGTTTCTCCAATGCTATTGGTTTCTTGAACTTGAGATTCTCTTAGTGGTCTTGGCATTGCTATTGGGACACTACCATTTGTGTAATTCTTAAAGTACTCCAGCACTTCTCGAAGATCGGCCTCTGATGTTGTTGAACTAGCCTGACATGTGCCAGGTTACTGGGTGGCATAGTTTCATTAACCAATTTGTTAGGCTCTTTTTGACTTTCTTTTTCTGAAGTCTCTTGATTGAGCTTCATCTGCACATGTGGTCTATACTTCCCAAACTTCTTACATTTGGAACTATGGGGTAACTTTTCCACTAGTAAGGTGTTTCCAAGTAAGGGTTCATTTGCTACGCATACTCCTTCTAGTCCCTTAGGAGACCCTTCAAGAGGCGGTGGTTCTGAATTTGAGGGAGCTGGGTTTGCAAGATACAATTCAAAGGTCCTTGTTTGAACTCATTCAAACTCATTGAAGTGTTCGGGCTTGGCTTTTCTTTGATTTCCTCCAGCTTTCTTGTGGGATCTTCTACTGCTATTATTCAACTTTGGAGGTTCAATTTTTGGGAGCTCGATTGCCATTAGGGCATGCAGAATGGCTAAGTCATTGTCATAGATTTGATCTTCAATTTTAGCATTCTCAACCTGAGTTTCAAGGTCCCAAAGGAAATCAGATTCATCATTGGTATCGGTACCTTCTTCAGGTTCATTATCCTACTCGAGGTCAACCATAAAGAATGGCACCTCTAGATCGATTGGTTCTTCATGTGTGAGTGGAGGATCTATTTGTAGCACCTTAGCATCTATCTGCAAGAAGATGGGGTCTAATGAATGGCAGTTGTTGATGGTTGCCAATGTTTGTATCCAGTTATTGACATTGCTTTTGGAATCGCTTGCTATGGCATGCTGTTGTCGGGGAGTTGATTTGCTTTAGATCATCATTGAAGATTTGTCATCCAACACTCTAGGCATAATTGGTTTTATAGCTCTTGTCCCCACATTCACCCTGACTGCAATGTGGCGATTTTGGATTGTCAGTCTATCAGTTCCCTGGTCATGGAGGACTGATGCTTCCCATAACCAAGGATGTCCCAATAAGATTTGATAGGATTTTTTGGGAGATCCAAGATTGGGAATTGAAGGGAAAACCCGGACTCCTGTGATGTTTGTTGACATGCCATTTGCAAAACTGTAATAGATCCCGCACCCCCCCTCTCTCTTCTTCTTCTCTTTATCTTCTCCTTCTCCTCTCCTCTCCTCTCTTTTTATTAAAGAGTGGGATTTGAACCCAAGACCTCCCCCTTCACAAAAGGAAGACTTATCATTGGGCCAACAAGTAGGAAGTGATGAAAATGTAATGATTTTTGCTTATATATTGAAATCTCGAGAATTGTAACTCTCTAACCGTGGGGAGTTTACTCTTGCTGTAAAAAGCAAAAGTATTTCATTTCATGTGCTCTATTCACATCTCCTACTAGATTGCTGATTTGGAACTTTTCCAAGTTCACTTCACGGATGCACGCCACACGAGGAGGGTGGATATTTATGTCACTTCTCGATGAGTTTAAGGATTTGGTGCCTGGTCCTCCGCACATTACAGCTACCAATTGGCGATATCTCTTCCTTGATCTTCATGTCGACCTTCAACGGCTGATTGTCCAGTGCATTGTTCAAGGAGACGATAGGTGGGATGATACACCGTGGATAATTCAAGGTGAAGAGCTAGTGATACGTAGGGAGAACTTTGATTTTAATTCTACTCATTGTGTGGGCTACTTGCTGCTTCGGAGGTAATTAAAAGGGTGTCCTTCTTCGAAGGGTGGGATGCTCCCCAAGCTTGGGGGGAGATTCGGCGCATCTGCCTATTAATTCTTGTGGATAAGCTCGTCTTGAATGGTTTATTCTCAATCTCACTACAAAGTTTTCTAGGCCTCGGATATGGTTGGTAATGTTTCAACCAAGGAATCCATTTGTACCTAATCAACCTTTTGTGCCTCATTTTGAGCTTCAACTTGTAATTCTTTTTTGTCTAAAGATAAACTATCAACAAAGGATTGCAAGTTTATTTGGTGTTGAACGTTTGGCTCAAGTATTGAATTCTCCCCACCCTCTCCTTCTACCTATCTTGGTCTACCAAGAAACTTGGGATGTCCGAATTTTAGTCTTGGTGTGATGACATCTTGGATCCTTCAATTTGATGGAGCTTACAAACCTTCGACCAAGGTTGTTGGCATGGGTGTGAAGCTCACTTCACCAGGTGGTGAGGAGTATTGTTATAGCAAGTCTGCATCGGCAAGTGCTTGCAACCAAGCTAAGTACTCGGCACTCATTTTTGGGCTACAAAAGGCACAAGAACATCACATCAAGCAACTTGAGGTGCAAGGAGATTCTCAACTAGTATGTGAACAAGTTAGTGGAAGGTGCAGAGCAAAGGCTTGGTTCCATGACATCAACAAGCATTGGAATTATGCCAACAATTTGAAGAGGTAAAAATTCAACATATCCATTGAGCTCAAAATATAGTTGTTGATTTCTTGGCACGTGAAGCTTGTACTTCAATCACGCATGAGGCAAGTGGAAGCACCACCCCAACAAAGCTGCAAGCCATGAAGGAGGGTGATCATTTGTAAGGAATGCAAAGGTTGTGGTCATCATGAAACTAAGTGTTGGGCATATTTGATACGAGTTTACTGACTTCAGAAGATCATCAGAAAGGTTCTCAAGGACATTGCTCAAAAGAAGGATGCCAGACCGCACACCCCTGAAGAAATAGCATGGCGACTGCAAGAACTAGAAGAAGCTGAAGGTGATGTGCAAGCTCTCCAACTGTTGACATTTGTCATGGCATTCTTGTTTGCCTTGATGAACAACCTCATGCAGCGCCGTGTCTCTAACCCTCGCTTGTAAAGATGGCTGTGATATCATGAGGGCTGGTCCTTTTAAGATTATCTATGAGCTATTCTATGTTGAAAATTCTTCCCGAGTAGTATACTCATTACTTGAGATGCTAGTCTCCCCGACAGTGACACTAAATGTTGGCTCTTTCCTATTGCATTCGTAGGATTGCATTCGTAGGAAGAGCTAGGTATTCTCAGTATGCAGGGTTCTGAGGCTTTTTGTCACCTAGAGATATATTGGGGTTTGTTGGTTGTAGTATATGTGTAGCTTAGGACCTCGAGTCATGTTTCGGTGAGAGACATAGGCTTAAGTGTGGTAAGCAAACAAAGTGCATGTATGTGTAAAAGGAACGTGTATCATCATGATTGAGGTAATGAAGGCTTTCGCCTTCATTGGGAATTGCAGGGTTTAGGAGGAGTTTAAGGGTTAGAAGGAGGTTCCAGGGTTAGAAGGAGGTTCTAGGGTTAGAAGGAAATTCCAGGGTTTAGAAGGAGGTTCCAAGGTTTAGAAAGAGTTCCAAGGTTTAGAAGGAGGTTCTAGGGTTAGAAAGAGTTCCAGAGTTCAAAAGAGGTTCCAAGGTTAGAAGCAGTTCCAAGGTTTAGAAGGAGGTTCCAAGGTTTAGGGTAGAGTACATGGTGGAGAACTCATCTCCCTCCTAGATCATGGGGTTTAAAGGTTGAGGAACAAAGGGTTTAGGGGGAGCATAGGAGTGGGAGAGGAAGAAGGTGTAAGATCATGGGGGAAAGAAGAGAGAGGAGGGAGGAGGAGGAGGACGAGGAGGAGGGAGGAGGAGGATGAGGAGGAGGAGAAGGGAGGAGGAGAGAGGAGGAGATGGGTTGCAAGGTTGGAGGAGAGGGGAGGACGAGTTGCAAGGTTAGGACATGATTTTGGACGTGGAGTGCAGTGCCTTGACATCATCTCCATGTGGCATCTCCACACTTACCCACGCTAGCTGGAACCTCTCTCTCCTCCCCGAGCCTCTCTCCTTCATCCGCTCCTTCCACCCCGAACCTCCTCCTCCCTCTCGAGCCTCCCAAACCTCTCTCCTCCTCCCGCAAGGCTCTAGCCTCAAGGCATGCTGCTGGTCTGGGATTAACTGCCTTAAGGAATATAAGAGATGCCCCAAACAACCACATTGATTTTGGACATAGAATTGTAAACGATTCCAAATATTGTTATGTATCCTAGAACCTAAATGATCTGATAGTATCTAAAACATGAAAATTAATGTAAATGGATGTTTCTCTTACAATCTTCATTGCAAGCATGGCTCCAAAAAAACAAGGAAGAAACCCAACAAAGACACAATTACGTTACGATGTTGCCTAATAATATGTGGAAATGCAACTTTTGTCATGAGGAGTACTCAGGCTTTGGCACAAGAATGCAAAGGCACTTCTTGGGTGATGGCAACAAACAAATTGGAAAATGCAAGGGGCTAGGAGTTGAGAGAGTTATAGCCACTCTAGGTGGACAAATGCCTAAAATCATGGACAACCAAGTAGATGATATAGTTGCACATCACCAATCTCAGCCTCATGAATCCATACTTAATGATATACTCACACCTCAAGCTAGTCAATTTGTAGATGTGCCACCTCAAAGTAGTGGTTTGGCCTCATTGACATAGATGGCAAGCTACTCTATGAAGTATATGGAGAGTGGACAAGGCATCGACATGTCTCATTCACAATCGCCTACACATCTGCAAAACAACAATCGCAATCACATGTGCATCCGCAACAAAGATCTTTGGAAAAGTCATTAAATTAACAACATATAGAGAAAGTGCAACAAGATGTTTTTGAGGCTATTTGTTGCATCGCTCACCCACTAAGAATGGTTTTAAATCTGCATTGGAAAAGAGCCATGGCATCTATAACAAGGGAGGGTCTAGGCTTTATGCTACCAAGTTACAATGTTGTTCATAACAACTACCTAGATGCATACTACGAGAGGATGAAGCAAGAGATGGAGCAAGTAGTATACGATGGTATTGAGAGAACAAGATATACCATTGTTAGTGATGGATGGAAAATGTCACCAAGGGGTCTCTGATCAATATCATGGTCATGACTTCTAAGGGAGAGGCTTTTCATCAATCCATTGACAAAAGTGGTAATGCCAAGACAGGTGAATACATTGCTGAACAATTGGAGGCTCTAATTCTGGAGGTTGGGGAGCATAATGTTGTTCAGATAATCACTGACAATGCGAAGAACTATAGGAAAGTTGGAAATTTTATAAATTGAAAATATCCAACCATTTGGGTTCCACCAATACTTGATTTAGGGGAGTAATTCGTGGTGGTGGTGGTGGTTGAGGTCCCAGTACTGGCGGGCATAATGCAATATTTTGAGCCCTAAATTACCCTTGATTGGCTGACGAGGCTCCTTGTATAATTGTCCATTGTGCTTGATTGGATGGATTAGGTGGTGCTGGCAATGGTAGATGTGGCCTTTGTTGATACAATGGGCACATTAGAGTGTTGGCCTGGCTCTAAGACAAGGGCATTCCTTAGTGGGATGATTTCTAGTGCATACCCCACACCATATGTTGGAAAGAGATGGGGGTTGCTAGGAGCATCTTTTGGTGCTTCTATCTTCCATTGGTGGCTCAACTTGTTTAATAGATTTGTGGCCAACTCTTCCATGTTGAGCGCCTTGGGCATCATAATTGCATCCTTAGCTACTTCTAGGATTGAAGCATGTGCTATTTGGGACATATATGAGGAAGCTAAGGATTTATCCTTTTAGGGATTCTCCCTCATGTTATCCCCTAAGTGTATGGCCATCTTGCTGCATAGCTCAAACGATGTGGGATTTATAGCAAACAAATGATCATGCAACTTAGCACCCTATGAGGAAGCTTGGCAAAAGCTGCACATCACTCATCCTCTTGTGGGGTTCACATCGTGAGTAAATATGTTTAATCCTAGTGATATAGTCTCTTAAGAATGCAGTGTCCTTTTGCTTCACCGGCTCATAAATCTAGTTAAGCGGGCTCCACTTAGGACCACTAGGGGCAAACCCCACAATGAAAGATGTACACGTAGTGTCCTAGTGCTGAATCCACACCGATGCTTTCACCTCGACCCTCTTGATGTGTCGCAATCTTATCAACTTTGATGACATCCTGAAAATTGAGATAACACTAGTAATCTTCTCAATGCTAAACTAAGAACATAAATTCATTCATATTGACAAAATATCATGAACTTTCAATGTGGGCAGCATCTTGTTTGTCCATTCCCGACCGAGTTAGATGCGAGAAGCACAGCAAGATTCTTATACAAAAATGTGATCACCTGATTCGGATGCCCCATTGAAATTGTGTTGGATAGAGGCACACATTTTGTCAATGAGGTAATCCAAGAACTCTTGTCTGGCTTCATGGTAATCCATAGGAAAAAAACACCCTACTACCCCTAGGGGAATGGACAAGCCGAATCCACCAACAAAATAATATGCATTATCCTCACCAAGATAGTAGAACCACATCGTTCTGATTGGGCAGAGGAATTGAATGCTGCCTTATGGGCATACAAAACCACATTCAAGGTCAGTACAGGGATTACACCTTTTCAATTGGTGTACGGCCTTGAATCTGTGGTCCCACTAGAACTTGTAATACCAAGCCTACGCATAGTAGTACAGGAATGCATGGGAGACTATGAATCCTTGAAAGAAAGGCTCTATCAGTTGGAGAAGCATACAGAGACAAGACTAGTCGCCTACCATGCCATGACAATAGAAAAAAGTAGAAGAAAGGCATGGTTTGATAGAAATATGAAAGCTAAGACATCAAGGAAGGAAACTTAGTCCTATTATACAATGCCAAAGTACACAAAGGGAAACTGAAGTATCTAGGTCAAGGACCCTACCGAGTACAAAAGATGAATCTCATCGGAGCTGTGCTACTAGAAACATCGAATGGAGTCCAATTCAGCACAACAATAAATGGGAGTTGACTGAAGCATTACTACATCAACACACAAGCCATCCCCGACAAAAATGAAGATTTGGGAAACCAAGTCTTCCTTAGTTAGGATTAGATTGTCTCACGAGCACTCACTAGCATATACATATTTTTGCACGTATAGTTTGCACTAGATTGTTACACGCACACTCACTGGCATATGCACGTTTTTGCACATTTAGGAAGACCTAATCAATTTCATATTAGGGATGATTGAGTCTTAGTTTCCCTATTAAATCTCACAAATAAGCATATAGTTAAACACATCACGTGCACTCACACAATTTTGCATAGGCACATAATAGATTGCATCAATAATAGTATCACTTACTTTCATTCCATACTCTTAAAGCATGCAATGAATTCACAAGCAGGACAAGAAGCTATGCCAAAACTCAAGATGAATTGGCAAAAGAGTCTGCAGCCTCGGCAATGAGACCCTTGCCAAACATCACAACCATCTCCTATATGCAAAAATTTCAAACTTGCATACAAACTTATCTACAAGCTCAATGATATGAGTGCAATCGCATCCAACATGTATGCAAGATAGCAAGCAATGCTAGCCTCAACAACGAGACCCGCACCAAACCTCTTCCCAAGAAGATTCGATGGCAGAGTCCGCAACCTCAACAATGAGATCCCCTCTGAAATTCACAACCACCTACCCCTCCTCAAGAGAAGATAAGCTTGCTGACTACAAATCAGAAATTATATGATGCAAAAGCATTACAGCAAGAATGACTCGCATGCCACAAGCTTAACAGCCACACTAGGTTACGCACATGGCATCCCAACTCCAAAATCAAATATGCCATAACCCGAGGACCGGATAATAAAATGGACCGGCTATGCTACCTGCATAGATTTACTCCCAAACTCGAAAAAGGAAAGCAACACTGATCCTCTTACCAAGACACTGCGAACTTGGTTTGCTTCCTTGAGCTTGTTACCACGAACTGAGCTCTGATACCATGTGAAGAGAGTGGGAGAGAGGTAAGGAGTCTCACTTGCAGCTTTCTCACATACACAATGGGGGAATACACACAAAGGTGGAGGTTGAAAACAATATTCCTCTTCTTAGTTGTGAAAACCAAAAGAACTCTCTCTCTTAGTACAAAAGGAATAGATGAACCCTATATGTGGGTCGCAAACCAAACTCAGCTAACCTAGGTGGCATACTAACTGAGCCATTAACTAGCATACATAAAGATAGCTATCATCTAGCTATTATTCATGGGCGGTGTACCAACCGCATCTGCAGCTAACAAGTCGGTGACATAAATGCACAATGATCACCTTGGCATATCACGAGTGGAGTTCGATATCTCAACATTCTGTACTCGTCGGACGTGCGACATAATCCCATGTCTAATTTGGGGGGATTGGACAAATGTAGACACAAACACGAAAACAAAAAACAAAAAACAAGTGCGGGTAAGAAGCGGAAAGCATATGAGGGAAAGCATATGCATAAGAGAAGGAGAAGCATAAGAGAATGAGAGGGGAAAAGAAGAGAAAGAAAAGGGGAAAAGAGATTGAAAGAGGGGAAAAGAACCAAATATGTATAAGAGAAAAAAGAGAGAAAGAATATGCATAAGAGAAAAAGAGAGAAAGCATATGCTTTATGCTTATGCATAGGCATATGAGCATATGCTCATGCATAAGCACAAGCATAAGCGTAGGCATAGACATAGGCATAGGCATTTGCTTATGAAAAGAAGAGAAAAAGAGAGGGGAAATGAAGAGAAGGAAAGAAGAAGGAGAAGGAGAAGGAGACATATGCTCATGCATAAGAGAAGAAAAAACATATGCATAAGAGAAAAAGAGAGAGAGCATATGTTTGAAAGAGGGAAAAAGAGATTGAAAGAGGGGGAAAAGATACTGAAAGAGGGGAAAAAGAAGAGGATTTTAAAAAAAAAGGGAAGAGGGAAAAAGAGATTGAAAGAGGGAAAAAAGAAGAGGGAAAAAGAGCATAAGCATAAGAGAAGGAAGAGGAGAAAAGAGATTGAAAGAGGGAAAAAAGAGATTGAAAGAGGGGAAAAGAGCATAAGCATAAGAGAAGGAAGAAGGGAAAAGAGATTGAAAGAGGGGAAAAAGAAGAGGGAAAAAGAAGATCGAAAAGAGATCGAAAGAGGAAAAAAAGAAGAGAGGAAAAGAGCATAAGCATAAGAGAAGGAAGACGAAAAAAGAGCATAAGCATAAGAGAAAAAGAAAGAAAGCATATCCTTATGCTTATGCATGAGTATATAAGCATAAAAGAAAAAGAGAGAAAGCATAAGCTTGTGCTTATGCATGACACATATGAGCATATGCTCATGCATAAGGATAAGCATAGGCAAATAGAAAAATAAGAGAAGGAAGAGGGAAAAAGAGATTGAAAGAGGGGAAAAAGAAGAGGGGAAAAGAGCATAAGCATAAGAGAAGCAAAAGCATATGCATAAGAGAAAAAGAGAGAAAGCATATGCTTATGCTTATGCATGAGCATATGAGGGAAAGAGGGAGGGAAAGAGGGATTGCATGCATGTGTAAAAGAAACGTGTATCATCATGGTTGAGGTA
Organism: Dipteris shenzhenensis; assembly: GCF_047967505.1. Classification (NCBI taxonomy): domain Eukaryota; kingdom Viridiplantae; phylum Streptophyta; class Polypodiopsida; order Gleicheniales; family Dipteridaceae; genus Dipteris; species Dipteris shenzhenensis. The sequence continues at coordinate 35,110,936 of NC_141623.1, read as the reverse complement.
ATGAGGACTTTTGCCTTCATTGGGGTTGCAGGGTTTAGGAGGAGTTTAAGGGCTAGAAGGAGGTTTCAGAGTTTAGGAGGTTCCAAGGTTAGAAGGAGTTCCAAGGTGTAGAAGGAGGTTCCAGAGTTTAGAAGAGGTTCCTGGGTTAGAAGTAGGATCCAAGGTCTAGAGAGAGGTTCTAGAGTTTAGAAGAGGTTCCAGGGTTAGAAGGAGAATACAAGATTTAGAGACAGGTTCCAGAGTTTAGAAGAGGTTCCAAGGTTCAGGGTAGAGTACATGGTGGAGAGCTTGTCTGCCTCGTAGATCATGGAGATTTAAGGGTTGAGGAACTAGGGGTTTAGGGGAGCATAGGAGTGGGAGAGGAAGAAGGTGTAAGAGCATAGGGAAAGGAAGAGGGAGGAGGAGGAGGAGGAGGAGGAGGAGGGAGGAGGAGAGGAGAGGAGAAGGGAGGAGGAGGAGGAGGGAGGAGGAGGAGGAAGAGGGAGGAGGAGAAGGGAGGAGGAGGACGGAGGAGGAGAGGGAGAGGATGGGTTGTAAGGGTGGAGGAGAGAGGAGGAGGAGTTGCAAGGTTAGGACATGCTTTTGGATGTGGAGTGCAAGGAAGCATGGACACTTGAGACAATTTCTTGGAATACCAAAGTAGAACTCAACACAATGCCCCAAAGAGTCTGGGCTTCATTCCATTATGGGGTATTTATACAAGTTGGAGAGCTTCTCTCTCTACATGTAGGAATTGTAACACATTCTCTCTCTACATGTAGAGCTTGCATGTAGAACTCGTACGTAGAACTTGCATGTAGAACTCGCATGTAGGAGTTGCATGTAGAACTCGTATGTAGGAGTTGCATGTAGAACTCGCATGTAGGAGTTGCATGTAGAACTCGCATGTAGTAGTTGCATGTAGGAGTTGCATGTAGAACTCGGTTATAGAAGTCGTATGTAGGAGTTGAATGTAGGAATCGTATGTAGAACTTACAGGTAGAACATGCAAGTTGGATTTCTAAGAGGGATTATTTCTAGCCTTATGTACAAGTGGAGCTCTTCCGCTTCTCTACACACACATCCTGTTCCACCTAAGTTCGGGTATGTCTTATTTCGATTTTAGAGTTGGGATGCCATGTGCGTAACCCAGTGGCTATTGAGATTGTGACATGCGAGTCATTTCTACTGTAATCCTTTTGCACCATACAATTTATGGTCTATAGTCAAGAATCTTATCTCCTCTTAAGGAGGGGTAGATGGCTATGAATTTCAGAGGGGATCTCATTGTTGAGGTTGCAGACTCTGCCATTGAGTCTTCTTGGGAAGAGGTTTGGTGGGGGTCTTATTGTTGAGGCTAGCATTTCTTGCTATCTTGCATACATGTTGGATGCGATTGCACCCGTATCATTGAGCTTGTAGGATAAGTTTGTATGCAACTCTGATATTTTTGCATATAGGAGATGGTTGTGATGTTTGGCAGGGGTCTTGTTGCTGAGGCTGCAGACTCTTCTGCCAATTCATCTTGAATTTTTTCATAGCTTCTTGTCCTGCTTGTGTGAATTCATTGCATGCTTTGAGAGTATGGAATGAAAGTGTGTGATACTATCATTGAAGCAATCTATTATGTGCCTATGCAAAATCGTGTGAGTGCACGTGATGTGTCGATTAGGTAGGGACTAACTATATGCTTATTTGTGGGATTTAATAGGGAACTAAAACTCAATCATCCCTAATACAAAATTGATTAGGTCTTCCTAAATCTACAAAAATGTGCATATGCCAGTGAGTGTGCGTGTAACAATCTAGTACAAAATATATGTGCAAAAACGTGCATATGGTAGTGAGTGCTTGTGATACAATCTAATCATAACTAAGGAAGACTTGGTTTCCCAAATCTTCATTTTTGTCAAGGATGGCTTGCGTGTTAAAGTAGTAGCACTTTAGTCAGCTCCCATTTATTGTTGTGTTGAATTGGACTCCATCCAATGTTTCTAGTAGCACAGCTCCGATGGGATTCATCTTTCGTACTCGGTAGGGTCCTTGACCTAGATACTTCAGTTTCCCCTTGTGTACTTTGGCATTGTATAATAGGACTAATTTCCCTTCCTTGATGTCTTTAGCTTTCATATTTCTGTCAAACCATGCATTTCTTTAGCGTTTTTCTATTGTGATGGCATGGTAGGTGACTAGTCTTGTCTCTGTATGCTTCTCCAACTGATAGAGCCTTTCTTTCAAGGATTCATGGTTTCCCATGCATTCTTGTACTGCTATGCGTAGGCTTGGTATTACAAATTCTAGTGGGACCACATCTTCAAGGCCGTACAACAATTGAAAAGGTGTGTTCCCTGTACTGACTTTGAATGTGGTTCTGTATGCCCATAAGACAACATTTAGTTTCTTTGCCCAATCAGAATGCTGTGGTTCTACTATCTTCGTGAGGATAATGCATATTATTTTGTTGGTGGATTCGGCCTATCCATTCCCTTGGGGGTAGTAGGGTGTGCTTTTTCTATGGATTACCATGAAGCCAGACAAGAGTTCTTGGATTACCTCATTGACAAAATGTGTGCCTCTATCCGACACAATTTCAATAGGGCATTTGAATCGGGTGATCACATTTTCGTATAAGAATCTTGCTATGCTTCTAGCATCTGCCTTTCTCACTGCTTTTAGCTTCATCCCATTTTGTAAAGTAATCAGTGGCCACAATAATGTAGTGTGCCTATGTTCCTTTTGCTGCTGGATGGATGGGACCCACATAATCAATCCCCCATTTTTCAAATGGTTTTTGTGCAACTATTGTTAGGCGATTGAAGTCTTTATGTTGTGGTTTAGTAGTTTGTTGGCATACATCACAGCCTTTTACATATTCATAGGCATCTGCCCACAGTGTTGGCCACCCAGTAGCCTGCGAGGAGAACTTTTCTTGCTGTGGCTTCCCCTTGGAAGTGTCCTCCTGCAATGCCTTCATGGACTTCACTCAGGATTGGCATGATCTTATGAGGCATTACACATCTTCTTAATATCTGGTCCTTGCACATCTTATATAGTTGTCCTGCAATGAGTTGATAGTGTGCAGCCTTTAGAATCAATTTTCTAGCATCTACTACTTTCCTTTCAGGGGGTGGTATTCCTGCCATCAAGTACCCAATGATATCTCAACACCACTCTAGAACAGCATCTATTTGAAATAGTGTGGCATCTGGTAAGTCGTCTTCTACTCCAGTGGCTTCTTCTCCCGACTTGACATGAGACATGTGATCAGCAATGTAGTGTTGGGCACCTTTGCGGACCACTATTTTCAAGTTGAATTCTTGAAGCAAGAGGAGCCATCTGGTTATTCTTCCTATTGTACATAGATGGTTCACAAGATAAATCAATGCTTGATGGTCGGTGTAGAAGACAAAATCATTTGCCAGTAGATAGTGCCAAAATTTCTTTGAACTATACACCATTGCTAGGGCTTCTCTTTCGGCGGTGGTATAGTTGATCTCTGCATCATTGAGTTGCCGATTCTTATGTTCACCATGTTGACAAAGCACACTCCCAATTGCATACTTGGATCGATCAGTATGAACATGAAAATCAATATCCCAATTGGGAGATATAAGGATGGGTTGACAAAATATGAAGAGGGGAGAGGACGAGAGAGGGAACAGCTAGAGAGCACACCACAAATGACTAACTGTACACTAGATTTAGTTGAAAAAATAGAATATATACAAACCCTATTAGGGTTAGGGTTAGGGGATCTAACCCTTTCCTTTATAGCACTCTATAAGGTTAGTGCTACGCACATATGATCACGTGATGGTGCTATGCACACATGATCACATGATGTTGAGCATGAAATCTCAACACCTTCCCTCAAGATCAACATCATGAAGTAGGCCTTCCCTCAAGATGATGATTGTGGGGAATCAAAGAAGAACTGAACATTACATTCCATCACACCCCTTTAATGGGAATGTCCTTACTCTACGTCAAACCAAGAGCTAGTCGGTGTTTCTCGAATAGCTCTTTACCGAGTGGTTTGGTAAAGATGTCCGCAACATTCTCTTTGCTATCACAATGCTGCAGTGTGATGTCACCAAGTAACACTCTTTCTCTGATGAAGTGCTCTCTGACATCAATGTGCTTTGTCCTGGGGTGATATACTAGATTTTTGGCCAATGCTTGATCCGATTGATTATCACATTATATTGTTGTTGGCTTTGACTCATCAAAGTAATCTATTTCTGACAATAGTCTTATGAGCCATATAGCTTCACATGCACCTGTACTGAGTGCCCTATATTCTGCTTCAGTCGAAGACAAAGAAATAGTTGGTTGTTTGTTTGACAACCATGATATAGCACCTTGACCAAGGAAAAATGCATATCCTTGTGTCGATCTCCTGGTCTCATGATCTCCAGCATAGTCACTTTCACAGTCTCCATGCAACCATGGATGACTTCCTCTGTATTCTATCCCAAACTTTCTTGTACCTCTTATGTATCTCAAGACTCTTTTGGCTGCATTCTAGTGAGACTATTTTGGATTTGCCATAAACTGTGCTAGTGAGCTTATTGCATAAAATATCTAGCCATGTGATTGTCAGATATATAAGAGATCCAATGAGCTACCTGTAGTATTTATCATTGACTATAGGCTTTTCTGAATCTTTAGTAAGTTTCAAACTCTGATCCATGGGAGTGGCTGCAATCTTGCAATCTGCCATATGAAACTTCTTCAGGAGACTGTCAACATATTTGAGCTGACTCATGAATGTGCTATTTGAATCTCTCCAGAACTCAATTCCAAGACAATAGTGCATAAGTCCAAGATCTTTCACGTCGAACTCTCCAGATAAGTCTTGTTTTAGTTTTTTGATGAAGCTATCCTTGCTTCCTGTCACAATCAGATCATCTACGTACAAAAGTGCAATAGTAATGTCTTCCCCTTGAGCTTTGTAGTGGAGAGTATGATCTGCATTGGACTTCATGTATCCCAGATCAGTAAAATACTTGTCGATTCTACTATACCAAGTTCTGGGTGCTTGTTTTAAGCCGTAAAGACTTTTCTTGAGATGGCAAACCTTATTCTCCTGTCTTGGTTCAACATAACCTGTTGGTTGTTGCATGTAGACTTCCTCGTCTAGATACCATTGAGAAATGCATTCTTGACATCGAGCTGATACACATTCCATTTGCTGAGTGTTGCATGTGATATCAAGAACTGTATGGAATCCATCTTTGCTACTGGAGCATAAGTCTCATCATAGTCTTGACCATATTGTTGTGCAAATCCTTTTGCAACTAGTCTAGCTTTATATCTCTGAATACTTCCATCTGGATTGTACTTCACCTTGTATACCCATTTGTTTACTATGGCCTTCTTTCCTAGTGAAAGGTCGCATAATTCCCAAGTGTTATTTTTATACAAAGCATCCATTTCTTCATTCGTTGTAGTTTGCACTTCTGGCTTGTCTATTGCATCTTCGAAGTACACTGGCTCTTCTGTAGCCATGATGGTAGTCATAAGAGCATAGTTGGTGGTTTCCACCTGAATTGCTTTGCCTTTCTGAGCATATGTCAATCTGGCTGGTGGTCTGCTTTCCCTAGTAGACTGTGTGAGCTGCTGTGGCTCTACTTGGGGTGTTGCTGGCAATTCTTGCTCTTCTTCATCAACCTGTTCTGTAGATGACTGTGAAGTCAATGCTTCTATCTCCTGTGTAGGTGAGGTTTTCCATTCTGATTCCTCATCAAAAATTACATCTCTGGAGATAATAACTTTGCGGTTGATGGAACCATATAATTTGTATGCTTTACTTTCTTCACTATAGCCAACCATGATGCATTTGTGTGACTTCACATCCAATTTCCTGTGATGATCATCATGTATGTGGGCAGGGCATATGCTATGCACCAAATATGCGGAGATGCCCAATGCATGGCTTGTGTCCAGTGAATGCTTCATAAGGAGTCATACCTTGTATCGGTTCGGTAGGAAGCCGATTAAGCAAGTAGTTTGCTGTAGCTATTGCTTCTACCCAATATTGATTCGAAAGATGCTTTTCACTAAGCATTGCTCTAGCACTGTTTGCTAAAGTCCCATTCTTCCTTTCAGCTATTGCATTCTACTGAGGAGTGTCTGCACATGTGAATTGTCTTCGAATGCCATGATTTTTGCAAAAGTTCATGAATGCTGAAGACATGTATTCACCTCCTCTGTCTGATCTCATGACCTTGATCTTTCTGCCTGTTTGGTTTTCTACCATGGCTTTGAATTCTTGAAATCTGGAAAACACTTCAGATTTCTCTTTCAGAAAGTAGACCCAACAATATCTGTTGTAGTCGTCGATGAAGGTCAAGTAGTAAAGTGAACCATTGATGCTGCGGGTCTGGGCATAACCCCATACATCTGTATGTATCAAATCAAGAATACCTCATGCACGAGAGGTACTTCTGACAAAGTTGGTTCGCTTTTGTTTGCCGAAGCAGCATGCTTCACAAACTTTTCCAAGAAATTGTAGCTTCAGAATCCCAATTGCCATATTCTGATTCTTGAGATCTAACAAGTACTTGAAATTGACATGACCATATCTTTTGTGCCATTTTGCAGATAGTGGCATCTGTTGCATTTGAGATGACATGGCATCTTATCTGGTACTGTAGCTAGCATTCTGCATAAGTGTCCTTCTTTGACACCTTTTGCTACTAGCTGACATCTTTTGGATTTGTCTCTGATAGTGCATTCATCACCGTCGAAGATGAATTTGTAATTTTGTTCCGTCATTTAACCTACTGACAAAAGGTTCTTGTTGAGCTTCGGAACATAGAGCACATCTTTGACTAATCCTTTTGTACCAGTGAAATTGTTCATAGGGTTAACACATGTCCTTGAATTGGATTCGGTGTATTGTCTACTATGTAGATGACATTTTTCTGTTCTTCTAATGGCTTCATTTCTGTGAACCATTCCTGATGATTTGTCATATGAGATGATGCACTGCTGTCGATCTACCAATGATCCTGTTCCACTTGGTCGACTTGATAATTGTAATCCTATTTGGGATTGAAATCAGTGTCTAGGTGCATATTGTATCAGTCTGATGCAATTCCTTGCTTGCAAGAAACATGTTTCCATGTTCATTTGCAAAACGACTGTGACTAGAATGTCCACCATGATGATTTCCTCTTTCTCGGGAATTCCCTCGATTACTGCTGGATTGATCGCCTTGGTCGTACTGCTTCTTGTGGCAATCTCTTTCATAGTGTCCAAACTTGTGATAGTAGTTGCACTGAGTGTTTGACACATTGGTGGATGCATTCCCTCGTCCTTGGAATCTTCCTTGATTGGAATGATTTCCTCTTTGCTGATTCTGATGTTGCTGAGGATGATGCTGATCTTGATTTTGATTCTGACTTTGATTTTGTTGATGATGACCACTTTTCTGATATGATCTGCCCTTGCCTATGCCTTTGCCTCTACTTTTGTATGAAGCTGTGAATGCCTGATCATTAGAATGACCTTTCCGTGCTTGAATGGCCTAAGTCCTGAGTTCTTCACCAAGTACAACTGAGTGAAGTTCTTTCAGTGTTGGAATTTCCCGTTGGATGGTAATACTCTAGACTAGATCCTCATATCCCTCTCCTAGTCCATTCAAAATGACTTGAACCATTTCTGCGGCGTTCATAGTCTCTCCCTGCTACTACACGTTGATTGTTGTAGTCTTTTATGTGGAGTACATAAGCATGACCAGTTTCACTGCTGTTGCGAAAACTTTGGTTGATCTAGTTTCTCAAGGTGAGAATCCTGGATGTGTTCTTGGACTCATAGAGAGTTGCAAACATATCCCATGCTTCTTTTGATGTCTTTACTACATTGAGTTGTCCTCGCATGACATCTTGCACATTCTACTTGATCAGGTGATAGGCATACTTGTCTTTCTTATCCCATATTCTGCTTGAGCTCGGGCAATGGCAGGATCTGCTACTGGTGCGGAAAGTGTTTGTGTAGATGTAGATCCCATTGTAGATTCCATTGCTGGTGCTATGACAACAGATGGAGTAGAGCTACTAGTAGCTGGATCGGCCAATGGTCTAGGTGTAGACCCATCGACATACTCCCATTTGTCCTGAAGCACAAGAATGGTCTCCATTCCATATTTCCATGTACCGTAATTGGAGTTGTCTAACTTAGTAGATGCCTCTAGATTGAGGTTGCTAGTTGACATGGTGCAAGAAATGTACTCAAAAGTGTCGTGAAGATCTCTGTATGAATCAACTACAAATACACTGAAGATGCCAAGTGAAATCTCTGAACCATCAGTGAAGGTAGAACTACAGTATATAAAATTTGATCTGTATTACAAGGCTTGTGGCAATGATGCTGGGAATAGCCAAGAGGCTTTACAAGGCTGAAATGATGTGCACGATGCCGTGAGATAGCCGAATAGGCTTTACAATGGTGGCATGTGTGTATGAAATCAAATGCTATCTGCCCACTGAATCAATCTGCAATGCCTCTGAACTCTAAAGTCTACTCACTGAACTGATGAACGTAAGGTTTCAGGTAATGTAATGATGTGAAACCGTATGTGAGCGTATGGATTGACTCCGAGAAGGTACTAGTCAGGAATTTTGGGCATGGCTTAGATTGGCAACTTGGGGAAATTCAAAGCGTCCCCTCTATGGTGATCTAGTCTACTCTGATCTAGATCTAAACCGTCAATCGATGAAAGAATAGCAAATAATTCCTTTTCTTTTGTTCTTTTTAAGTGCTGGGTTAGATGCATCGATGTAGAGACAAATGTGCATGAAGGAAGTGGTTTTGTCAACGAGGCTAAAATGTGAGTGTAACTTGCACTGAAATGTGTGCATGATGTAACAAGCGCGTAGAGCATGAAAAAATGAGTGACTTTTCTTTTTGGAGCACCCTCAAATTCTTCCTGGATCAAGAGATATGACTTGATCTAGGTGGAGGGGCAAAAGGAGTGCAAATGGTGCTCAATGATGATGTGTCACTGTGAGTCACATGCAGTGATGATGTGGCATCATGCCTAGCAAGATGTGTGCCAGTGAAGCTCTGTCCTGAGGTGGCAGCAGTGTGCACATGCAGCAGTGTGTGCATAGTGTGCTTGGCAAGGGACTATGCCGGCAGGGGTCAGTGCTGACCGAACAGCTGAGGTGGCAGTGCTGAGGTGGCACAAATGATGTGGCACTACTGAGGTGGCAGAGGTGACATGGTAGTGATGATGTGGCTGATGATGTGGGTAAGCTAAGTGGTAGCTGACATGGCAATGATGACATGTCAGCTGATGTGGCACGTTGAGTGAGGGTAATGATGTGGCAGTCGGTGGTGATGTGGCAGTCGATGACATGGACTGCTAACGTGTCAGTGTCGGTGATGATGTGTCCTACTGAGCTGGCACTGGTGATGTGGTAGATAAGGTCTACCACCTGACTGGTCCTTGACCAAGCCCTGGGGTGTGGTGACCCTAAGGATAAGACCTGGCCACATATCGCTACGTGGTTAGCCAGAATCTTTTAAGGTGCTGACGTGTCAATTTGATGGAATCCTTCTTCTCCATTTGGTTCCGTTGAGCCCATTTTACCGGTGCAACTTTGTGTGAGTCGTGGAAGCCGTTCGTTTGGAGTGTGTCGTGGTTGGCTGTGGGGCATTGTCAGAGAGCGATGTGACTTGGAGAAGCCCATGAGCCTTTTGGATGGCTGAGCGGATAGTTGACCATCGTCTGTGTTGGAGCAGCCGTAGAGATCGGTGAGCCACTATGAATGCTGAGCCATAGAGATCTATGAGCCGCTATGAAGGCTGAGCCTTTGAGGCTTGATGATTACTACTTCTAGGCGTTTTGGTCAGTGATAGCACTGTGTAGTCGCGGCTTGGCTAGTCGTCCATGGTGCCGTCTGAGAGCAGCTACTCAGTTGTTGTTGGAGCTGTGAGGACTTTGCAATTGTAGATGCCGTCGGGAGCAGTCACTACTGGTGTTTTATGAGCTAGGAGTCGGTCTTGCTTAGTGGCTTGAGAGCTACTAACAGAGCGACTAGTCGAAGCTATAGACTGCTTGAGAGGGTGTGGAGTATTTGGCGGTGCAAAGAGCTATAGCTTCGGAGTAGTCATGTGGTTGAAGGCTATGGCACCATAGAGAATGGCTGGCTAAGCCGCCTTGCACAAGTGAGGTGACTGCTTGGTGGGCTACCCCTCGTTAGTTTGGCACTGGAGAGGAGGCTCGCAAATGCTTGAGCAGTGCTTGTTGAGAGTAGCAGGGCAGTGAGCCTTAGAGGCTTTGCAAAGAAGGCACGTGCAGGTCGATGGAGAGGCTTGCTGAGCCCTTGCTAAGCTGGGTCGCTTCATGTTGCTCGCCGAGTCAAGCTGCTGAATGCTTTGTTGTAGAACCACGAGTTGGAGGAGCTGCTGTAGATGGCTTATGCAAGAGACTTTAGGAGAGGCTGTTGATGCAACTATCCATCCTTGTTGTGACCTGAAGGAGTAGGAAGCAAGGAAGCTGGCAACAAGTCGAGCTGCCGGGCACTAAGGCTAGATGGTTGAGAGCCTTAGAGTTGTAGAAGGTCCTGTAGAGAACCTTCGATCGACCACTAATGTAGAGAACATAGAGGAGCAGCTCTCTCTCTCTCCCTATATTCCTCTCAAGCATTACGCTTCCTATATTTCTCTCAAAGCATTACTCACAATCTCTCAGAATCACTCATAAGATCTCAATGGAATGAAGAGAAATCCTCACATGGAATCCAAGCCCAGTGAATAGAAATGGATGGAATTTTCTCTCAACGGAAGAGAATGGAATTCTCAATCTCTCTCAATCTCTCAATCTCTCTCACACTCTCAAGAAGGATGGCACCTTAGCGGAAGGAAGAACCATGCTCTGATACCATGACAAAATATGAAGAGGGGAGAGGAGAAGAGTGGAGATGAGGAGAGAGCGCACAGCTAGAGAGCACACCACAAATGACTAACTGTACACTAGATTTAGTTGAAAAAATAGAATATATACAAGTCCTTTTAGGATTAGGGTTAGGGGATCTAACCCTTTCCTTTATAGCACTCTATAAGGTTAGTGCTATGCACATATGATCACGTGATGGTGCTATGCACACATGATCACATGATGTTGAGCGTGAACTCTCAACATGGGTGTTGTGATTAGGTGCCACTTTCAAAGTTCAAAGTCTTGGTCGCACTCTTCGGTCCATTAGAATTCCACTAATAATTTGTAAAGTGGTCTAGCTATCATGGCATACCACAATATAAATCTTCTATAATAGCCGGCATGTCCCATAAAGACCTGTACACCTTTGGAATTTGTAGGAGGAGGCAATTCCATGATGATTTTGATTTTGTCCATGTCAGTTGCAATCCCATGTTGAGAGATGATGTGTCCCAAAACAACTCTGTGGTGACCATGAACTAGCATTTTGTTGGATTTAGGGAGATGCCATACTCCCTGCATTTGATTAGTACTGCTTCAAGACATTTGAAGTGGTCTTTTTTGTTTGAATGGATGCACAAATCATCCAAGAACACCTATAAAAACTTATTCAAAAATGACTCGAAAGCTATGAACATGACTCGTAAAATGTGGTCGGGGCATTACAAAGGCTGAATGGCATGAGTCTATCACTACAAGGCATAGGCCATTTTCCGATGAAAATATCGATGCTTTTTACATTAAATTTTTTTTTTCACGGGTGCAAACATCGCTATAAGAGTTGCTAAAAGCGTCGAAAAAGAACCATCATTATAAAGCGTCGCTATATAGTGACGATGACAAACGTTGCTATATAGTGACACTGTTAATCGTCGCTATATAGCGACATTGGTAAACGTCTCTATATAGCAACGATTAACAGAACTAAAAAAAAAGGATTAGTGGGGCTAAACAGGGCTTGCTATGGCCCTGTTTAGCCCCACTAATCCTTTTTTTTTTTGTAATTACAAAACAAAATTTTTTTATAACAAAATTTCCCTTGCGAAAAGGGTGATACAAAATCGCTCAAATGAAATGATCAAGTAACAGAAGCATATACATGTCGGACATATACAACATTGTTTGTAACAAAATTACCCTTTCAAAAGGGTGATACAAAATTGCTCAAACGAGCGGATATACAAAATGACATACAGGGCAAAGAAAATGCTACTGCCACTACTACTACTACTACTCATCCGAATTCGAATCGTCCTCGTCTTGTTGGCCTGTTCCTTGGTCCTCGATAGCTACGTCTTCTCCCTCATCCTCATCACGTGCGTCTGATCCCTGGCCCTGTTGATCGCTCTCCTCCGATGATGGGAGGCTTGAGCTTTGACCCTAAGAGTGAACCATATAAATCAAAATTTAGATTGGAACTTAAAGAATAAAAAAATTTAAAAAGTGAGATTACAAGTAGGAGTAAACTTATACCGTGCGAGCAGCCACCTCAGCCCAATCAACCGTTGCTCCCATTGCCTCTTGCTCAATAAACCACGGCTTTGTTCCTATCCGAAATGTGCATTGCGTCTCTACATCTATAGGAAGACAACCCATTGCAGCTTGCTGTGGATCCAATTTATGAGAGTTAGAGTTAGCTAAAATGCATGTAATATGTAGTAAAACAAATAGAACAATACATTAAATGAGAAGAAGTAGACTTACCACAGTTGCCTCAAATGCCAACCGTCCGCCTGCACCAAAGTGCAAAGTACCTATGACATCTAGCCGTCTCTTCGCAGCCCTCCTCTGACCCTCGAACAATTCGGGATGGTCCCTATTTTTCTTCTTGAAGAACTTCCAATCAGCTTTATCTGCCCAGCTGGGTTTAGCCAACCCCTTTGTGATGGAAGTACGCAAGGTTGATCTACGATACTTCAAGACCAAACCCATGCACTCTCGCATATAATCCTCATTAAACTCCCAATTTGGCGGGCTCGGGTATTTTTGTTTTAACTCATCGATGACCGCCTGCTTCTTTTGGCCATCTTGATACCACCAATCGGTAGCAATGCTGCTCTTGAAGTGATGGCTCATCAACCTCCTCATGGTGGCCATCATTGCTTTGCCCTTTCTATCTTTTATTATCTCTCCGGCAGCTGTGATTTGATAGGAGAGATCCCTTGATGAGTAAGGACGACTGATGGTAGCAGAGTCAAAAGGAGTGGAAGCTACGCGAGCGCTTCCGGAGCGAGGAGTAGCAGTGGGAGTAGGAGAGGAAAAGGGACCTAACTGATACTGTGTCTCCGGACCAAGTGGAGACCTGTAGGAACGTGAGTGTGCTGACTCGTCTACATCTCCCGAGTCAGCACAACATAAGCTGCCCTTCCTACTCTTCCTTCCCTTATGAGAGGCATGCATAGGTGATGACCCATCGATCAAAGGGGCATGAGGGGACGGCTGGGTAGTACGTCCAGCCATTGGTGTAGGGGAGGGAACTACTGAGGTCCTCTGAGATAGCAGAGAGAAGAATCTCGCTACCTTCTCATCGCTCATCTGCACTACAAACTCGTCGAGACTCCCGAAAAAGCCATGTGCAGCTAGCAAAGGAGTTCCCTGAGGGGTAGTCGCAGTGCTACATGGAAGAGGAGTTGGACCAGGGGTAGTCGTAGTGCTAGGTCCGAGAGGAGTCGGACCAGGGGTATTCCTCGGTGTAGTCGCTTGAGAGAAATCAAAGTCCTCTAGAGCATAAAGATCCTGATCTCTTCTCCTGCGAGGCTGTCCGTACTCGTCGGATGAGCGACGTGATCCCATGTCTAACATAGACACAAACACGAAAACAAAAAACAAAAAAACAAACATAAGCATAGGCATAGGCATAGGCATAGGCAAAGAGGAAGAGAAGAGGAAGAAGAGGAAGAGGAAGAGGAAGAAGAGGAAGAGGAATCTGAAGAAGAGGGAGAGAAGAGGGAAAAGAGAAGGGGGAGGAGAAGAAGAAGAAGAGGGAAAGGAAAGAGGGAAAGAAGAGGAGAGATGAGAGAAAGGAAGAGGAAGAAGAGGAAGAAGAGGGAGAGAAGAGGAAAAAGAGAGAAAGAAGAGAGAAAGAAGAGAGAAAGAAGAGGGAAAGGAGAGGGGAAGAGAGGAGAAGAGAGAAGAAGAGGAAGAAGAGAGAAAGAAGAGAGAATAAGAGAAGGGGGAAAGAGAGAATAAGAGAAGCGGAAAAAAAGAGACATATGCTCATGCATAAGCACAAGCATTCTTATGCTCATGCTTATGTTTATGCATGAGCATAAGAGAAGGGGGAAAGAGAGAAGAAGAGGAAGAGAAAAGGAATCTGAAGAAGAGGGAAGAGAAGAGGGAAATGAGAGAAGAGCATAAGAGAAGAGGAATCTCTTATGCTCATGCATAAGCATAAGCATTCTTATGCTCATGCTTATGTTTATGCATGAGCATAAGAGAACAGGGAAAGAGAGAAGAAGAGGGAAAGGAAAGAGGGCAAAAGAGGGAAAGAAAGATAGAAGAAGAGGGAAAGGAAGGAGAGATTGGAAAAAAGGAAAGAGGGAGAAAAAGAGAGAAAGGGGAAAAAAGAGAAGAGGAATCTCTTATGCTCATGCATAATCATAAGCATTCTCATGCTCATGCTTATGTTTATGCATGAGCATAAGAGGGGGGAAAGAGAGAAGAAGAGGGAAAGGAAAGAGGGAAAAAGAGGGAAAGAAAGAAGGAAATAGAGGGAAAGGAAGGAGAGATTGGAAAAGAGGAAAGAGAGAGAGAAAGAGAGAAGGGGGAAAAAAGGGACATATGCTCATGCTTATGCATGAGCATATGTCTACTTTGCTTATGCTCATGCATAAGCATAAGCATGAGCATATGTCTCATTTTCTTATGCCATGCTTATGCTTATGCATGAGCATAAGAGAAGTGGGAGATAGAGAATAAGAGGGAAAGGAAAGAGGGAAAGGAAAGAGAGAAGGGGGAAAGAGAGAATAAGAGAAGGGGGAAAAAAGAGACATATGCTCATGCTTATGCATGAGCCTATGTTTACTTCACTTATGCTCATGCATAAGCATAAGCATGAGCATATGTCTCATTTTCTTATGCTCATGCTTATGCTTAAGAATAAGCATAAGCATAAGCTCATGCTTATGCTTATGCATGAGCATAAGAGAAGGGGGAAATAGAGAATAAGAGGGAAAGGAAAGAGGGAAAGGAAAGAGACAAGGGGGAAAGAGAGAATAAGAGAAGGGGGAAAAAAGAGACATGTATATGCTCATGCTTATGCATGAGCATATGTCTACTTCGCTTATGCTCATGCATAAGCATAAGCATGAGCATATGTCTCATTTTCTTATGCTCATGCTTATGCTTAAGCATAAGCATAAGCATAAGCTCATGCTTATGCTTGTGCATGAGCATAAGAGAAGGGGGAAATAGAGAATAAGAGGAAAAGGAAAGAGGGAAACGAAAGAGACACTACAAGGCATAGGTCATTTTCCGACGGAAATACCGACGCTTTTTACATTAATTTTTTTTTTTTCACGGGCGCAAAGGTCGCTATAAAAGTCGTTAAAATCGTCGGAAAAGGAGCGTCGCTATAAATCGTCGCTATATAGCGACGCTGTTAATCGTCGCTATATAGCGACGATGTAAACGTCGCTATATAGCGACACTGTTAATCGTCGCTATATAGCGACACTGGTAAACGTCGCTATATAGCGACGATTAACAGAAGTAAAAAAAAAGGGTTAGTGGGGCTAAACAGGGCTTCCTTTTGGCCCTGTTTAGCCCCACTAATCCTTTTTTTTTTTTTGTAATTACAAAAGAAAGTTTTCTATAACAAAATTTCCGCATCTTGCAGGATGATACAAAATTGTTCTTGTGAACGATGAGGAAGAAATGCATATACATATACAACTGTGTTTGTAACAAAATTACCCTGTGAAAGGGCGATACAAAATTGCTCAAACGAGCGGATATACAATGAGCTACTACCACTACTAATCCGAATCCGAATCCGAATCGTCTTGATGGCCTGTTCCTTGGTCCTCGACACCTACGTCTTCTCCCTCGTCCCCGACACCTGCGTCTTCTCCCTCGTCCTCGGCACCTGCGTCCGATCCTTGCCCCTGTTGATCGCTCGTCTCTGATGATGGGACGCTTGAGCTTTGACCCTAAGAGTGAACCATATAATTCAAAAATTAGATTGGAACTTAAATTAAAAAGTGAGATTACAAGTAGGAGTAAACTTATACCGTGCGAGCAGCCACCTCAGCCCAATCGACTGTCGCTCCCATTGCCTCTTGCTCAATGAACCATGGCCTTGTTCCTATCCGAAATGCGCGCCGTGTCTCTGCATCCATAGGAAGCCGACCCATCGCAGCTTGCTGTGGATCCAATTTACGAGAGTTAGAGTTAGCTAAAGTGCATGTAATATGTAAGTAAAACAAATAGAACAATACATTAAATGGGAAGAAGTAGACTTACCACGGTTGCCTCGAACGCATACCGTCCGCCTGCACCAAAGTGCGAAGTACCTACGACGTCCAGCCGTCTCTTCGCATCCCTCCTCTGACCCTCGAACATTTCGGGATGGTCCCTATGTTGCTTCTTGAAGTACTTCCAATCAGCTTTGTCTGCCCAGCTGGGTTTAGCCAACCCCTTTGTAATGGAAGTACGCAAGGTTGATCTGCGATGCTTTAGGACCAAACCCATGCGCTCGAGCATATAATTGTTATTAAACTCCACATTTGGCGGATTAGGATATCTTTGTTTTAACTCATCGATCACCGCCTGCTTCTTTTGGGCATCTTGATACCGCCAATCGATATTTATGCCGCTCTTGAAGTGATGACTCATCAACCTCCTCATGGCGGCCATCACTGCTTTGCCCTTTTTGTCTTCTATTATCTCTTCGGCAGATGTGATTTGATAGGAGAGATCCCCTGATGAGTAAGGGGGACTGACGGTAGCAGAGTCTGAAGGAGTGGAAGCTGCGCGACCGCTTCCGGATCGAGGAGTAGCTGTGGGAGTAGGAGAGGGAAAGGGACCTGACTGATACTGTGTCTCCGGACCAAGTGGAGACCTAAAGGAGCGTGAGTGTGCTGACTCGTCTACATCTCCTGAGTCAGCACAACATGAGCCGCCCATCCTACTCTTCCTTCCCTTGCGGGAGGCATGCGCAGGTGATGATCCCGCGGTCGAAGGGGCGCGAGGGGATGGCTGGGCAGTACGTCCACCCGTCGGTGTAGGGGAAGGAATTGCGGAGGTCCTCTGAGAGAGCAGAGAGAAGAATCTCGCTGCCTCCTCATCGCTCATCTGCGCTACAAACTCGTCGGGAGTCCCGACAAAGCCATGCGTGGCTAGCAAAGGAGTCCCCTGAGGGGTAGTCGCAGTGCTACGTGGAAGAGGGGTCAGACCAGGGGTAGTCGCAGTGCTAGGACCGAGAGGAGTCGGACCAGGGGTACTCCTCGGGGTAGTCGCCCGAGAGGAATCAAAGTCCTCTGGAGCATATAGATCGTGAGCTCTCCTCCTGCGAGGCTGTCCGTACTCGTCCGATGAGCGACGTGATCCCATGTCTAACATAGACACAAACACGAAAATAGAAAACAAAAAACAAACATGAGCATTCTCATAGGCATAGGCATAGGCAAGAAGAAAGAAGAGGGAAATGAAAGAAGAGGGAAAGGAAAGAGGGAAAGAAGAGGGAAAGATAAGAGGGAAATGAGATGTTAAGGAAAGAAAAGAATGAGAATGAGGAAATAGAGAATGAGAGAAGGGGGAAATAGAGAAGGGGAAAGAGATGAGGGAAAATAGAGAAGGAGAGAAGGGGGAAATAGAGTGGGAAAAGGAGAATGAGCTTATGCAGACCATGCTCATGCTCATGCTCATGGGAGAAGGAGAGAAGGGGGAAATAGAGTGGGAAAAGGAGAAAAGGAAATAGAGTGAGAAACTTACGCATCAGCTCATGCTCATGCATGAGCATAAGCATGAGTTTATGCTCATGCTTATGCTTAAGCATAAGCATAAGCATAAACACATGCTTATGCTCATGCGAAAAAAGAGAAGGAGCTTATGCTCATGCGGAAAAAGAGAATGAGAGAAGCATAAGCTTCTCCCTTTCTCTATTTCCGCATAAGCTCATGCGGAAACAAGCATAAGCTCATGCTCATGCTCATGCATGAGCATAAGCATGAGCTTATGCTCATGCGGAAAAAGAGAAGGAGCTTATGCGGAAAAAGAGAATGAGAGAAGCATAAGCTTCTCGCACTCTCTATTTTCGCATAAGCTCATGCGGAAACAAGCATAAGCTCATGCTCATGCGGAAAAAGAGAAAGAGCTTATGCGGAAACTTACGCATAAGCTCATGCTCATGCGGAAAAAGAGAAGGAGCTTATGCTCATGCGGAAAAAGAGAAAGAGCTTATGCGGAAAAAGAGAATGAGAGAAGCATAAGCTTCTCTCATTCTCTTTTTCCGCATAAGCTCATGCGAAAACTTACGCATAAGCTCATGCTCATGCATGAGCATAAGCATGAGTTCATGCTCATGCTTATGCTCATGCATAAGCATAAGCATAAGCTCATGCTTATGCTTATGCTTATGCTTATGCTTAAGCATGAGGAAAAAGAGCATGAGCTTATGCTTGTGCTTAAGCATAAGCATAAGCTCATGCTCTTTTTCCGCATTCTCACACTTAAGCATAGGCTTAAGTGTGAGAATGCGGAAAAAGAGCATGAGCTTATGCTTATGCTTATGCTTATGCTTATGAGGAAAAAGAGCATAAGCATAAGCATAAGTGTAGATGGAAGGGACGAGTGGAAAAAGAGAAAGAGCTTATGTAGAAAAAGAGAATGAGAGAAGCATAAGCATAAGCTTCTCTCATTCTCTTTTTCCGCATAAGCTCATAAGCATAAGCATAAGAGAAGGAGCTTATGCTCATGCGGAAAAAGAGAAAGAGCTTATGCTCATGCTCCTTCTCTTTTTCCGCATGAGCATAAGCTCCTTCTCTTTTTCCGCATGAGCATAAGCATGAGTTCATGCTCATGCATGAGCATAAGCATGAGTTCATGCTCATGCTTATGCTCATGCGGAAAAAGAGAAGGAGCTTATGCGAAAAAAGAGAATGAGAGAAGCATAAGCTTCTCCCTTTCTCTATTTTTGCATAAGCTAATGCGGTAACAAGCATAAGCTCATGCTCATGCATGAGCATAAGCATGAGCTTATGCTTATGCTTATGCTTATGCATAAGCATAAGCTCATGCTTATGCTCATGCGGAAAAAGAGAAAGAGCTTATGCAGAAAAAGAGAATGAGAGAAGCATAAGCATAAGCTTCTCTCATTCTCTTTTTCCGCATAAGCTCATAAGCATAAGCATAAGAGAAGGAGCTTATGCTCATGCGGAAAAAGAGAAAGAGCTTATGCTCATGATCCTTCTCTTTTTCCGCATGAGCATAAGCTCCTTCTCTTTTTCCGCATGAGAGAAAGAGAAAGAGCTTATGCGGAAAAAGAGAAAGAGCTTATGCGGAAAAAGAGAATGAGAGAAGCATAAGCTTCTCTCATTCTCTTTTTCCGCATGAGCATAAGCTCCTTCTCTTTTTCCGCATGAGCATAAGCATGAGCTTATGCTTATGCCTATGCTTAAGCATAAGCATGAGCTTATGCTCATGCTTATGCTTAAGCATAGGCATAAGCATAAGCTCATGCTTATGCTCATGCGGAAAAAGAGAAGGATCTTATACTCATGCATGAGCATGAGCTTATGCGTAAGTTTCCGCATGAGCTTATGCGGAAATAGAGAATGAGAGAAGCTTATGCTTCTCTCATTCTCTTTTTCCGCATAAGCTCTTTCTCTTTTTCTGCATGAGCATAAGGGAAAAAAGAGAAGGGGGGAAAATGAGAAAAAGAGAAGGGGGAAGACGGAAAGAGAGAGAGGGGAAGAGAGGGTTCATACGCCCATTACTGCAACTAGCGCTTAAGGCGCTAGCTGCAGGCCAATGCAAATAACAAATATATTAAATGGAAAGAAGAGGAAGCACTTACCTGTAAAAGTATGTCCCGCTCGGTGTAGTGGACTGGCCCCACAAAAGAGAGAGTATGTCCCGCTCGGTGTAGTGGACCGGCCCTACAAAAGAGAGAAAACAACCCATTTTTTCAAATAAGATGTTAGTGGAAAGAGGAGATCACAAAAGCAACTTCTTGAAAGGAGACAAGGAAAGAGAAGATTGAGGAGACAAGGAGAAAGAGAAGGAAAGAAATAGGGGAAAAAAAAGAGGTGAGTTTTCTTTCTTTCTTTCTTTCTTTCTTGAAATTTCGTTTTTGGTTTCAATCATTTCAAATCAAGCATGAAAACTAGTTTAGCACTTTAGCAATACAAGTAGAAATACTCACAAAACCAAAGCTAACAAACAAACAACCTACATTGTTGAAACAAACTCACCTTTTGAAGAACTTTCTTCCTAGAAACCAAAGAGGGAAAAAGGAGAGAGAGGGAGTACAAGAGGTAGGAGAAGGGTGAGGAGTGGGAAATAGAGTGGGAGGTTGCCTGGAATAGATGGGAGGTCGTCGAAATAGGTGGGAGGAGATTTTGGGTTGCTTACTGTAGAGATTAGGAATGGCTTATGCAAAAACGCCGCGGGTTTCGTCGTTTCGGGTTTTAACCCACAGTGTCGCTATATAGCGACGCTTTTTCGTCGCTATATAGCAACTTTTTTTATTTAAAGCGTCGTTATATAGCGACGTTTTAAATTAAAAACGTCGCTATATAACGACGAAACAGAGCGTCGCTATATAACGACGCTTACTGTTTATTTTTTTGTGTAGCCTCTTGTGAAGCTCAAACATGCTATGCTTATAATTGTCAATATCTTCTCTTACTATATAGCCTTACCATATAGGATTTTTAGTTTCAATCCTTACTATATAGCGACGTCATTTTTTTTATATGGCCTCAAGAGAAGCTCAAATTAAACATGCTATGCTCATAATTGTCAATATCTCCTCTTCATGCTTATGTTGTGGTCTTATAAGTGTAGATGGAAGGGACGAGTGGAAGCTCATCCGATGATGCTCCAACGCCCGGGAGCACGAAGTGGCTTACAGAGAGGTTATATTGTCATTGCACTCATTGCAAGCGAGAAGTACGACATCAACGTCGTATTATCATGCGCCACTTGCGGATGTATGGGGAGGAGCCGGAACCAGTACCCCCCGTTGGTGTTGCACATGTTGATGGATCATCGGTAAGTCAAAGCTATTTAAGTTCGCAATCTTATTGTATACCCGGAAATAGAAGATCTTCTATTTAAACGAATGAGCTTATGACAGGATGAGGAGGGTGACGAGGGTACACATATACCTTCTCACTCTCAACAAGACTATAGTCTCCCGGATGACGACGAGGGTATGGTCGACATGATGGATTCCATTTTTAGGGGCACTACATCCCACGTACACGTGATGTCAGAGTCTGAGGTCAAAATGCGAGAGTTGCAATCAACACAATTGTACGAGGGTGCTAGGATGTCTAAACTACGTGCTTGTCTCTCAATCTTGAATCTACAAGTACAGTATGGGTGGTCGGATACAAGTGTCTCGGCCTTAATGAGGTTAGCCCTTGCATTAATTTGACTCATTATTTGGATATTGTTTGTTTTGAGAATCATCATTTGGATAGTGTCTTTGTCATAGGTTGCTCCAAAAGATGTTGCCTGCACCAAATACCATGCCCACATCAAGAGATGAAGCGAAAAAGATGCTAACAACGGTGGGTATGGATTATGATACCATCCATGCTTGTCGTAATGATTGTATTCTCTTTCGTCGTGAGCATGGAGATTTGGCTAGTTGTCCAAAGTGTGGGGAACAACGATATAGAGATGACTTGCAAGGTGAGCGGATACCGGTAAAGGTCTTGAGACACTTTCCCATCATTGCAAGAATACAACACATGTTTCGATGCAAATCCATAGCGGAGTTGATGACATGGCATGCATCTCATCGGTCCACTGATCACACATTGAGGATTCCCGCAGATTGTGCAGCTTGGAAGCACATAGATAATCAGTGGCCGGACTTTGCGAGGGAGCCACGCAACTTACATCTTGGGCTAGCCATGGACGGCGTTAATCCTTTCGGGTTACGCTCGACATCTTGGTCGACATGGCCCATAGTCGTGGTGAATTACAATATCCCACCATGGCTAACAATAAAAAAGGGACACCTCATGCTTGCACTACTTGTTCCAGGAAAGTACAAGGCAAAAAACATGGACGTGTACATGGCACCTTTGATAGAGGAGTTACAGATATTATGGAGAGGAGTGCAGGTCTTTGATATTTCCAGAGCTCCTAGGCATACCAATGATATTTTGGTCAGGGGTATCTTGATGTGAACCATGCATGACTACCCAGGATATGGAGAGTGCGCAGGTATGTGGTTATGTCTTTACATGTACAATGAGGGATTATGCTTTTTTTACTCTCTTTTGCACGCATGTCTTGTACTAACATATTCATGCACGCGTGAAGGACTTGTTACAAGTGGGTACCATGCTTGTCCTGTTTGTGGACCCGCTCTGAAATCGCTTGCACGCTACTCCAAACATATGAGGAAAAATGTTTATGAAGGTCATGCTCGATACCTTCCGCTCGACCATCTCGCACGTGGAGGTCAGCTTGATCCACCACCATCATATTTGAAAGCAAGTGATTGGATTCAAGCTTGGAGGGAGAATGGAGAGGAACCTCCTCCTGGTATGAAGAGGCTATCGATCTTTCACGAGCTTCCTTATTGGGGTCAGTTACAAATCAATCATCTCTTGGATCCCATGCATATCTTTAAGAATGTGGGGGCTACCATTTGGGCACACTTGGTTGGTTCCAAGGACTCGAGAGGAGTGCGAGAAGACTTGCGTGCTATGAATAGGATGTCTCGTTTGTGGCCCCAAGTGCATGCTTCGGGAAAAGTTGTCCTCCCGAAAGCAACGTGGATCCTCTCTACGAGGGAGGAGGCAGCGATCAAGGCAGACATTGCCTCTTTTCAAACACCGACAGGGTACATGCGTTGCTTGAAAGGAGCATTTTCAAAGGACAATAAGCTTAGTGGCCTCAAGTCCCATGATTGGCACAAGGTCTTACAGGTATTCTAAGTAGAATTAGTGTACCGATAATAGTGATGCATTAGCGTAATTATTATTATGTTATATTGTTGACATGATTTCATTGTTGCTTTGATAGTTCATCCTTCCAATTACAATAAAAGGGTGCTTACAAGAAGATGTTAGAAATGCTATATTCAAGATCTGTGGTATTGTGAGGTATGCTTACTATCAATTCGCATTATGTATTTTCTTCATGGACATGTGAAATAGGTGGATATCTCAAATATCTTACATATGCATGGACATGTGAAATAGGTGGATATCTCAAAAAGAGATCTCTATATCGAGCATCGAGAAGGCTAGGGTGGAATCCATCGAAGCCGTATGCTTGCTTGAGAAGCACTTTCCCTCAAGCATTATGACAACTCAAGTCCACTTGCTTGTGCACATAGTTGATGAGGTGGCTATAGCAGGTACCGTTCATAATCGATGGATGTTTTTTCTCCAGCGGTTTATGAAAACTTTAAAGGGGTTTGTAAGACAAAGAGCAAGACCAGAAGCAAGCATGGCAGAGGGATGGCTTGTGCAAGAGTCATTAGTATATATCACAGAGTTTCTTGCATCCACGGATCCTGATATGCCGCAAGCTTGGCACAACAAGGATGATGATCGCATCATTGGCGAGGTCCCCCAAGGAAAAGGGATTGAAAGAAAGATGAGCGAAGAGCAAATGGAGAAATTCAATAAGTTTTGTATCCTCAATAGCGCTGAGATGCATAAGTGGATTGAGAGATATGAAGTGGCCAAAGCAGAAAGAATAAATGCAAGGACGAGATTCAGAGTAATGTACAGGAGATCACAACCATATCCACGAGATCTGGCTCTTATCCCTACTCACATGTCAATTGATTGGCTACAACTAGCTGTACGTAAAGCCGAACGTGATGGAGAGACAATAAACGAGCGCGAGCGGGAGTTATCATCTGGATGTATGGTGCATGTAAGTTTCTTATCTCTTGACGTAATTAAGTAATTATTTGTGGCAATATATGCTATAAAATAGGTGCATCTTCATTGATTTAATGATGCTCTTTTACAGTACAAAAAGTACAGTGCATTATGGTCATATGGACGACATTTTCGCGTGGAACGCATCGATTCAAAGAGAGTCACGTATGATTGTGGAGTCATGGCTAACTTCACACAAGATAGCCGAGCAAGTGCTTCGGATACCAATCTTCTCTCCTCACAGTTGGATTATTGTGGAACCATACGCGACATCTATGAAATTGATTTCAGACGATTTACTATTTTCATTCTTGATGTAAAATGGTTTAGAACTACTTACAATGGTCCCCATGCGACAGTGAGAAAAGATAGTAGCGGTTTCTTTGCAATAGACTCCACCAAACATTGGACCGATGAAAGTGATACTTTTGTTCTTCCCGAGCACTGTGAGCAGGTGCATACTAATGATATAATTAGTCAAAGCTTTCATTTTTAAAGTCCATTGATATATATATAATTGACGACATTTGGCACCCATCTTCAATATAGGTGGTTTTTCATCCGGATCGTTCTGATCCAAGATGGTGGTACGTGATCCAAGTTGCACCACGAAGTAAGCAAATATTTGAAGATCGAGATGTGGATATGGAGATGCCACTACCAATGCCGGATCCAATTGATGAATCTAGCGAAGAAGATGTAGATCACCATATGAGGCAAGAGGAAGATGCACATAATGACATCGCACGAGAGGAGGATGGAGATCACGATATTGACGAAGAAGACAACAATCATCAAGATCAATCACCACACTTAAGCTTTATTGAAGAAGATGATCAAATACTTTTAGGTGAACGTACAATACTAGAGTACGATGATGATATAGGAGATCAACTCTGTATAGAGTTGGAGATAGACTTGCTTGGCGCCTTAGACTTGGCTCAAGATGAAACAGTTGATGTAAATGCTCTTATTTAATTTTTCTCATCTCAAACTTCGACATGAATATATGAGCTTCAAAAGCTTGATGTACATGCTCTCATTTTTTAATTCTCTATAAGCTCAAACATGTCTGAAAATTTTAAAAATTTTGTCATTGGAAAAAAATAATTTTTAAGGCCTTAAAAAAAGAAAAAAACTCTCTGTAAAACGTCGCTATAATATTTTGTCTCAGTGTTGCTATATAGCGACTTTTAAATGTCGTTATATAGCGACTTTTACTGACGTCGCTATATAGCGACTTTTGCTAAATAGTTGCTATATAACGACTATTTAGCAAAAGTCGCTATATAGCGACGATTTACGACACCCGATTTTTATACCGACGATTAACGCTAAGTGGGTGCTATTCGTCGGTACATAAACGTCGCAATAGGATGCGTGTGTAGTAGTGAGAGAAGGGGGAACGAGAGAATAAGAGAAGGGGGAAAAAAGAGACATATGCTCATGCTTATGCATGAGCATATGTCTACTTCTCTTATGCTCATGCATAAGCATAAGCATGAGCATACGTCTCATTTTCTTATGCTCATGCTTATGCTTAAGCATAAGCATAAGCATAAGCTCATGCTTATGCTTATGCATGAGCATAAGAGAAGGAGGAAATAGAGAATAAGAGGAAAAGGAAAGAGGGAAAGGAAACAGAGAATAAGAGAAGGGGGAAAAAAGAGACATATCCTCATGCTTATGCATGAGCATATGTCTACTTCTCTTATGCTCATGCACAAGCATAAGCATGAGCATATGTCTCATTTTCTTATGCTCATGCTTATGCTTATGCATGAGCATAAGAGAAGGGGGAAATAGAGAATAAGAGGGAAAGGAAAGAGGGAAAGGAAAGAGAGAAGGGGGAAAGAGAGAAGGGGGAAAGAGAGAATAAGAGAAGGGGGAAAAAAGAGACATATGCTCATGCATGAGCATATGTCTACTTCGCGTATGCTCATGCATAAGCATAAGCATGAGGATATGTCTCATTTTCTTATGCTCATGCTTATGCTTATGCATGAGCATAAGAGAAGGGGCAAATAGAGAATAAGAGGGAAAGGAAAGAGGGAAAGGAAAGAGAGAAGGGGGAAAGAGAGAATAAGAGAAGGGGGGAAAAAGAGACATATGCTCATGCTTATGCATGAGCCTATGTCTACTTCGCTTATGCTCATGCATAAGCATAAGCATGAGCATATGTCTCATTTTCTTATGCTCATGCTTATGCTTATGCATGAGCATAAGAGAAGGGGGAAATAGAGAATAAGAGGGAAAGGAAAGAGGGAAAGGAAAGAGAGAAGGGGGAAAGAGAGAATAAGAGAAGGGGGAAAAAAGAGACATATGCTCATGCTTATGCATGAGCATATGTCTACTTCTCTTATGCTCATGCATAAGCATAAGCATGAGCATATGTCTCATTTTCGTATGCTCATGCTTATACTTAAGCATAAGCATAAGCATAAGCTCATGCTTATGCTTGTGCATGAGCATAAGAGAAGCCTGGGGAAATAGAGAATAAGAGGGAAAGGAAAGAGAGAAGGGGGAAAGAGAGAATAAGTGAAGGGGGAAAAAAGAGACATATGCTCATGCTTATGCATGAGCATATGTCTACTTCTCTTATGCTCATGCATAAGCATAAGCATGAGCATACGTCTCATTTTCTTATGCTCATGCTTATGCTTAAGCATAAGCATAACCGTAAGCTCATGCTTATGCTTATGCATGAGCATAAGAGAAGGGGGAAATAGAGAATAAGAGAGAAAGGAAAGAGGGAAAGGAAAGAGAGAAGGGGGAAAGAGAGAATAAGAGAAGGGGGAAAAAAGAGACATATGCTCATGCTTATGCATGAGCATATGTCCACTTCTCTTATGCTCATGCACAAGCATAAGCATGAGCATATGTCTCATTTTCTTATGCTCATGCTTATGCTTATGCATGAGCATAAGAGAAGGGGGAAATAGAGAATAAGTGGGAAAGGAAAGAGGGAAAGGAAAGAGAGAAGGGGGAAAGAGAGAATAAGAGAAGGGGGATAAAAGAGACATATGCTCATGCATGAACATATGTCTACTTCGCTTATGCTCATGCATAAGCATAAGCATGAGCATATGTCTCATTTTCTTATGCTCATGCTTATGCTTAAGCATAAGCATAAGCGTAAGCTCATGCTTATGCTTATGCATGAGCATAAGAGAAGGGGAAAAAGAGAATAAGAGGGAAAGGAAAGAGGGAAAGGAAAGAGAGAAGGGGGAAATAGAGAATAAGAGAAGGGGGAAAAAAGAGACATATGCTCATGCTTATGCATGAGCATATGTCTACTTCTCTTATGCTCATGCACAAGCATAAGCATGAGCATATATCTCATTTTTTTATGCTCATGCTTATGCTTAAATATAAGCATAAGCATAAGCTCATGCTTATGCTTATGCATGAGCATAAGAGAAGGGGGAAATAGAGAATAAGAGGGAAAGGAAAGAGTGAGAGGAAAGAGAGAAGGGGGAAAGAGAGAATAAGAGAAGGGGGAAAAAAGAGATATATGCTCATGCTTATGCATGAGCATATGTCTACTTCTCTTATGCTCATGCATAAGCATAAGCATGAGCATATGTCTCATTTTCTTATGCTCATGCTTATGCTTATGCATGAGCATAAGAGAAGGGGGAAAGAGAGGAAAGAGGGAAAGGAAAGAGGGAAAGGGAAGAGAGAAGAAGAGGGAAAGAGAAAAGAGGAAAAAAGAGACATATGCTCATGCTTATGCATGAGTATATGTCTACTTCTCTTATGCTCATGCATAAGCATAAGCATTCTTATGCTCATGCTTATGTTTATGCTTAAGAGAAGGGGGAAAGAGAGAAGAAGAGGGAAACGAAAGAGGGAAAAAGAGGGAAAGATAGAGAGAAGAAGAGGAAAAGGAAAGAGGGAAAAAGAGGAGGAAATAGATTGAAGGAGGGAAGAAGGAAAGAGATTGAGGGGAAGAGAGGGTTCCTACGCCCATCACTGTAGCTAGCGCTTAAGGCGCTAGCTGTAGGCCAATGCAAATAACAAAAAAAATAAATGGAAAAAAGAGGAAGCACTTACCTGAAATAGTACGCCTCGCTTGGTGTTGTGGACTGGCCCTACAAAAGAGAGGAAACAACCCATTTTTCAAGTAAGATGTTAGAGGAAGGAGGAGATTACAAAAGTAACTTCTTGAAAGGAGGTGATTGAGGAGACAAGGAAAGGAGGAGATTGAGGAGACAAGGAGAAAGAGAAGGAAGAGAAATACAGAAAAGAGGTGAGTCTTCTTTCTTTCTTGAAATCTCATTTTTTGTTTCAATCCTTTGAAAACAAGCATGAAAATTGGTTTACAGGTTTAGCAATACAAGGAGAAGCACTCACAAAACTAAAGCTAACAAACAAATAACCTACATTGTTGAAACAAACTCACCTCTTGAAGAACTTCCTTTCAAGAAACCAAAGAGGGAAAAGGGTAGAGAGGGAGTACAAGAGCTAGGAGAAGGGTGAGGAGTGGAGAATAGAGTGGGAGGTTGTCGGAAATAGGTGGGAGGTCGTTGAAAATAGGTGGGAGGAGAGATTGGCTTGCTTACTTGAGAGATTAGAGAAGAGGATAAAGAAACCGCCGCACGATGGGAGTCTCAAGTTTTAACCCACAGCGTCGCTATATAGCGATGCTTATCCGTTGCTATATAGCGACGTTTTTCATTAAAAACGTCGCTATATAGCGACGGAACAGAGCAAAAAGTCGCTATATAGCGATGCTTTAAGTCACTTTTTTGTTGTAGCATGAAAAAAAGATCATCCGTTGCTATATAGCGACGTTTTTAATTAAAAACGTCGCTAACGGAACAGAGCAAAAAGTCGCTATATAGCGATGCTTTAAGTCACTTTTTTGTTGTAGCATGAAAAAAAGCTCATAGATGCTATTTTATAACTGTTAATATCTCTTCTTCATGCTTATGTTGTGATTTTATAAGTGTAGATGGAAGGAACGTCCAATGATGCACCAATGCCCAGGAGCACGAAGTGGCTTACGGAGAGGTTATACTATCATTGCACTCATTGCAAACGAGAATTACAACATCAATGTGGTATTATCATGCACCACTTGCGTATGTATGGGGAGGAGCCAGAACTAGTACCCACTGTTGGTGTTGCACGTGTTGATGGACCATCGGTAAGTCAAAGCTATTTAAGTTCGCAGTCTTATTGTATACCTGGAAATACAAGATCTTATATTTACACGAAATCTTAATACAGGATGAGGAGGGTGATGAGGGTACGCATATACCTTCTCACTTTCAGCAAGACTATAGTCTCCCGGATGATGACCAGGGTATGGTCAACATGATGGATTCCATTTTTAGGGGCACTACATCCCATATACACGTGATGTTAGAGTCTGAGGTCAAAATGCAAGAGTTGCAATCAACACAATTGTACGAGGGTGCTAGGATGTCTAAACTACGTGCTTGTCTCTCAATCTTGAATCTACGAGTAAAGTATGGGTGGTCGGATACAAGTGTCTCGGCCTTAATGAGGTTAGCTCTTGCATTGATTTGACTCATTATTTGGATATTGTTTGTTTTGAGAATCATCATTTGGATAGTGTATACCGAATCATCATTGTTCGAAGCCTATGTATGTTTTGAATTGTCATAGGTTGCTCCAGAAGATGTTGCCTGCACCAAATACCATGCCCGCATCAAGATATGAAGCGAAAAAGATGCTAACAACGGTGGGTATGGATTATGATACCATCCATGCTTGCCGTAATGATTGTATTCTCTTTCGTCATGAGCATGGAGATTTGGCTAGTTGTCCAAAGTGTGGGGAGCAACGATATCGAGATGACTTGTAGGGTGAGCGGATACCAGTAAAGGTCTTGAGACACTTTCCCATCATTGCAAGAATACAACACATGTTCTGATGCAAATCCATAGCGGAGTTGATGACATGGCATGCATCTCATCGGTCCACCGATGACACATTGAGGATTCCTGCAGATTGTGTAGCTTGGAAGCACATAGATAATCAGTGGCCGGACTTTGCGAGGGAGCCACGCAACTTACATCTTGGGCTTGCCAAGGACGGTGTGAATCCTTTCGGGTTACGCTCGACAACTTGGTCGACATGGCCCATAGTCGTGGTGAATTACAATATCCCACCATGGCTAACAATAAAAAAGGGACACCTCATGCTTGCACTACTTGTGCCAAGAAAGTACAAGGCAAAAAATATGGACGTGTACATGGCACCTTTGATAGAGGAGTTACAGATATTATGGAGAGGAGTGCAGGTCTTTGATATTTCTAGAGCTCCTAAACATACCAATGATATTTTGGTCAGGGGTATCTTGATGTGGACCATGCATGACTACCTAGGATATGGGGAGTGCGCAGGTACGTGGTTGTGTCTTTACATGTACAATAAGGGATTATGCTTTTTTGACTCTCTCTCGCATGCATGTCTTATACTAACACATTCATGCACGCATGCAGGACTTGTTACAAGTGGGTACCATGCTTGTCCTGTTTGTGGACTAGCTCTGAAATCGCTTGCACGCTACTCCAAACATCTGAGGAAAAACGTTTATGAAGGTCATGCTCGATACCTTCTGCTCGACCATCTCGCACGTGGAGGTCAGCTTGATCCACCACCCTCATATTTGAAGGCAAGTGATTGGATTCAAGCTTGGAGGGCAAATGGATAGGAACCTCCTCCTAGTATGAAGAGGCTATCGATCTTTCATGAGCTTCCTTATTGGGGTCAGTTAAAGTTCCTCTTTTTTGGACCAAAATCGTGAGCCTTGAAAAAAGCTTGGGGGGGTCACTCATCATATGTAACCCTATCACGTGAGTTCAACAAAAGGATATTTTTTATTTCTAAAATTTATAGAAATAAATATACATAAGGGATTATTTAAAATAGTTTTGAGAAAAATTTACAGATTTGTATAGAAAAGGGGTACATTTTATTAATGAAAATTTTATAAATAAGGGATTTTAGAAATAGGCCTTGAACGCACGTGGTATAGAGGGTTTATACATAGTGACCCCCCCCACGAGGAAAAAAGTGGGACTTGAGACATTCCCCCTTTTCCTAATGCGGTCAATAGGGGATCAATATGTGAAGTTATTATGTGTAAGATTTGGCTTCAAGTTTAGTGGGTCAATAGGGGTTGTATTATTCATTATTTTAGCTCGCTCTTGGGCTCCCCTTGGTGTGCATGTATCTCTTAGGAAGCAGTTTGATTGGCTTTTGGAATGTTTTAAAGCTAAATTAAAAAGATGGTCCACAATTAGCCTCAAATGGAATGCACAAATGCTGGTGGTGGTCAGGCATATATTTGCTCCTAGTACAACCTATCTCTTCCTAATTTGGAATTTTAGGAAAACTCATGGCTACACTCATGCAAGGATTGTTTGTATGGTATGAAGAGGAAGGTAAATATAGGTTTCATTGCATACCTTGGGATGCAGTAAAAGTTCCTAAGCTCTAGGGTGGACTCAGGGTGCCTGATGTTTGTTTGAGGAACATGGCTCTTTTGGGTAAATG
Source organism: Dipteris shenzhenensis (assembly GCF_047967505.1). NCBI lineage: Eukaryota > Viridiplantae > Streptophyta > Polypodiopsida > Gleicheniales > Dipteridaceae > Dipteris > Dipteris shenzhenensis. The sequence goes on along the minus strand of NC_141623.1, from coordinate 35,079,391 downwards.
GTTAACTAGGATTTTTGAGTGCAATGGTCCGTGGGTACAGTTTGTCACAACAAGACAAAGCACCCACAGATGCACACACAGATGCATTTCCTTAACTTTAAAAAAATGTACGGGTGCATCTATCTGCACGTCTATTGGTGCATCTATTGGTGCATCTATAGACCCGCATCTACAGGTGCTTCTATATAATAGACAGATGCACCTATAGATGTCCAAATAGACGCTCGACTAGAAATTTAAAAAAAAGAGAGAGACACGTACATAGACACACTCCAATCTTAAACTTGTGTGGTTAATATTGGAAGACTCCCTAATCTCACTGAAGACACAAGTGACGTAGGCATCTCTATCGGACAATAGAGAGGAAATCATGAATAGCTCTAGGCGCACTTATAGATGCTCTACAGAATCTTTTTTGTTAATAAAAGCAAAAATTTGTGTGGTTGAATAGAATGCTGTGTATGCACATACACAGCATTCTGTTCAACCACACAAAATTCTACCTGTGTATGCACATACACAGAATTCTGTTCAACCACACAAATTTCTACTTTTATTAACAAAACCACACAAAATTCTGCTTTTATTAACAAAAAATATTATGTAGAGCGTTTATAAGCACGTCTATAAACGTGTCTATGTACGTGTCTCTCTATTTTTTTAAAATTTCTAGCCAAGCGTCTATTTGCACATCTATAGGCCTCCTGTCTGAGTGATGTCATAGAAGATTATACCATCACCCTCTGGCACATCTGCATCATCTGAATCATACCCATCCCCACCACTACCCCCCTCGAAGCACTGCGCCATGCATCCCCCACCGCTCGCCCTGCTACTACGCCTGCTGCCCTGTTGTGTCGAGCTAGTATGCTGGCCACTCGTATAGTTGGAGAAGCGACTCTCGACTGCATGGGAGTACACTAGCCACTCGTAGCTGGAGAAGCGACTCTCAATGGCACGGGAGTATGCCAGTGGCTTTGCGAGGCAGAAGGACCTCCTGACTGCAAGGGGGGAGAAGAGGCTCGGCTCCACGTTCAGTTCATACTACCTACTAGCATTTCTCATAGTGCATCAAAGGACGTGAAGGATTGTATTTACAAGATGGGCGAGCTTGTGAGGTACTGTACAGGATACAAAATGTGAATATTCTATTTACAAGATGGGCAAGCTTGTGAGGTACTTTACAGGATGCAAGGTGTTCATATTGCTAATATTGCGTACTTTTTCCTTTTTAGTTATGTGAGCTCAAAGGAAAGAGATCCCACCACGCTTGAGAATGCTCGAGTTATGTCAGTGGAGGTGGTTTGTTTAGTGGAGGAGACATTTCCATGTTCTATTCTCACAAGCCAATTACATCTCATAGTGCATTTGGTGGATGAGATTGCTATATGCGGTATTGTACATGCATGATGGTTGTTCTTTCTCGAGTGCTTTATGAAGACCTTGAAGGGCTTCGTGAGACAAAATGCAAGACTCAAAGGTAGCATGGCCAAGGGTTGCTTGGAATAAGAGTCACCTGTATATATTTCTGAGTTTCTTGTTGATGTGGATAGCTCTCTCTCACGTGACTGCCTAGCATGGTCATACAAAGAGATGAAAGGAATTTCACCAGAAGAGGCAATACACACGATACCTATAACGGAAGGTGCTCACCCTAAGGTATGTGGACCTTATCGCACAAATCCTAAATATGGAACCATGGTTTATGACGAGCTGGAAAAACTCCTAGATGCCGAATTCATCTACGAGATAGAGCACACTGATTGGGTTTCATCCATTGTTATTGTACCTAAATGCAACAAGAAGCTCAGAATATGCGTAAACTTAAAAAATGTGAATGCCGCCACAATTAGGGATCACTATCCCCTACCCTTAATAGAAAAAATGTTGGAAAAGGTGGCAGGATCCGAAATATATAGCTTCTTGGATGGCTTCAATGGCTATAACCAAGTATAAATTGCTCCTCAAGACCAATCAAAAACAGCATTTGCTACAAAATGGGGTATTTTTGCATATAGAGTCATGCCATTCGGCCTTTGTAATGCCCCGGCCACATTCCAGCGAGTCATGTTCATAGCTTTCAAGTCATTTTTGAATAAGCTTTTACAAGTGTTCTTGGATGATTTGTGCATCCATTCAAACAAATAGGACCACTTCAAATGTCTTGAAGAAGTACTAATCAAATGTAGGGAGTATGGCATCTCCCTAAATCCAACAAAATGCCAGTTCATGGTCACCCATGGAGTTGTTTTGGGACACATCGTCTCTCAACATCGGATTGCAACTGACATGGACAAAATCAAAATCATCATGGAATTGCCTCCTCCTACAAATTCCAAAGGTGTACAGGTCTTTATGGGACATGCTGGCTATTATAGAAGATTTATATTGCAGTATGCCATGATAGCTAGACCACTTTACAAATTATTAGTGGAGTCCTTATGGACCAAAGAGTGAGACCAAGCCTTTGAGCTTTTAAGTGGCGCCTAATCATAGCACCCATCGTTATATCTCCCAATTGGGATATTGATTTTCATGTAGATACTGATAGATCCAAGTATGCAATTGGGAGTGTGCTTTGTCAACCTGGTGAACATAAGAAAGACTACTCCTTCTACTTTGCCAGTCGACAACTCAATGATGCAGAGATCAACTATACAACCACAGAAAGAGAAGCCCTAGCAATGGTGTATAGTCTAAAGAAATTTCGGCACTATCTACTGGCAAATGATTTTGTCTTCTACACCAACCATCAAGCATTGCTTTATCTTGTGAATCGTCTGTGTACCATAGGAAGAATAACCAAATGGCTCCTCTTGCTTCAAGAATTCAACTTCAAAATAGTGGTCCGCAAAGGTGCCCAACACTACATTGCTGATCACATGTCTCGAGTCAACTCAGGAGAAGAAGCCACTGGAGTAGAAGACGACTTACTAGATGCCACACTATTTCAAATAGATGCTGTTCCAGAGTGGTGTGAAGATATCATTGGGTACTTGATCGCAGGAAGACCACCCCTTGACATGAAAGCAGTAGATGCCAGAAAATTGATTCTAAAAGCTGCACCCTATCAACTCATTGCAGGACAACTGTACAAGATGGGCAAGGACTAGATATTAAGAAGATGTGTAATGCCTCATAAGATCATACCAATCTTGAGTGAAGTCCATGAAGGCATCGCAAGAGGACACTTCCAAGGGGAAGCCATAGCAAGAAAAGTTCTCCTCGCAGGCTACTGGTGGCCAACACTGTGGGCAGATGCCTATGAATATGTAAAAGGTTGTGATGTATGCCAATGGACTATTAAACCACAACACAAAGACTTCAATACCCTAACACCAATTGTTGCACAAAAACCATTTGAAAAATGGGGGATTGACTATGTGGGTCCCATACATCCAGTAGCAAAAGGAACACAGGCACGCTACATCATTGTGACCCACTGATTACTTTACAAAATGAGCTAAAGCTAAAGCAGTCAGAAAGGCAGATGCCAGAAGCACAACAAGATTCTTATACGAAAATGTGATCACCCGATTCAGATGCCCCATTGAAATTGTGTCGGATAGAGGCACACATTTTGTCAATGAGGTAAGCCAAGAACTCTTGTCTGGCTTCATGGTAATCCATAGAAAAAGCACACCCTACTTACCCCAAGGAAATGGACTAGCAGAATCACCAACAAAATAATATGCATTATCCTCACCAAGGTAGTAGAACCAGAGCATTTTGATTAGGCAAAGAAACTAAATGCAGCCTTATGGGCATACAGAACCACATTCAAGGTTAGTACAGGGAACACACCTTTTCAATTGGTGTACGGCATTGAAGCTATGGTTCCACTCAAATTTGTAATACCAAGTCTATGCATCACAGTATAGGAAGGCATGGATGACCATGAATCCTTGAAAGAAAGGCTCTATCAGTTGGAAAAGCATACAAAGACAAGACTAGTCACCTACCATGCCATGACAACAGAAAAACACAGAAGAAAGGCATGGTTTGACCCAAACCTTAAAGCTAAAGACATTAAGGAAGGCGACTTAGTCCTGTTATACAATGACAAAGTACACAAGGGGAAACTGAAGTATCTAGGTTAAGGACCATACCAAGTATGAAAGATGAATCCCATTGAAGCTGTGCTACTTGAAACATTCAATGGAGTCCAATTCAACACAACAATAAATGAGAGCCGACTGAAGCGCTACTACATCAACATGCAAGCCATCCCCAACAAAAATGAAGATTTGGGAAACCAAGTCTTCCTTAGCTAGGATTAGATTGTATCACAAGCACTCACTCGCATATGCACGTTTTTGCACATATAGTTTGCACTAGATTGTTACACGCACACTCACTGCATATGCACGTTTTTTGCACATTAGGGATGTTTGAGTCTTAGTTTCCCTATCAAATCCCACAAATAAGCATATAGTTAGACACATCACATGCACTCACATGATTTTGCATAGGCACATAATAGATTGCATAAAAAATAGTATCATACACTTTCATTCCATACTCTCAAAGCATGCAATGAATTCACAAGCAGTACACGAAGCTATGCCAAAACTCAAGATGAATTGGCAAAAGAGTCTGCAGCCTCTGTAGCGAGACCCCTGCCAAACATCACAGCCATCTATATGCAAAAATATCAACTTGCATACTTATTATATACAAGCTCAATGATACGGGTGCAATCGCATCCAACATGTGTGCAAGATAGCAAGAAATGCCAGCCTCAACAATGAGACCCCTGCCAAACGTCACAGCTGTCTCCTATATGCAAAAATATCACACTTGCATTTTAATTATCTACAAGCTCAATGCTATGGGTGCAATCGCATCCAACATGTATGCACGATAGCAAGAAATGCTAGCCTCAACAACGGGACCCCCGCCAAACCTCTTTCCAAGAAGATTCGATGGCAGAGTCTGCAACCTCAGCAACGAGATCCCCTCTGACATTCATAGTCATCTACCCCTCCTTAAGAGGAGATAATCTTCTTAACTATAGACTACAAATTGTTTGGTGCAAAAGCATTATAGCAGGAATGACTCGCATGCCACAAGCTAAACATCCACTGGATTACGCACATGGCATCCCAACTCTGAAATCAAAATAAACCATAACCGAGGACGGGTAATAAAATGGATCTGGGAGTATGTTGACTTTGTGCCAACATGAACTTATGTAGAAAGGGAATGTGATACAACTTTGTGTTACAACTTTGTGATACAACTTTGTGTTACGAATTTGTGTTACAACTTCTACATGTAGAGAGAGAATGTGTTACAACTTTGTGTTACAACTTTGTGTTACAACTTTGTGATACAACTTTGTGATACAACTTTGTGTTACAACTTTGTGATACAACTTTGTGTTACAACTTCTACATGTAGAGAGAGAATGTGTTACAACTTTGTGTTACAACTTTGTGTTACAACTTCTACATGTAGAGAGAGAATGTGTTACAACTTTGTGTTATATCTTTGTGATACAACTTTGTGTTACATGCAGAGAGAGAAGCTCTCCAACTTGTATAAATACCCCATAATGGAATGAAGCCCACACTCTTTGGCGCATTGTGTTGAGTCTACTTTGGTATTCCAAGCATTTGTCTCAAGTGTCCATGCTTCCTTGCACTCCACGTCCAAAAGCATGTCCTAACCTTGCAACTCCTCCTCCCCTCTCCTCCAACCTTGCAACCCATCCTCTCCCTCTCCTCCTCCCTCCTCCTCCTCCCTCCTCCTCCTTCCTCCTCCTCCTCCTCCTCTCTCCTCCTCATCCCTCCTCCTCCTCCCTCCTCTCTCTTCTTTCCCCCATACTCTTACACCTTCTTCCTCTCCTACTCCTATGCTCCCCTAAACCCTTTGTTCCTCAACCCTTAAAACTCCATGATCTACGAGGGAGACGAGTTCTCCACCATGTACTCTACCCTGACCTTGGAACCTCCTTCTAAACCCTGGAACCTCCTTCTAAACCTTGGAACCTCCTTCTAAACCTTGGATCCTCCTTCTAATCTTGGACTCCTTCTAAACCCTAGAACCTCCTTTTGAACCCTGGAACTCTTTCTGAACCCTAGAACCTCCTTCTGAACCTTGAAACCTCCTTCTGAACCTTGGAACCTCCTTTTAACCCTGGAAACTCCTTCTAACCCTTACCCTCCTCCTAAACCCTACAACCCCCAATGAAGGCGAAAGCCTTCATTACCTCAACAAAGATGATTTACGTTCCTTTTACACATGCATGCAATTTGTTTTCTTACCACACTTAAGCCTACATCTCACCGGAACACGACTCAAGGTCCTAAGCTACACGTATACTACAATCGACAACTCTAATATATCTGTAGGTGACAAAAATACTCGAAACCCTACAAACATAGAATACCCAGCTCTTTCTACGAAAGCAGTAGGAAAGAGCCAACACTGACTCAGAAATTGCAAAAGAGAGGTCACAAGAGACAATCACAAGATTATTAGATGAGAAGAACAAACTGTTGAAAAAGACTTGGTGTATCCAACAAGAGCTTGCTACATTGACTAGGAGATTAGAAAGGATAAAAAGAACCCCTCTAGGTTACAAGCATAGGATCAAGCCCATGCAACCAATGGAGATCTTGGCATATGGTGGTGGAGCAAGGAAACACAGGGTGAAAGCTACAAGATATGTATATATGGACTATTTTGTAATTATGAAGCATTACTTACAAATGAGTCATTTATTTTTCTAATGTTATCATGATTTTTGCAAAAATTTTGAGGAGGTTATTGGAAGAAATTCCTCTAGCAAACTTTGTGCTATAAAGAGTGTAATTAAGAAGAAAGAATTAATTTCTATTCTTAGGGACCCTCGTCAGCATGCATTGCAACATGCAATATTACAAGAGGTTGCAACTGATTTAGAGAATCTTTAGATCTATCAGAAGTTGTCCATGCATGTGATGCTACTGGCATTAGTCGGCAAGGGTACTTAGCTATGTATAATGTCTTGTAAATGCACTTTAAGGTCAAGGCATTAAGAATCCTCTATTGTGAGATGAGTACACATTATAAATGCAAGGAAAGAAACAAATTTTGCTATTCAAGATTTGTTGGGTGGATTTATACACATCTCAAAAAGCATGACGTTGGAAGGCACAAACAAGACAAATGTCCAACATAGCAAAAAGAAAGGAGGACCAACTACCAAAGGGGCAAAGCAAGGACCAAGAACCTTTGAGTACACAGAGCATAATAATGTTTTTTTGGATGTATGTAGGGTCCAAGCTGCAATGGTGGAGTTCTACAACATGAAAGCATGGGGTATGTTAAATTTATATAGTTTAGAGAGCTCGAATTTTTAATGAAATTTTTTCTAATCATGTAAATCTTTAATCTTTCAAATTGTGAAGGAAAGTTAGTATTCATTATCAAATTGGATGAGTGTGAGGTTGTAAAAGGCCACAAGTTGGAGAGGGTTAGTATTACTTTGATGAATAAAGCCCTCGCACATGCCAAAGATAAGGAAATTAGGGAAGATTTTAGTGTGCAATCAGAAAAGCACATTTGGTGGTTTGCCGCATTTAAACTTTCTAAAGAGACACACTCATTCTTGAAATGGGTATTTGATAGATCTCCAATTCCAAGTGTCATAGATGCGCAAACGAAAGGAGAGATGCTTCAAGTTGAAGAGTTTGGATCATTTAAAGTTGAATGGCACATGGCAGGAGATCTTAAGAAATTGAAGTGTATGTTTGGAAGGGAATTGAGTGCAAATGCAACATATCCATGTCTTTATTGTATGCACTCACACCAAACTCGAGGTAGTAACACAGGAATACATAGAGGGGAAGACCAAGTAAAAAGAGGAAAAGAATTTGAGAATGCTAAAGATGTAATGAATGACATCACAGATAATGAGGCTAAACGGATGTATTGGAGCAATGAAGTAATGAGCTACAATTAGGATGTTGCACCCAACAAAGATCCGAATGATAAGAATTGGGATCCAATTTTAAACATTCCATTACAAAGAGTGCATTTATGTGTGTTACATGCGGAGATGTGGCTCATTGATAAATTGCTTTAATTGCACATTGTATATACATGGAACATGAAACCGGAGGAGAGAGTGCCATCATGTATAGCAAGGGTCAAAGCTTTACTCTCGAGATTGGGTCTACATGGGGGGAATGTAAAGCTAATAAAAGATGCACAATTGTCAAGAAAATCAGGAAATCTTTCAAATAAAGTGTCCATGGGAGGCTTTAAGGCATGAAGCTTTTTGTCCAGTCATGGAAAACATCGATTAAATTTACATTGGAATTATTGGAAAAAGTTATGTGATTGTACAACTAATTTGGAAGCTGATCAGAACCTTGAGAATATGTGTATGGAAAGAATTGGATGCTCTAGTAAATATCATGATGAAACCTTCCATAGACGATGATGATGTGCAACTATATAAAGTCATTGTGAAAGAATTCATTGAAGCCATGGTAGATGGATGGGGTGAATCACACATTACTCACTACATGGTGTGTTTGGTCCTTACTATTTTCAAAATTTTAATTGCAATCAATTTATTCTTGTTTACCTCATGTGCTTTTTCTATGTAAGCAGCACATTCATGTGCTTCAAGGGATGGAAAAGTATCATTATAGAGCTCGAGGTGCTTATTTCAAGAGTACACAACATGGAGGGGGGAGTAATGGAAGTATTGCTTTTCATGAGATGATCGAGTCATTCTATCATGGTATAGTTGGGTCCTCCTACGCAAGGAATAAAGCCCAAGCAATTCATTGAACTAAAATTAGTAAAAGAAGGCATTCATGGATATCTTTGCAAGCTTCCCAAAAATATAGAAGTTGGATAGCAACCAGAAGTTGTGTTGGAAAGTGTTGGATCGCTAAACCAAATGTACTTTGATGTTAATTAAAATTGCACTTCAATATTTCTTGTGGACATTTGATTAATTGGCCCTTTTTTTTAAGAACAAGCGTTAAATTTTGTACTTGTGGACCCAACAAGGTAGGTGATGAGAAAAGCTTGGGGGAGCGACCTCACGGGAGTTGAAGGGGAATTTCAAAAACCTGTTAAATAAGTTTTTTTCCCCAAAACAAACACCCCTCATCTTTACGTAAATTTTCCCTAAAGTTGAATGAAAGAACCCAATGTTTAAATGAACTAAGTAAATTTTTTGATAAATATCACTTCTTTACAATGCATGCAGTACACTAAAATTTTGTGAGGTTAACCCCCAAGGGGATGATGGCAAATAGGGGGGGGGAGGAGGGGGTTTAAGGGGGAAGAGGGGGGGGTGCTAACTAATAATGATGCACAAAATAAATATACCCCTATATATATGCAAATACCTTCATTTTCTCAGTACCACCAGTATTCTGTCATACTAACACATTCCTTCCTACCGTCACATTTCCCATAGCCCCACCATCACTGACATGGCAAGAACAAAGCAAACTAGAAGACCAGTTGCCCCAATCCCTCCCGATGTATACAATGCGATGATCGAAGAGAGAATAAAGAGGAGGCAAGAGGAGGAGGAGGAGGAGGAGGAGGAGGAGGAGAGGATAGAAACCAATGAGCAAACAGATGATGATGAAGAAGATCATGGGGAGCAATCCAATCCTCAAAGTCAGCCCGAGGCACCTCAAGCGCCAGAAAGTAGACCAGAAGAACAGTAGCGCAAAAGACGTAGATTGGAAGAATGGGCCAGAGGAAAAGAAGATTCCAGGAAAATGCGGACTCAATTGGATCAACAACAAAGGTCACAAATGGAGAGCCAACAATGACGACTTGCATGTCACAATGCCACTCAGGACTTTCCACATTCTAGATAGGGTGGAAAATCTTTGCCAGAATTACATCGCACAGCAAAAGGAAATGCCGACCTGAGTTAAAATTTATACTATATATTAGTAAAACTCTACAAGCAAGGATTTAAGAGTGATGAGGAAATATTTGACTTCGAGCCAGTCGTGGGGCTCACAATTGTCAGCTTGTAGCAACTCGCAAAATTATGGTGTGTATGTGTGGAGAGATAGTAGTATACATGGTTTACTATCTTTATGCCTCGTCCATACCTTCTTTGAGTAAGGATTCCTTGCTTGATCCACTTGCATGTCCTTCACCCAAGATCAAGGGTGCCTTCCTCACTTTTAATTTCAAGGGAAGTGCTTCCACCTCTTTAGCCTTACCTTTTCCTGTGACGTGCTATATGACTTCTTGCTGCCGCAAGCCTTCCCGTATGATGAGTGGAACCTTCTTGACTCTAGTTGACAATTGATCACCCTTATTCTTTGTGCGGATTTCTTCTTGGCATAAGTCATCAAATGCAGAGCTTTCATCCTCATCATCACCTAAGCTAGAATCATCACCCTCAGACTCACTACCCTCGTCTTCGACATTTTTCTCACTATCCTCTGCTTTGACATTTTCCTCTTCAAAGAAGGTAGTGCAACTATAATACACGGGCTTATGTGATTGATGGGGAAAGGAATCTACAGGCAGCAATTGTAAATGGGTGAAGGAGGGTGACAAAATTTCTGTAAAAGGAGCTCTCCTCTCCCTTGTTCAACATCTCTTCCACCATTAGGCCTCATGTTGCTATAGCTCTAGTCTCGCAAGCCTCTTCGATGAGCCTTCTCTCCCTCTTGTAGATATTCTCTTATGTAGACTCTTGAGTCCATCTCTCTCTAGTTCATTTTCTCTCTATGAGTACTCTTGGAGCTTCCGCTCCCTCTTGTATGTATGAAACCTCTTCTTCTCCCTTGTGTTTGTAGTATTTTGAGTTGCACTGGAGTGGAGTCTCACTCTATTGACAATGAAGATCACTTCTTATTCCCTCTCTTGAGTCTCTCTTCCCTTTTCTTTCTTTCAAAGCCTTAAAAGTTCTTTCTATTTGGCCACTCATTGCACACACATGGTCCATCGTATGGGAGTGTATTGATGCATTGGTCTGGTCGTGGACATTAAAAGCCATAAATAGACCCAAGAAGATTAAGATTCCATAGAGTGTATGTATCAAAGCATAGGAGAGTTTGCTTGGTATCAGAGCATAGAAAATGGTGATGATTTTCTCCCTCTTGATCTCCCAAACTTCCGTTGCAATATGTGTTCTCATGTGATGTTTCTCAATTGTTGTTATCTTATCAAGGGATATTTGCTTATTATTAATATGACAATTTTTAAAAGTTGTCTTTCACCAACAACAACTTTGTTTCTAGTGGTTCACTTTGCACGGTGTTTGTTAACACCACCAACTGGTGTTTATTAACACCTCAAGTAAAATATACATGTTGTCTGCAAACGGTGTTTATTAACACCACCAAATACATGATTTTCAAACTCTACCACAAATGCTTTGTTTTGGTTACTATACCCAATGAAACTTTTCACAACCAAGTTTTTCATCATCATTGAAATTTCCAAATATCAACATATTCAGTATTGGAAAAAATCCCACAATCAATGAAAATTTTCCCAAATTGAATGAAACCTTTCCCAATTTTAATGAAATCCACCCAATTTCAAAATTCCCAAAATGCAACTTTTGTCCCACTTTATCTAATACGGTGTTATTTGGATCAATTGGATCCGGCATCGGTAGTGGCATCTCCATATCTACATCTCTATCTTCAAAAATTTACTTACTTTGTGGTGCATCTTGGATCACATACCACCATCTTGGATTAGAATGATCCGGATGAAAAACCACCTATATTGAAAATGGGTGTCAAATGACATCAATTACATGAATTTATGCTTAAGTACATGTACCAATTGATCTTTAAAAATGAAAGCTTCAATTAATTAAATTATTAGTATGCATCTTCTCACAATGCTGGAGAAGAACAAAAGTATTGTGACGCCCAAAATTGATATTTTTTTATTTGGCATTGGTATTGTTTTTCTCTATGTTTGATAAGAGTTTGAGTATCAAGTGATAGCCTAGCGGCTCTCACTTATTTCTATTTTCTAAGATATTGAATGGGATTGAGAGGATGAGTGGAATGGATCATTGTAAATACCATGTATATGAATTATAAATAACTTGGTATGGGGTGAGAGTTATTTGCGTATGGGATATTATGGGGTTTTTAGAAAATAGGAAGAGTGAGTCATATACAGAGGTGAGCTCATGTCCATATGTTCCAATAATAGAAGAGAGGCCACATGCCAAGCGTGTGGAAGGCATGTGGAGGAGTGTGGAGTCAAGAGGAATCCTTCTAGAATTCTTATGTGAAATAAGGAGGATGTGGACATATGGAAAAGAGAGGGTCCCTATCGCTCGTGTCACATACCACGATCGAGGTATCTGGCATCGGACATGGCAGATGACATACCTCGATCGAGGTAGCATGGCAAGTCCAATAACCTCGACCGTGGTGTGCTGGACCGTGACTTGGCCACATGTCAAATACCACGATCGAGGTATCTGGCATCCGACATGTCCTGTGCTAGCAGCTGACATACCTCGATCGAGGTATCGTGGCAGGTCTATACCTCGATCCAGGTATGCTCGACCGATGTGTATGTGGCATGTCAAATACCATGATCGAGGTATGTGGCATCCGACATCTACTATGCTAGCAGCTGAAATACCTCGATCGAGGTATCATGGCATGTCTATACCTCGATCAAGTTATGATGGAGCAATGTATATGTGGCATGTGAAATGCCACGATCGAGGTATATGGCATCGTAGGTATTATGCTGGACCGATGATGTATGTTGCATGTCTAATACCTCGATCGAGGTACGTGGCATCCCAATACCTCGATCGTGGTATCGAAACCCTAAAGTTTAGTATATAAAGGGAGGGACCCCCTCATTCTTCATACCTCGATCGAGCTCCTCCTCATCGAAATCGATAAAATTGCGGGAGTGATGGACAACGATGGAGCGATGGAGATAGACGGAGCGAGAGATTCCAGGTAAGATTTTTTTAATGTAGCTTTTTTTTTTTGCAATAATTTATTTAAATTTTAGTTTATAGGAATATGTAATTTAATTATAAAATATTTCAAAATTTAAAATACGTCTTAAACTTTTTTTAAATTAGATTTTTAATTACATAAGTGTATTTAAAATCTAAAAATGTATATATTTTATTTTTTAAAATTATATTTTAAAAAAAAGAGATTAAAGTAGTTTTTATGTTATTTTTCAAATTAGTGCTTTTTTTATTTAAATAAAAAAACGTTTAAATTTTATTTTAAAAAATCATCTTTAAGAAAAAAAGAAAATAAGAGTTTAATGTAGCTTTTATATTAATTCAGTTAGTGAAGTTTTTGTTTAAATATAAAAAACGCATAAATTTTGTTTTTTAAATTCATCTATTTAAAAAAAAAGAGATTAAAGTAGTTTTTATGTTAGCTTTTCTTATTTAAATAAAAAAACATTTAAATTTTATTTTTTAAAATCATCTTTAAGAAAAAAAGAAAATAAGAGTTTAAGGTAGGTTTTATATTATTTAAGTTAGTGAAGTTTTTATTTAAATGTAAAAAACGTATTTACCTTGTTTTTTAAAATCATCTATTAAAAAAAAAGAGATTAAAGTAGTCTTTATGTTAGCTTTTTTTTTCTTTTACGTTTAAATTTTATTTTTAAAAATCATCTTTAAGAAAAAAAGAAAATAAGAGTTTAAGGTAGCTTTTGTATTATTTAAGTTAGTGAAGTTTTTATTTAAATGTAAAATATATTTTTTTTTTGTTTTTTAAAATCATCTATTAAAAAAAAAGAGATAAAGTAGTTTTTATGTTATTTTTCAAATTAGTCCTTTTTTATTTAAATAAAAAAACGTTTAAATTTTATTTTTAAAAATCATCTTTAAGAAAAAAAGAAAAAAAGAGTTTAAGGTAGCTTTTATATTATTTAAGTTAGTGAAGTTTTTATTTAAATGTAAAAAACGTATATATTTTGTTTTTTAAAATTGAATCTATTAAAAAAATACTAGGGTAGTTTTTATGTTATTTTTTAAATTAGTGCTTTTTATATTTAAATTAAAAAACATTCAAATTATATTTTTTTAAATCACCTTTAAGAAAAAAAGAAAATAAGAGTTTAAGGTAGCTTTTATATTATTTAAGTTAGTGAAGTTTTTATTTAAATATAAAAAACGTATATATTTTATCTTTTAAAATCATCTATTTAAAAAAAAAAGAGATTAAAGTAGTTTTTATGTTAGCTTTTAAATTACTGAAGTTTTGAATTAAATATAAAAACTTTTAAATTTTGTTTTTAGAAATCATCTATTAAAAAAAAGAGAATAAGAGTTTAAAGTAGCTTTTATATTATTTTTCAAGCTATTGAAGTTTTTATTTAAATGTCAAAACGTATATATTTTGTTTTTTAAAATCATCTATTTCGTTTATTTTAAAAAAGAGATTAAAGTAGTTTTTATATTATTTTTCAAATTAGGGAAGTGTAGCATCTTTAACACAAAGTTTGAAATTTCTTTAAAAATGAAATAAGACCAAGGATGTACATCTAAATCCCTTTTTCAATAACATCTACGACATCCTACCTCATCAAGGAGTACGTGACTAAGTGTAATCAATCAAACAAATAGGATGATTTGAACAACACATTCGCGTACACATCATTTTCAAATCATATGGTGCGAGAGGTTGATGCAAGGAGAGGGTAGATCATGTGGCTAGCAATCCCTTTAGGTAACACGTGCTATAGAAATAGGAAACTAGGGAAGGTTGTAGATCTATGTATTGATATAGTTACATAGACAATTACAAGGACTTATGTGATTCCATGAAACCTTATCATGAGCTTTTGCAAAAATTCAATCGAAATTGGCTAGCTAAAAGTTTTCATTACGCAAATAGATTATTAAGTCCCATTGAATAGAATATTAATTTTCATTACCCAAATAGAATATTAATTTCCATGTGTTTTTTTGTGCATGCGCCAGCCGTCGTCGTGCAGGTTCTGGCACCATTGTTCATATGTAGATAGCGATTTTGAGAGCTGAGATGAGGGCACTGCAAGATGCTAGGGCACCCCCTCACTTGGTTGCGAGTCTAGATTCAATCATTGATGCTCTAGGTCGATTAGACACAATTGAGGACGTTTTGGATACCTTTCAGGCACAGGCTGAGGCAGAGATCGGTGGTCATGGCTTGGATTGGAGAGCCATTCGAGAGTTGTTTGAGCATGAGTCACATCACAGGCAGGCCTTAGAGGATATGTTTTGGGATGGTCACAGTGAGGTGATGTATTTTACATTGTAGGCACCCCGTCATAGCAGCACACATTTATCCGAGATATCTTGCTACGAATGGTGGTCAATTGCCTCACAACCGTCAGATAGCTAGGTCATTTGCCATGCAGCTATACGCTGAGTTTGTGCTTGGTCATCGGGTAGACTACCTTAGTACCCGTCCAGGATCAGGAGCGGGACATGGTAGGATGGGGCATCAGGAGCGTCAGACTACAGGTGTTCGGCATCGCCGCGAGGCACTAGAGCTGCACACTATCCCTCCATCGGCATTGCTTAGATACAACACAAATTACAAAGAAAGTTTGTTGTTCCCCAACTCCATGTGAATGGAGAAGGAATTCACGAAATAGACACATCATAAAGTGAGAGAGAGAGCAATGATAAAATACTTTGACCCTTGCTTACATATGGATTTCCTTTTCTACCCAAAAGAAACACTTAGGACTAAGTAAAGAGCTTTTGGAATTTGAATTTGACTCTTGGAGGGCTTCTTGATCTCAAGACTATTATCTTCTTTTGGAGGGCTTCTTGATCTCAAGAAGCCTAGTATCTACTTTGGCTTTGATCTAGATCAGGATTTCTTGTATGATGTAGTTGTTAAGAAAGTTGTGCATGGTGCAATGGAAGGTCAATTATAAGTATCTTATATTACTACACATGGGCCTATTCTAATGCTTAAGCATTGATATTTAGCACGTGCGGGGCAATAATCGTCGGAAAGTGAAGCGGGTTTAGTCAAGTGTCACTATATAATGACTCTAGGCAAGTGTCACTATATAGCAACATTTATACAGAGTTGCTATATAGAGACACTTACTAGACTTGTAAACGGTCATTATATAGCAACACTGAGACATAGCGATGTTTTACATAGAGTGTTTTTCCCCATACTGACCTTTAAAGATAGTTTTTCCCAATGACAATTTTTTTTCCTATTCATAGATGTTTGATCCTTTGAAAGAATAAAAGTACAAGAGCATGTACATCAAGTTTGAAGCTCATATATTCATGTCCAAGTTTGTGATGAAAAAAATCAATGAAGAGCATTTATATCAACGGCTTCAAGCCAAGTCTAGCGTGCCAAACAAGTCTATGTCCAAATCTATACTGAGTTGATCTCCTATATCATCATCATCCTCTAGCATCATATGTTCACCTGACTTGATCATCTTCTTCAATAAATTGTGGTGATTCTTGATGATCGTCATCTTCTTCCTCAATATTGTGATCTCCGTCTTCCTCCCGTATGATGTCATTATGCACATCTTCCTCTTGGCTCATATTGTGATCTTCATCTTCTTTGCTAGATCCATTTGGATCAACTGGATCTGGCATTGGTAGTGGCATCTCCATATCCACATCTCTATCTTCAAAAACTTGCTTACTTCGTGGTGCAACTTGTATCACATACCACCATCTTGGATCAAAACGATCTGGATGAAAAGCCACCTATATTGAAGATGGGTGCCAAATGCCATCAATTATGTATATGAAATTATGCTTAAGTACATGTATCAATGGATCTTTAAAAATGAAAGCTTGGATTAATTAAATCATTAGTATGCACCTGCTCACAATGCTCGAGAAGAACAAAAGTATCACTTTCATCGGTCCAAAGTTTGGTGGAGTCTATTGCAAAGAAAGTGCTACTGTCTTTCCTCACTGTCACATGGGGATTGTTGTAAATAGTTCTAAACCATTTTACATCAAGAATGAAAATACTAAATCATCTGAAATCAATTTCATAGATTTTGCGTATGGTCCCACAATAATCCAATTATGAGGAGAGAAGATTGGTATCCAAAGCACTTGCTTAGCTATCTTGTGTGAAGTTAGCCATGACTCCACAATCATATGTGACTCTCTTTGAATCGATGTGTTCCACGCTCAGGGGGGTCACTATGTATAAACCCTCTATATCACGTGCGTTCAAGGCCTATATTTAAAATCCCTTATCTGTAAATTTTTTCATTAATAAAATGTACCCCTTTTCTATAAAAATTTGTAAATTTTTTCCAAAACTATTTTAAATAGTCCCTTATGTATATTTATTTCTGTAAATTTAAGAAATAAAAAATATCCTTCTGTTGAACTCACGTGATAGGGTTACATATGATGAGTGACCCCCCCGAGGTTCCACGCAAAAATGTCATCCATATGACCATAATGCATTGTACTTTTTGTACTACAAAAGAGCATCATTAAAACAATAAGGATGCATCTTTTTTACAGCATATATTGCCACAAATAATAACTTAATTATGTCAAGAGGTAAGAAACTTACATGCATCATACATCCATATGATAACTATTGCTTGCGCTCGTTTATTGTCTCTCCATCACATTCGGCTTTACATAGAGCCAGTTGTAGCCATTCAAGTGACATGTGAGTGGGGAGAAGGGCGAGATCCCAGGGATATGGTTGCGATCGCCTGTACATTACTCTAAATATCTTCCTTGCAACTACTCTTTTTGCTTTGGCCGCTTCATATCTCTCAATCTACTTTTGCATCTCCTTGCTATTGAGGATACAAAACTCATTGAATTTCTCCATTTGCTCTGCTCTCGTCTTTCTTTCAATCCCTTTTCGTTGGGGAGCTCACCAATGATGCGATCATCATCCTTGTTATGCTAAGCCTATGGCATATCGAGATCTGTGGATGCAAGAAACTCCATGATATATATACTAATGACTCTTGCACATGCCATCCCTCTTCCATTCTTGCTTCTAGTCTTGCTCTTTGCCTTACAAATCCCTTCAAAGTTTTCATAAACCACTCGAGAGAAAACATCCACTAACTATGAACGGTACCTGCAATGGCCACCTCATCAACTATGTGCACAAGCAAGTGCACTTGAGTTGTCATAATGCTCAAGGGAAAGTGATTCTCAAGCAACCATACGGCTTCAATGGAGTCCACCCTAGCCTTCTCAATGCTCGATGTGGACATCTCTTTTTGAGATATCCACCTATTTTACATGCCCATGTAAGATATATTCATAATCATTCTACAAAATTTTCAGCTTAAATTGAAGAAAATGCAATCAATGTGATTTGATAGTAAGCATACCTCACGATACCATTGATCTTGAATATAGCATTTCTAACATCTTCCTGTAAGCACCCTTTCATTGTAATTGGGAGCATGAACTATTAAAGCAACAAAGAAGTCATGTCAATAATATAACATAATCATAATTACACTAACGCATCATGATTATTGGTACACTAATCCTATAGCATAGAATATCTGTAAGACCTTGTGCTAATCATGGGATCAAAGCCCACTAAGTTTATTGTCCTTTGAAAATGCTCCTTTCAAGCAATGCATGTTCCTTGTGGGTATTTGAAAAGAGGTAATGTCTACCTTAACCGCTACCTCCTCTCTCTTGGAGAGGGTCCATGTTGCTTTCGGGAGGACAACTTTCCCCGAAGCACACACTTGGGGTCACAAACGAGACATCCTATTCATAGCGCGCAAGTCTTGTTGCACTCCTATCGAGTCTTTGGAACCAACTAAGTGTGCCCAAATAGTAGCCCCCACATTCTTAAAGATATGCATGGGATCCAAGAGATGATTGATTTGTAACTGACCCCAATAAGGATAGCCTCTTCATACCATGAGGAGGTTCCTCTCCATTCACCCTCCAAGCCTAAATCCAATCAATTGCCTTCAAATATGGTGGTGGAGGATCAAGCTTACCTTTACGTGCGAGATGGTCTAGTGGAAGGTATCGAGCATGAGCTTCATAAACATTTTTCCTCATATGTTTGGAGTATTGTGCAAGCGGTTTCAAACCCGATCCACAAACAGGAAAAGCATGGTACCCACTTGTAACAAGTCCTGCACGTGTGCATGAATGTGCTAGTAAAAGACATGCGCACGAAAGAGAGTCATAAAAGCATAATCCTATATTACACATGTAAAGATACAACCATATACCTACACACTCTCCATATCTTGGGTAGTCATGCATGGTCCACATCAAGATTCCCTTGACCAAAATGTCATTGATATGTCTAGGAGCTTTGGAAATATCAAAGACCCGCGCTCTTCTCCATAAGATCTGTAACTCCTCTATCAAAGGTGCCATGTACATGCCCATATTTTTGGCCTTGTACTTCTCTGCACAAGTAGTGCACATGTGAGGTGTCCCTTCTTTATTGTTAGCCATGGTGGGATATTGTAATTCACCAAAACTATGGGCCATGTCGACCAAGATGTCGAGCGTAACCCGAAAGGTTCACGTCATCCATCGTGAGTCCAAGATGTATGTTTCATGGCCTTCCTCACAAAGTCCGGCCACTAATTATCTATGTGCTTCCAAGTTGCACAATCTATAGGAATCCTCAATGTGTCATCAGTGGACCAATGAGATGCATGCCAAGTCATCATCTCTGCTATGGATTTGCATCAGAACATGTGTTGTATTCTTGCAATGATGGGAAAGTGTCTCAAGACCTTTATCGGTATCTGCTCACACTGCAAGTCATCTCTGTATTGTTGTTCCCCACACTCCAGACAGCTAGCCAAATCTTCATGTTCATGAGCAAAAGAGAATACAACCATTACGGCAAGCATGGATGGTATCATAATCCATACCCACTGTTGTTAGCATCTTCTTCGCTTCATCTCTTGACATAGGCATGGTATTTGGTGCAAAAAACCATCTTTTGGAGCAACCTATCATAATTCAAGCATACATCTCACATACATAGGCTTTGAATAATGATGATTCTCAAACATACATAATGATTCTTAAAACAAAAAATATCCAAATAATAAGTCAAATTAATGCGGGAGCTAAACCTCATCAAGGCCAAGACACTTGTATTCGACCACCCATACTTTGCTGGTAGATTCAAGATTGAGAGACAAGCCCATAGTTTAGACATCCTATCACCCTCGTACAAATGTGTTGATAGCCACTACTACACACAGGCCCTATTCTGATGCTTCAGAACTGACTTTTAGCGTGCATGGAGTGCTAATCATCGATAAGCAAAGCGAGTTTAGTAAAGTGTCGCTAGATAGTAACTCTAGGAAAGTGTCACTATATAGCGACATTTATATAGAGTTGCTATATAGCGACACTTGTAGACTTGTAGATGGTCATTATATAGCAACACTGAGATAGTTTCCTATAGTGACGTTTTACAGAGTGTGTTTTTCCCAATGATAATTTTTTTTAACTTTTCATACATGTTTGATCCTTTGAAAGAATAAAAGTACAAGAGCATGTACATCAAGTTTGAAGCTCATATATTCATGTCCAAGTTTGTGATGAAAAAAATCAATGAAGAGCATTTACATCAACGGCTTCATGCTGAGCCAAGTCTAGCATGCCAAACAAGTCTATCTCCAACTGTATACCGAGTTGATCTCCTATATCATCATCATACTTTGACATCGTATGTTCACCTAAGACCTAATCATCTTGTTCAATAAAGTGTGGTGATTCTTGATGATCGTCATCTTTTTCCTCAATATCATGATCTCCATCTTCCTCCCGTACAATGTCATTATGTGCATCTTCCTCTTGGCTCATATTGTGATCTTCATCTTCTTCGCTATATCCAATTGGATCAATTGGATATGGCATTGGTAGTGACATCTCCATATCGACATCTCTATCTTCAAAAATTTGCTTACTTCATGGTGCAACTTGGATCACGTACCACCATCTTGGAGCAAAATGATCCGAATGAAAAACCACCTATCTTGAAGATGGGTGCCAAAGGCCATCAATTAGATATATGAAATTATGCTTAAGTACGTGTATCGATGGATCTTTAAAGAGAAATCTTTGATTAATTAAATCATTAGTATGCACCTGCTCTCAATGCTCAAAAAGAAAAGAAGTATCACTTTCATCAGTCCAAAGTTTGGTGGTGTCTATTGCAAAGAAACCACTACTGTCTTTCCTCACTGTTGCATGGGTACCGTTGTAAATAGTTCTAAACCATTTTACATCAATAATGAAAATACTGAATCTTCTGAAATCAATTTCATAGATTTCACATATGGTCCCACAATAATCCAACTATGAGGAGAGAAGATTGGTATCCGAAGCACTTTCTCGGCTATCTTATGTGAAGTTAGACATGACTCCACAATCATACGTTGGATGGACAAAAACAGTAGAGCCTAACCCGCCTTCACAGCCACCCTCATCCACGTTTAAAACAACCGAACAACACTATCACAAGGCCAAAGGCATTCATTCAACATCCTTCTCTCTACATGCTTCCAGACACAACTCACACTCAGGTTACACTTTTTCCAGAAGCCTGACAACCTCAAACAAAACCACTGGATTATACAGCTCAAGGCAAGTGGACTTCTTCCTTCAATAACTCAGAAAACATTCAGCTTCAATTGCATCCTACCCATAACCCACATGAAAACCATCTTCGTGTCTCTTCAAGACATCAACCCACAAAATGGCCACGGACAAAAATCTTATCATGTCTTCCCAAGATCACCATCAAGTACTAGAAATGATGCAGCCCGCCATCTCTGCTCTTACAGAACCACTTCTACTATTTATATCCTTCTCTTGCTCATTGAATACTCCAAGCTTGTAGCTTCATGTTGCCATTAGTCCATCCAACAGAAAATCTTATCATAGCT
The DNA here is from genome assembly GCF_047967505.1 of Dipteris shenzhenensis. Taxonomy (NCBI): domain Eukaryota; kingdom Viridiplantae; phylum Streptophyta; class Polypodiopsida; order Gleicheniales; family Dipteridaceae; genus Dipteris; species Dipteris shenzhenensis. The sequence goes on along the minus strand of NC_141623.1, from coordinate 35,057,512 downwards.
ATTCCTCAAGCTTTTACTAAGCAATTTCTCATAATCAGCTACATACAAGCCCACACAAATGACACCTCAAGCAACATCCTCAGCCTCTTTATTTGCTACAAGCCCAAACCACATTCTTGCTATAGCTCATGCTCTCTCAGCCCAAGGTACTCCAGCCTCTATCCATGATTGTCCAGCCTGTGCTCTCATTTAGCACCTTCTGTCATCACCCCCAGCCCAGAAGCTCTTTACATAGGCCACAGCTTTTCCTACTGTTCACGGAACATACTCTTTATCACCTGAGGTGTTCAGCTCAAGTCTCTATTATAGCAGCGTTTCCCCACCAAGTTGATAAAACAACGATGCTTCCTGTTATATCTGTCACCTGTTTGTACCTTCATACAGGGATAGTTGATTCACAGATAGTTTCCTCAGTCCTGAACTCCCAGTAAGAGCAATAGCCTGCACTCTTCATGTATCATGGTGTCAGCGTGGCTTTTTCTCCTACCAAAAGCAATCCATTCTTACAAACTCCCGGCTAACTCCTGTTCCCATAGAATTCCTTCTATGATTACGACACCACACTGATTTGCACCTACAGCAAAGCCATGTTCCAAAGCTCTCAACTCCGCAGCTGTGCCTTTGGTCATAAAGCTCAACAAGGTCTTCCATGAAGCTCCCAGCTCACGTATTAAGGGCGCCCACCTCCTCCAATAGACCTGAACGTGATTATCAGCCTGCTTCAGCTCGTCTCCTCTCTTTCACGTAATGTTTAGAAGCTCTGCGATTGCTCTCTTGCTCGCAATTCTCTTGGAACTTTTGGACTCGTGTCGCCTGTCTCCTTCAAGCCTCTGCTATTTCTCTCTCTCTGGGCCTCCCCATTTCCATGGTCCCTCGACTCGTACATTGGCCACCTTTTCACGCTACTAGCCTCCCTTCAGAACCATGCAACGTGATTGCGTTGCCATAGCTGCTCTCTTCCTTGCTTCCTTACTCACGTAACCTCTGTCATCTTCTGTGCTATGAGCCCATGATTCTTTAATATCCAGCTCACTCTTGCAGCCATCTTCAACTCAGAATCCCTCGCAGACTCCTCACCAACTCCAGTTCCTCGACTCCTTGCTTCTCAGCGTTTGGTCTCCCTTTACTTCTGCATCATCCTTTCCCTTAAGTTCTGGGCTTGCTACATCAGTTGCAGCGACCTGTGCTAAACTCTTCAAGCTCTCTTCCTATTGTTCTCTCCCTAAAGATATTCCCTCTGCTGATCGCCAAGCACCTACCACGTCATAATCCTCCAGAACTTCACCTCCAATAGTCATCGCCCCCTGCCACCTTGATAATTTTTTGTCTTCACGTCCCACCATCTCACAACTAGAGGCTTCCTTTCCTATTGCGTAGCCACGTGCATGCTTATCCAGCCACCTTAACCAAAATATTAAAGTCCTCCCCAAATCCACATAAACTGTTACATAAAATCATAGCCTCCCAACACAAATGTGTACATTTAGACCTTCCCTCCATATTATTACTATTATTTTCACACACATGCATTGGATACCAAAGCCTCTGAAAAGCTCAGAGCTCCCATACTCACATCTCATCATTTCCCAGAAGTTCCTGTAGAAGCCTCTACCAGCTGTACATCAGTGTAGAGTCCTTTTAGGAGAGCCTAGAGCTCAATACCACCACCAACTAGCTATATACATAGCTATGCACCTACACTGCAACATGCAACAAGTAAAAAACATATTTACATTTTTGTCCACACATTTCTAGCAACCCCTTTCTTCTGCTGTGACATTCATGTCCAGCAGTGAGCCAAAAAGAGATGACAGATTCAAACTTCCTTCTTCTTCATTTTGCATTGACTTCCATTGATTCTGCCACTGCTCATTATCTTCATGATCTTCCTCTTTCAGTGCTACCATCAGCCGTGCAAAGTATTTCTTCAACCGGATACCATTGACTCTCTTTTTATGCCTTTTTCCATCTAAATCCATCAATTGATAAGTTCCATTTTCAAATTTTTTCTCCACTTTGTATGGACCTTCCCACTTGGTTTGAAATGCAGTACAGAATGTACTGTCTAGTTTGCTATTGTATCTGAGAACCAAGTCTCCATCTTCGATCTCTTCCTTTTTTATTTTTACATTTTCTAATTCTTGCCTCCGCATTTGCACTCTGGCATAATGCTCAAAGGCCAAATCCCTGTCTAACTGCATCACCTGTAGTGCTAGTAATCTCTCCTTGTGACTGTCTATAGGCTCATATCCTCCTTCCACTAAAAATTTCAAAGCTGGTATCTCTACATCCAATGGCAGAATTGCTTCTTTCCCATATACCAAATGAAATGGAGAGAACTGAGTGCTATGCTTCACCGCTACCCTGTATGCCCACAAAACTCTATTCATCTCCAAATCCCAGTTTTTGGTGTGGCTCCCAGTCATTTTAGTCATCATCAATTTGAAATCCCCGTTAAAATTTTCATTCAACCCATTGCACTGAGGGTAGTATGGGGTGATGTATTTATGATTTATATTCAGCTTGCTACATAAGTAATCTATCACTTCTCCTCTGAATCCAGGACCATTATCTGAAAGTAACTCCAGGGGAATTCCAAATCTACAGCATATGTATTCATATATAAAATCAGCAACCCCTTTGCTATCTACTCTCTTCACTGCTTTTACCTCTGCCCATTTTGATAAATACTCCACTGCGGTCAACATATAACATTTCCCTCTGGCAGTTCTGGGTAGAGGACCAACTGCATCTATCCCCCATCTTTCAAAAATATCATAAACCAGCATAATATTTCTCGGCTCCATTTTAAGAATTCTTTTTCCCATTCTCTGACATTCATGGCAGGATTTGCACCAGTGCTGCACATCCTTCTGTATTGAAGGCCACACATAACCTTCTAGAAGTATTTTCTGCAGTGTAATCTTAAAAGCATAGTGTCCCCCACAAGCTCCTTCATGACTGGATGACAGTATATAATATATTTCTTCTCTCCAAGGCACTCTTCTCAAGATTTGATCAGCTCCTCTCATGTAAAGCTCATCATCAATCATCATATACTGTCGGCTCTTTTGCATGAAGTGATATTTCTGATTCTTCTTAAGCTCCTGAGGTAGATGTCCAGTAAGTAAGAAATCCACTATTTGAGCCAGGAATTCTCTCCCTCTGTACAGTGGATCTTCAAGCTTTGCTATCACTGGATCTTGACTACTCATTTCCTGAGCCAATTCATGCGCCATTTGATTATCCTCCCTTCGCACATGCTGGATATTCCATGCTGTAAATTGTTGAAGCAGCCTTTTTACTTTGGCTAGACACCCTCTTAATCTTGGGTTTCTCGCTTGCCAACTTCCTAAAACCTGCTTTACAACAAGTAGAGAATCTCCCTTGATCATTATCTTCTGAATTTTCAGCTTAAGTGCAGCCAGCAATCCCTCATATAATGCTGCATACTCTGCCTCATTATTACTTCCAGCTTCCAGATTGACTCCCTCCTTTTGAATCAGCTTGCTCTCTGAATCAGTAATCACATAGCCTCCATTAGCTTGATGTAAACTCTTCCTGTATGAGCCATCAAAATGCAAAATTGATGCCCCTGGAATGATAGCATGTTCCTCTTTATCTATCTTCTTCTCTACTTCCTTTACCAGAATGGGGCCCTCTTTGTATGTTAACAGATCTGCCAGTGTGGCTCTGGAAGTTCTCTCCACCAGAAATGAGAAAGTATATTCTTGTAGTTCAACTATCCATTTCATCATACTTCGAGAAAGTGTTGAATTATTAACAAGCTGAGGCAATAAAGAGTAGCACGTCAGAACCACAAATGGCTTTGAGATCAGATATGCCCTGAACTTCCTGCAAGCATACACCAAGCTTGACAGAATCAGCTCTGCTTCCATATATCTCCTCTCTGCTTCTGTTTTAACTCTACTAGCATAATACACAGGCCTCATATAACGAGACTCCTCCCCTTTTTGCAATAAGATGGCTCCCACAGCATCAGGTCCAAATGAGGGATTCACATAAAAGGTTTGAGAGAAATCTGGAGCTTTCACACAAGCAATCTCTCCCAACACTTCCTTCACTTTACTGAACACTGCTTCACAGTCCTCATTCCATTGCAGAGGTTCTTCTTTCATAGCTTGTTGCAAAGGATACAGCAGCTGAGAGATTAAATGTATGAATCTTGTCATATACTTCACTTTCTGCACAAAAGTCTGCAACTGTTTTGATGTAGAGGGGGTTGGAAGTAAGATAAGGTCTTTCACCTTCTCTGGATCAGGTTCAATGCCATTTTGGGATACTATATGTCCCAACAATTTTACTTTGGAGCATCCCAAATGACATTTCCGTGGATTGAATTGTCCTCCCGCCTCATCCATTCTGTGGAACACTTGATCCAGTTTCCATGCATGCTCTCTCTTGGAACTGTACACACATATATCATCCATAAATGCTCTCACAAATTTATCAATAAAAGGAGCCAACACTTCATCAGTATTTTCCTGATACCATGCTGGTGCATTCTTCAATCCAAATGGCACTACCTTGTAACAGAAGCAACCCCAGGGTGTGATGAATGTAGTTTTGACTTGATCCTCCTCAGCAATTGAAATATGGAAGTATCCAGAGTATCCATCACACACACTGTATTTCTCATACCCTGCCACTCTATCCAATATATCATCAATAAAAGGAAGAGGATAATGATTGCTTTTAGTTACCGCATTGAGAGGCTTATAGTCAATACATACTCTCCACCCTCCTGTATGCTTAGGAATGATTACCACTGGACTGCCCCAATCCGAATGCTCCACTGGATATATCAGTCCAGCCTTGAGCAGCTTATTCAACTCCTCTCTCAATACTGGCAAAAGCTCTCTGTGTGTCCTCCTCAACTTCTGAAAAACAGGCTTGCTGCCTTCTTTTATCTCAATATGCATTGGCTTGCATCTGAAACCCCTGATCTCTTCATGTGAGGTTATGAACAGCTTTGGGTACTGATGAATGACTCTCATATACTCTTCCTTTTCCACTTTTTCCAGACTAAAATTCAGCATGGACTGCAATATCTCTTCTCTTTCTGTCTGAGGAGGTGGGGGTTGCATCAAATTATCCATATCTTCAAGCTTACTCTCCTCTTTAGCTTCTTGTATCTCTGCCGCCTGCAACTCATATGCATCAGACTCCTTCAATAGGAATGACACTTGTCCCTCCTCCTCAGATGTAGTACTTTCATCTTCGGTCTCACTCTCTGACTCCTCTTCTATGCTTGTTTCTTCTGGCTTTTCTTCTATTTCCTGTCTGCTGCTCATATCAAATTTTTTGGCCTTTCCCTTCTTATTGTGCACTGTAATTGTACCCATCTTCCAGTTCTGTATTGCTCCTACCTGTCTGAGCCAGGGTCTGCCCAAAATCAATGGGTATGCTCCCAAACCAGCAGGCATAATGTGGCAATTAATACAACAGGATACCCCAAAAGCATCCACTATTACTCCTGTGCATATACCCAGACATTTCACCTTCACATGGTTTGCCAATCGGAGTCTAAAATCTGAATGTGTATTCAATTTTAGCCCCAACCTCTCCATACATGCCTGAGTCATTACACTTATCTGTGCACCGCCATCAACATATGCCTCCCCAACACTCATACCTCCACACCATGCATCCACTGCAGGGCATAAATCTGGAAGATCTTCTACAGACATCATCTCCATCTCTCCTCTCGTAGGCTCTTGCTCATTACTTTTCCTGGGATTAGCCAACTTCTTCCATTCTCTTTTGAGCTTCGGACATAAGCCAAGTAACTGTGCAAAAGTTATATTAGCTGTCCTCCCCTTCAAATCATTCATCAATGTGTATTCCTCTTGTCCTTGACCCATATGCAAATCTGAAGTCTTGTAATGTTTCCTAGGCCTCCGACTCTTCTTTTTAGGAGACTGAGGGTTGAGATTAAATTCCACATGCTTCCCTTTTTTTGCAGAAGGTCCATCCTCTCCTATTGCACCCCTTGCTCTTTTTGCCACTGGCATGATCTCCGAAATAGTCTCCACTCTAATCAGGCTGAGTGCCTTCCCTTTTTCTTTATCATCCCATTTGACTCCACTGGTAGAGGGCTGATTCAAATCCTTCACTTCCACATTGTAGTCTCCTGACCTATCATTTGTTTTCTGCATCACAGGATAAACTTCTCCACCTACTCTTGCTGGCTTATCACAGTGAGGGCTGATATGTCCCCATTCTCCACAATTCCAGCACTTCACATTGCTCATGTATCCCCGTCCTCTACCTGTTCCAGCTGTATTTCCTTCACTCCCAGCCTGTACATCTCTCTTGTTGTTTTGCACACCTCGGCCTCTTCCTCTTCCCGCAGTCTCCATCCAATTCAGACTGAGTGACTTCATAAGCTCTACAGCATCATGCAAGTCCTTCTTCAGGGAATCATCCTGTGCAGGAACAGATACTGGCTCTCTCTCCGCATAAGCCTTTATTATTTCTGGACCTCCAATCAGACTCCTAGGCTCTTCTTGCATGCCAAGCTGCCTCAGTCTCTGGGCTTTCCATTCTTTCTCCCTGGCCACTCTGACAGCATCTTCAAAACTATCCAAATTCTTCAGCTCTACTTTCAATCTGAGTGTAGGCTTTAGGCCAGCTATGAAACGATCACGCTTGATCATTTGAGGTGGTATTTCCGGAACAAGAGCTTCGCACCACAAACTCCATAATCTCCCAAACTGGATTATGTACTGGTTCACATCTTGTTCCTCCTCCTGTCTCACCGAGCATAGCTCTTTCCAAACTTCATTAGGACTCCTGGCTTGTACAAAACGTGCGAGGAAAGCTGCTCTTACCACTGTATACTCCGGATTTTGTTGCTGAGGATGAGCAGTCCTGAAGGTAGCAACTTGAGTCTGCAACCATGCTTTTGCATCTCCCTGCAAACAATAATTCAAGATCTGAAACAAAATCTCAGGGGCTGCTCTATCTTTCATAAGTGCTGTAAATTCCATCTTTTCCAAGAATCTTACTGCATTTTCATATGGCATTCCCCAGTACTCTGGAAAATCCTGTGCCATCCTCACAATCTTTCAACTATCACACACCTTGGCTTTCTCAACCGCAACAAAGCTGGAAGGCAACAAAACAAATACACTACTGAAGAAGCTCACTCTGCATCCGAAGAGCATTCTTTTTCCTACGGGCAAGCACTTTCAAAGCTCTCTGCACTCTAGCTCGGAGTCGGATCACACGTAGCTGGACTTCAATACATCGGTCCTTCCTGTGACCACATTCTCCACATCACACTGTATCACTCTCATGTGTGGATTTCTCCCCATTGCTTGCAACGCGTCTTAGACACCTGCTCCTCCAATCTTGTAAACTGAAGTGAACTGCCTCCGTGGAGGCACCAAAACGTGGATGGACAAAAACAGTAGAGCCTAACCCGCCTTCACAGCCACCCTCATCCACGTTTAAAACAACCGAACAACACTATCACAAGGCCAAAGGCATTCATTCAACATCCTTCTCTCTACATGCTTCCAGACACAACTCACACTCAGGTTACACTTTTTCCAGAAGCCTGACAACCTCAAACAAAACCACTGGATTATACAGCTCAAGGCAAGTGGACTTCTTCCTTCAATAACTCAGAAAACATTCAGCTTCAATTGCATCCTACCCATAACCCACATGAAAACCATCTTCGTGTCTCTTCAAGACATCAACCCACAAAATGGCCACGGACAAAAATCTTATCATGTCTTCCCAAGATCACCATCAAGTACTAGAAATGATGCAGCCCGCCATCTCTGCTCTTACAGAACCACTTCTACTATTTATATCCTTCTCTTGCTCATTGAATACTCCAAGCTTGTAGCTTCATGTTGCCATTAGTCCATCCAACAGAAAATCTTATCATAGCTATTCCTCAAGCTTTTACTAAGCAATTTCTCATAATCAACTACATACAAGCCCACACAAATGACACCTCAAGCAACATCCTCAGCCTCTTTATTTGCTACAAGCCCAAACCACATTCTTGCTATAGCTCATGCTCTCTCAGCCCAAGGTACTCCAGCCTCTATCCATGATTGTCCAGCCTGTGCTCTCATTTAGCACCTTCTGTCATCACCCCCAGCCCAGAAGCTCTTTACATAGGCCACAGCTTTTCCTACTGTTCACGGAACATACTCTTTATCACCTGAGGTGTTCAGCTCAAGTCTCTATTATAGCAGCGTTTCCCCACCAAGTTGATAAAACAACGATGCTTCCTGTTATATCTGTCACCTGTTTGTACCTTCATACAGGGATAGTTGATTCACAGATAGTTTCCTCAGTCCTGAACTCCCAGTAAGAGCAATAGCCTGCACTCTTCATGTATCATGGTGTCAGCGTGGCTTTTTCTCCTACCAAAAGCAATCCATTCTTACAAACTCCCGGCTAACTCCTGTTCCCATAGAATTCCTTCTATGATTACGACACCACACTGATTTGCACCTACAGCAAAGCCATGTTCCAAAGCTCTCAACTCCGCATCTGTGCCTTTGCTCATAAAGCTCAACAAGGTCTTCCATGAAGCTCCCAGCTCACGTATTAAGGGCGCCCACCTCCTCCAATAGACCTGAACGTGATTATCAGCCTGCTTCAGCTCGTCTCCTCTCTTTCACGTAATGTTTAGAAGCTCTGCGATTGCTCTCTTGTTCGCAATTCTCTTGGAACTTTTGGACTCGTGTCGCCTGTCTCCTTCAAGCCTCTGCTATTTCTCTCTCTCTGGGCCTCCCCATTTCCATGGTCCCTCGACTCGTACATTGGCCACCTTTTCACGCTACTAGCCTCCCTTCAGAACCATGCAACGTGATTGCGTTGCCATAGCTGCTCTCTTCCTTGCTTCCTTACTCACGTAACCTCTGTCATCTTCTGTGCTATGAGCCCATGATTCTTTAATATCCAGCTCACTCTTGCAGCCATCTTCAACTCAGAATCCCTCGCAGACTCCTCACCAACTCCAGTTCCTCGACTCCTTGCTTCTCAGCGTTTGGTCTCCCTTTACTTCTGCATCATCCTTTCCCTTAAGTTCTGGGCTTGCTACATCAGTTGCAGCGACCTGTGCTAAACTCTTCAAGCTCTCTTCCTATTGTTCTCTCCCTAAAGATATTCCCTCTGCTGATCGCCAAGCACCTACCACGTCATAATCCTCCAGAACTTCACCTCCAATAGTCATCGCCCCCTGCCACCTTGATAATTTTTTGTCTTCACGTCCCACCATCTCACAACTAGAGGCTTCCTTTCCTATTGCGTAGCCACGTGCATGCTTATCCAGCCACCTTAACCAAAATATTAAAGTCCTCCCCAAATCCACATAAACTGTTACATAAAATCATAGCCTCCCAACACAAATGTGTACATTTAGACCTTCCCTCCATATTATTACTATTATTTTCACACACATGCATTGGATACCAAAGCCTCTGAAAAGCTCAGAGCTCCCATACTCACATCTCATCATTTCCCAGAAGTTCCTGTAGAAGCCTCTACAAGCTGTACATCAGTGTAGAGTCCTTTTAGGAGAGCCTAGAGCTCAATACCACCACCAACTAGCTATATACATAGCTATGCACCTACACTGCAACATGCAACAAGTAAAAAACATATTTACATTTTTGTCCACACAACGTGACTCTTTTTGAATCGATGCATTCCACGTGAAAATGTCATCCATATGACCATAATGCACTGTACTTTTTGTACTACAAAAGAGCATCATTAAAACAATGAGGATGCATCTATTTTATAGCGCATATTGCCACAAATAATTACTTAATTATGTCAAGAGGTAAGAGACTTACATGCATCATACATCTAGATGATAACTATCGTTCGTGCTCGTTTATTTTCTCTCCATTGAATTCAGCTTTATGTAGAGCCAATTGTAGCCAATCAAGTGACATGTGAGTGGGGAGAAGGGCAAGATCTCGTGGTTATGGTTGCGATCACTTGTACATTACTCTAAATCTCTTTCTTGCAACTATTCTTTCTACTTTGGCCACTTTATATCTCTCAATCCACTTTTGCATCTCCTTGCTATTGAGGATACAAATCTTATTGAATTTCTCCATTTTCTCTTCACTCATCTTTCTTTCAATCCCTTTTCCTTGGGGAACCTCGCCAATGATGTGATCATCATCCTTGTTATGCCAAGCCTGCGGCATATCGGGATCGTGGATGCAAGAAACTCTGTGATATATTCTAATGACTCTTGCACAAGCCATCCCTCTACCACGCTTGCTTTTGGTCTTGCTCTTTGCCGTACAAATCCCTTCAAAGGTTTCATAAACCTCTCGAGAAAAAACATCCACTCACTATGAACAGTACCTGCAATGGCCACCTCATCAACTATGTGCACAAGCAACTGCACTTGAGTTGTCATAATGCTCAAGGGAAAGTGCTTCTCAAGCAAGCATATGGCTTCAATGAAGTATACTCTAGCCTTCTTGATGCTCAATATGGAGATCTCTTTTTAAGATATCCACCTATTTCACATGGCCATGTAAGATATATTCATAAGCAGTCTATACATTATTCAGCTTAAATTGAAGAAAATGCAATCAATGTGATTTGATAGTAAGCATATCTCACAATACCACTGATCTTGAATATAGCATTTCTAACATTTTCTTGTGAGCATCCTTTCACTGTAATTGGGAGGATGAACTATCAAAGGAACAAAGAAGTCATGTCAATAATATAACATAATCATAATTAAACTAATGCATCACGATTATCAGTACACTAATCCTATAGCTTAGAATACTTGTAAGACCTTGTGACAATCATGGGACTTGAGCCCACTAAGCTTATTGTCCTTTTAAAATGCTCCTTTCAAGCAACGCATGTTCCCTGTGGGTGTTCGAAAAGAGGCACTGGTTGCCTTAACCCCACTGCCTCCTCTCTCTTGGAGAGGATTCATATTGCTTTTGGGAGGACAACTTATCTCGAAGCACACAGTTGGGGCCACAAATGAGAAATCCTATTCATAGCATGCAAGTCTTCTCGCACTCTTCTCGAGTCTTTGAAACCAACCAAGTATGCCCAAATAGTAGCCCCCACATTCTTGAAGATATGCATGGGATCCAAGAGATGATTGATTTGTAACTGACCCCAATAAGGAAGCTCATGAAAGATGGATAGCCTCTTCATACCATGAGGAGGTTCCTCTCCAGTCGCCCTCCAAGCCTGAATCTAGTTACTTGCCTTCAAATATGGTGGTAGTGGATCAAGCTAGCTCCATGCGCAAGATGGTCTAGCGGAAGGTGTTGAGCATGACCTTCATAAACATTTTTTCTCATATGTTTGGAGTATCGTGCAAGTGGTTTCAAACCCGGTCCACAAATAGGAAAAGTATGGCACCCACTTATAAAAAGTCCTGCATGCGTGCATGAATGTGTTAGTATAAGACATGCGCACGAAAGAGAGTCATAAAAGCATAATCCTATATTATACATGTAAAGACACAACCACGTACCTGCAGACTCTCCATATCTTAGGTAGTCACACATGGCCCACATCAAGGTACCCCTGACCAAAATGACATTGGTATGTCTAGGAGCTCTGGAAATATCGAAGACCCGCACTCCTCTCCATAAGATCTATAACTCCTCTATCAAAGGTGCCATGTACACATCCATATTTTTTTCCTTGTACTTCCCTGGTTTAAGTAGTGCAAGCATGAGGTGTCCCTTCTTTATTATTAGTGATGGTGGGATATTGCCCAGAGCCATCCAAGATCATCTGGGGCTCCAAACGGTCGGGCCTCCCAACCCGAGAGTGGGCTGTTGTCCCAAGAAATACTCCATCTACCCTTAGTGCGGTCAGTCATGGGATACTTTCTACACTTGCATGTAGCCTAGTTGGTAGTGTATCAACTCTATCTGAAGCCATCAAGCCATTAGGCCACACATGGCCCCCATTTGGTGTCCAAACTAGGACCTATTGGATAGTAAGCACCTTTATTACATAATGTTTAAGAAGTTCCAAATTCAATGCATTGGTACAACAAAATTTGAAAAAATACTTTGTTTTTTGTTGTAGATGAAAGAGGATAGTTTTGTCTCTAAATATGTAAATAGCTTTAGAGCAAAGATAGTTTTGAAGCTATTAGAGTTCTCTTCCCCTTCTCCAACACCAGACCAAACATTCCATATAGGAGAGGGCTCAAAAGGCCTTGAAGATCTCCGGGTTGAACAAGAGGTTGAGAAGGCCAACAAAAATGTCCCTCTTGCTAGCAATCTAGAAAATATTCTAGAAGGTGTTGGTGTTGATGACGTGCTGGAACAAATCTCAAAGGATGTGGAAGGAGAAGCCATAGTTGATCCTTTCAATGCAAAGCGACCAGAAAAACCCGAGCCCATGCACGAGGACACATGGACATCAAAGTAGCACAAGCCCAATCCCATGCATTAGGAGGCAAAGACATCAAAGCAACACGAGCCCGAGTCAATGCACGAGGAGGCAGTATGATTGCACCAGGCAATCTCAAGCCCACGGAGGAGTCAAGTCATCAGGAGGACATTGTACAATAGTAGTCACCTGACCAGCATGTGGAAGAAGCTAAAGATAACTCTTCTCAGAAGGAGTCTCCACTACACAAAAGTAAAGAGAAAGATTCTGAACAATAGTAGAAAAACATATGATACTTGTACTCATTTTGTATTAATACATCACATGTTAATTTTTTTTTTTGGATTGCAAGTAATACCTGGAGTCAACAGCTTTAAACTATCTCAAATGTTCTATATAAACTGTCCTAGCATTGAATTTTGCTTTCGCTCCTTTGCAATATCTGCAAAAATAAATTTTGAGCAATATCATAACTTTAGAAGTGATAGATGAATGTATCATGCCTTTGCGGATAGTGTTCTCAGCCTCCATAATAATCTCATTACGTAACTGAGAGAGAGCATAGCATTGTCCCAGTGAGATGAATGTTGTAGGCACACAGCTTTAATGGCATCTGCCTTAGCCCTCTCGATGCTTGATACACAGATTTGTTTTTTTGAGATCCACCTATTCCACATGCACTTGTAAGATTCAATAATTTATATCCATCATTTAAAATTGTATGAATTATAAAGAAGGTGATATGATAGTAAGCATACCTGACAATGCCACTGATCTTGTAGATAGTGGTTCTAATGTCTTCTGATAATCATCCTCTCATTGTAATTGGGAGGATAAACTACCCAAGCAACAAAGGGGGGCCAACAATGTATCACAATCATATAAGTTAATTACAAGAAAGCATCAAAATCTTAGTTCATACTCTTGTTTCAAGCTAACATGTAGAATACCTATAATACCTTGTGCCAATCATGGGACTTGAGGCCACTAAGCTTATTTTCCCTTGTAAATGCTCCCCGCAGGCAATGCCATACATAGGTAAACAGAAACAACAAGTAGATTCTTAGCAAGAATAATCAAATGATTAAAATGACACAAAATTAAAGAATGAAATTTTCTATAATGGCCTGGTAGAAGGTGTCTTGTTACATATTTTAAGTATTTCTTTAGTCACAGTTTATGACCACAAAAAGTAGGTAAAAATTCAACTAAATTAATGAATAGAGCTAGAGTAATGAATATGCAGTAAGTCACATATTTAGTTGTGTGTGTGTGTGTGTGAAAATCTAACTTTAATTTCATCATGCATTTATATGTTTAGAAATTTATCACAATGCAAAGAACTCGGGGGGTCCACATCTAGGAAATGTATATATACTATGAGAGTTCAAAATGAGGGGTATTTTAATTCTCAAGACTTACAGAAATATATTTATAGCAGGGGTAATTTTATACACCGTTTTAAATTTAACAGGTAGGGTGTGTTTATTCTCATATCCAAATTCAAAGTTATTTTTTAAATATTCTTTCATCTAGGATGATGTGTAAGAGCATTCACAATTTGTTGATGGGTAGCTCAAAGTTTTAATGTGTTGAATAGCCCTCATAGTCATGATAAGTAAATATTGGTGTTGGATTCAGCCAGATTGGTCTCTCAAGTTCTCCTCAAGTCCCAGACACTCCACAGATCGTCTTGCATGGTGATCAAGATCTTACCAATTCCAACCATAATAAATTCCTCCTCAACCAAAAATATCAACCAAACCCACAGGAAGATCATCATGAAGTCATTGGTAGTGTGGAAGGTGGAGCCCTCCATGCCACCCCATCAGCTAAAACCTTCACGAAGAGAATCAAAGAAGCTGTCAGGTCCATTTGGTCAAGGATGGAGAAAAGATTTAATTTTTTAGATATGCGTATAAAGTCTTTGCTCACTACTCGGGGTGAAGAGAGGAGCAAGGGTTTGGGTAGGAAGACACAAAGGTTTTATAATTGTAGTGAAGAATCAAAGACCTCAAGCTCTGTGGCTTCAAGAATTGAATTGCGTCCCGAATGAGAATTCCTACATGCATCGTGAATAAGCTATTTCTAATCATATTAGAATACTCTTGGATAGATAGCCAATTGGATGTTATTGTTAATATTACATGGAAAGTTGATATAGATATAGAGACCTAGTAGGCTATTTCTACAGTTGACCTAGCAGGCACCATGTTGCTTTATGTAAATCTCATGTAAATACTTTAAGCTATATGCCTATGTTTATGTATGCCTGTGTGAATTCCTACATTTATGCTTCTATGTTTCTATATGCCTCTGCATATGTATGCCTATGTCTATGCTTCTACATTTTTGTATGCATTATGATGTATGTTTATGCTATATGTGAATGCTAGCATATGCTTTATGCCTATTTAATGAATGCCTATCCTTCTATGTGCCCTATAGAGTTTAGATAAACAATTATTATTCTGTAGTATGGTCGTCTTGCAACAATCCATCATCCTTCTATGGACCATATCATACGACTTCAGACAAATGCAACTATATCTTCTCATCCATGGTTTAATCATGTAGACATTATGCAAAGGTCTCATTAAAATATACCCCATCATGGATTATTTTCTTTTGCAAAAGAGAAAAAATTTATTAAAATAAAATATTTACATTGCAAAAGTTTTAATCATGTAGGCATTGGAGAGGCATTGCAACTCATGCAAACGTCTCAATAATTGTAAATCAAATTGAATAACTTAACAATAAAACATCTTATCTTCCTTATTAAGGATTGAGTTGTCAATCGAGGGGCTAGCCATGTGTCATCCATTCGATCAATGTGTGTGGGATATGGGGAAAATGGGGAATGAAATGGTCATCATAACCATCATCGTGGCTCCATCTCCCGTTACATAGCCTCCGTGCTTTCCATTGTGCTTTCCCTACCTATGTGCCAAGCTCCCTGGCAAACAATTTGCACAATGACTCACGCCGAATTACCATAAAAGTAGTTGAAGCCAAAAATGAGGGAGCCTGTGAAACCATCTCGCAAGTACTTGGGAGTAGCTTATAGATTGCTTAAAGATTGGAGTGTTTGTTCGATTGGAATTGCATGCAGGCAAGAGACATCGAGGAGCGGGAATTGCATGCAAGCAAGAGACAGGGAAACATGTAGGCGCATGACTCCATGTGTCATTTTTCGCTAGGCTTTGTCATTAAGCAACGATGAGATATTGTATGTAATTCTTTTTGGGTGATCTACATTTTTAAATTGAAGTGCCAAATAGTGTCCCTTATGGAGTGACCAAGACAAGGTCCTGAGTTGCTTGAACTTGAGCCGTTTATAGATTGCCCTAGTGCCCGCCCGCTTGAGAACCAAATGCCAGTTGAGCAGTGAAATGGTAAGATTGTAGCGTGCTTATTAGCTCATGAGGGGGTGCTTATTGGCTTGTGAGGGGTTCGAGCACTCTAGTGGGTGCTTGGACAGGGGGCAATGTTCACTGAAAACTTGTAAACCATATATAATTAATCATAAAAGATATTTTCTCAATTCTGTAAAATTTGCAAAATGTTAGGCAATTTAGTTATATTTTAGCTTTGTACCATCGGAATGAATTTTCCCAAGCAAACAAAGTATCAAGGAGATGGCAAAGGTGACTCCACCAAGTCATTTATACTCTCGGGGGGGTCACTCATCATATGTAACCCTATCACGTGAGTTCAAAAGAAGGATATTTTTTATTCCTAAAATTTACAGAAATAAATATACATAAGGGACTATTTAAAATAGTTTTGGAAAATTTTTACAGATTTGTATAGAAAAGGGGTACATTTTATTAATGAAAAAATTTACAGATAAGGGAATTTAAGAATAGGCCTTGAACGCACGTGGTATAGAGGGTTTATACATAGTGACCCCCCCGAGTTTATACTCTTCTTCAATTGGCTAAAATCTACTATAATTTTGAGCTGGCATCCTATACTAGAATTCCATCTAGGATGCATGGTGCTCTTCCATCAAGGATACATAGAGAGGAGAGAGGAAGGCTATGTTTTAGTCTTCTTGCTCGCAGGGACATTCCCTAGATGAAGAAGAGATTTGCTGCCATTGCAAAAAAGCCCATGTTTTTGCAAACATCGACATAAGAAGAAGAAGAAGTAGAAGGGGATCCATCTGCCCATTTTGCAATATCGACAAAAGAAGAAGCAATTCACAATAGAAGATCATCATCGTCCTCCTCCATCATCATCATCATCCTCCTCCCCTTTCTCCACCATCTCCTCTTGCTCCCCATGCTCTTGCTCCTGCTCTTGCTCCTCCCCCAATGAGCGATGGCCCCTCCCTCCTGCACGAGGTGCTGATGTTCACCACATGGACCATCAATCTAGTCATTGTTTCATCAAATGGCATTACATAATATACCATGCAATTATAAGTGTCAATGCAATAAGCGGGCTTACGACAATAGTGACAAACAATCTTGTTCCTCTCCTCTTCAATCAAGAGTCCAAGAGTAATCTTCTTTTGTACGTAGCCTCTAAAGAAGGATGTGTTAAACTTCTTATTGTTTGCAAAATAAGGGCAAGTAATCCTATGGCATTCTAATGAGCCAGCACAGTAGCTAAGCCTTACTGTACATGAGATAGCCATGTTTGTGGTTGATGGTTTGGTCCATATGTGGCCATCAAATTTTTGCTCCATGCACACGGATCATGAAAATAAGAAGGGATGAAAGAGAGAAATGCAATGTGATGCAAAGCTAGAAGGCAACCAAAGAGACTCAGAAAGTAATGGTGGGAGAGAATGAAGAGGAGAAAAGGACGAGAGCAGTATGAGGATGTGAGGTATGTGGTCACAAGAAAGCAGAGTGCAAATATTGAAACAATCAGAAGTAGCCATGTGACCATCATTACAACCCTGCAAAGCTAGAATGATGGTGAGAAAGGTGGCGGCTGAGATTCTTTTAGAAACTTGGATTATGCCAGGATGCCACAATCTTAAGCCTTAAAAGCAACATGTTATAGGGACGTGGATTATGCCTTGCCACCACAATCTCACAATCTATAAAAAGCTTTGATCAACTCAACGGAATTATCCTTCAGCATACTACCATGAAACACCAACTGGTATTCCAATTCCTTCACTGCTTCATCTTCTATCCCTCTCGACCATTACTTTCTTCCTTACACTCTTCCTGCAACTTCTATCCCCTCTCGTAATGGACCTTGCATAGTCTAAGAGCTCCTCACACAATCTTTCCTCCCCCTCTGCAGCACAGTGCAAGAGCCCCTCCTCCCCTGATCTTGAAATCATGACATATGGGAGCTCCTCTCTCGCTATTCAAAAGCCCAATTTGGATGCTCTCTAAAACTTCACTAGGATGGTGCAAGAGATGAACGTGAAGGAGGGGCAACCAGTCTGTCAAGGTCCAAAGATTACCATCAATGAAAGCATGATTGAAAATGCTCTAGGAATTTCTGGAGGAAGTTTGCAAGCACACTTTCTTGAGAAGCAGTGGAAGAGATAGGATATTCTAGACATATACCCCAACCCTGAGATTAGTAAAGATGGTGGAGACAAGATTTTTAGCTTGCCAATAGACCTCCAAGATGTGCTGAATAAGACCATTCACTTCTTTCCTAATATGAGGGGAACCTGCAAGTTCTGGTAGGCTCAAGCTGTAGTAGAGCAACTGAAATGACATGATGTATCTTTCTCAAGAGCGATCTCCAAGAGCATGTTAACCAACCTAAAGAATTGCATGGATGGCAGATCCCAATTGTTATCTCAGTCTGCTAGAGTTGCAATGCACGTGATGGCATCTACCGTCAAAGGGATTTTTGAGCAATACGAGAAGCAGATGTCTCAAAATGAAACTTTTCTACAAGGGAGAGTCACCGATGTAGCAAAGGAAGTGCAACTTAAGAAAAGTTCTCAGGAAAGGTGCAAAAGCTAAGGTAGATGAGGCACAAGCGAGGGCCTTGCAAGCACAAGGACAAGTTGAGGCCACTACAAAATTGGTTGACATGGAAAGGCATAGAAGAGAATATTAAGCAAAGAAGTGCATGAAGGGGCTCCAAGATAGGCTCAAAGAAGTGAGAAATGATGGGGACATGGCAGAAAAGGAGCTAGAAAAGATGTGAATGGACCTTGAAGATCAAAGAGACAAAAAAGAGGGTCTTTACAAACGGCTCTACAACATGCAGAATGCATTGAACATTGAGAAAGACCAGATGATGGAGGAGCTGAAAAGGGAGAATGCAGAAACCAGAAAGGTGATGCAGGAACTACAAGAGAGCTTCAAGTGCCAGGAAGGATGGAGCAGAGAGCAGCCGAGATGGAGAAGAAAACGAGGCAGCTCCCCAGGCCAGGAAGGATGCAAAGAGTAGCCATGGTGGAGCAAGTTCCTAGCCACCATGGTGGAGCTAGTTCCAACCAACACGGTGGAGCAATTTATAGCAGCCACAGTGAGGGTTGTCTTTTTGAAACATGATGAAGTTGTTGCATAGAGTGAGCAAAAAGTGGAGGAGATGAAGGAGAACATCCACGGCCTTAGGATGAGGGAGGAAGGAATCAAGAAGCAATTTCGTCATGTATAGATCAAGACTATGGTATTGACGGCCACAATAGTTAAAATCAAATGACTATCTTGCTATGCAGCAGAGTCCGAAATGCATGGTCTGCCATACCCCCATCATAGATGACTGTTGTATTCGATGGCCTGCATGCTACCACCCTGTGCACGTTTTTTGCTTTGGAGTGTTTGTGCATACAAAATCACTATGTAGAGAATTCCATTTGCCATTGCCCAGGTCATGGACATATCAAATGTATTATGTGCCTTGACAAAATATGAAGAGGGGAGAGGAGAAGAGTGGAGATGAGGAGAGAGGGCACAGCTAGAGAGCACACCACAAATGACTAACTGTACACTAGATTTAGTTGAAAAAATAGAATATATACAAACCCTTTTAGGGTTAGGGTTAGGGGAGCTAACCCTTTCCTTTATAGCACTCTATAAGGTTAGTGCTATGCACATATGATCACGTAATGGTGCTATGCACACATGATCACATGATGTTGAGCGTGAACTCTCAACACCTTCCCTCAAGATCAACATCATGAAGTAGGCCTTCCCTCAAGATGATGATTCTGAGGAATCGAAGAAGGACTGAGCATTACATTCCATCACACCCCTTTAATGGGAATGTCCTTCCTCTGCATCAAACCAAGAGCTAGTCGGTGTTTCTCGAATAGCTCTTTACCGAGTGGTTTGGTAAAGATGTCTGCAACATTTTCTTTGCTATCACAATGCTGCAGTGTGATGTCACCAAGTAACACTCTTTCTCTGATGAAGTGCTCTCTGACATCAATGTGCTTTGTTCTGGAGTGATATACTGGATTTTTGGCCAATGCTTGAGCCGATTGATTATCACAGTATATTGTTGTTGGCTTTGACTCATCAAAGTAATCTGTTTCTGACAATAGTCTTCTGAGCCATATAGCCTCACATGCACCTGTAGTGAGTGCTCTATATTCTGCTTCAGTCGAAGACAAAGAAACAGTTGGCTGTTTGTTTGACAACCATGATATAGCACCGTGACCAAGGAAAAATGCATATCCCTGTGTCGATCTCCTGGTCTCATGATCTCCAGCATAGTCACTATCACAGTATCCATGCAACCGTGGATGACTTCCTCTGTATTCTATCCCAAATTGTCTTGTACCTCTGATGTATCTCAAGACTCTTTTGGCTGCATTCCAGTGAGACTGTTTTGGATTTGCCATAAACTGTGCTAGTGAGCTTACTGCATAACAAATATCTGGCCGTGTGATTGTCAGATATATAAGAGATCCAATGAGTTGCCTGTAGTATCTGTCATTGACTGTAGGCTTTTCTGAATCTTTAGTAAGTTTCAAACTCTGTTCCATGGGAGTGGCTGCAATCTTGCAATCTGCCATATGAAACTTCTTCAGGAGACTGTCAACATATTTGAGCTGACTCATAAATGTGCTATCTGAATCTCTCCAGAACTCAATTCCAAGACAATAGTGCATAAGTCCAAGATCTTTCATGTCGAACTCTGCAGATAAGTCTTGTTTTAGCTTTCTGATGAAGCTATCCTTGCTTCCTGTCACAATCAGATCATCTACGTACAAAAGTGCAATAGTAATATCTTCCCCTTGAACTTTGTAGTAGAGAGTATGATCTGCATTGGACTTCAGGTATCCCAGATCAGCAAAATACTTGTCAATTCTGCTGTACCAACTTCTGGGTGCTTGCTTTAAGCCATAGAGACTTTTCTTGAGATGGCAAACCTTGGTCTCTTGTCCTGGTTCAACATAACCGGCTGGTTGTTGCATGTAGACTTCCTCGTCTAGATAACCATTGAGAAATGCATTCTTGACATCGAGCTGATACACATTCCATTTACTGAGTGTCGCCAGTGATATCAAGAACCGTATGGAATCCATCTTTGCTACTGGAGCATAAGTTTCATCATAATCATGGCCATATTGTTGTGCAAATCCTTTTGCAACTAATCTGGCTTTGTATCTCTGAATACTGCCATCTGGATTGTACTTCACTTTGTATACCCATTTGTTGGCTATGGCCTTCTTTCCTGGTGGAAGGTCGCATAATACCCAAGTGTTATTTTTATACAAAGCATCCATTTCCTCATTCATTGCAGTTTGCCATTCTGGCTTATCTACTGCGTCTTCGAAGTACACTGGCTCTTCTGTAGCCATGATGGTAGTCATAAGAGCATAGTTGGTGGTTTCCACCTGAATTGCTTTGCCTTTCTGAGCATATGTCAATCTGGCTGGTGGTCTGCTTTCCCTAGTAGACCGTCTGAGCTGCTGTGACACTGATTGGGGTGTTGCTGGCAATTCTTGCTCTTCTTCATCAACCTGTTCTGTAGATGACTGTGAAGTCGATGCTTCTATCTCCTGTGTAGGTGAGGTTTTCCATTCTGATTCCTCATCGAAGATTACATCTCTGGAGATAATGACTTTGCGGTTGATGGGATCATACAATTTGTAGGCTTTACTCTCGTCACTGTAGCCAACCATGATGCATTTGCGTGACTTCGCATCCAATTTCCTGCGATGATCATCATGTATGTGGGCATATGCTATGCAACCAAATATGCGGAGATGCCCAATGCGTGGCTTGTGTCCAGTGAATGCTTCATAAGGAGTCATGCCTTGTATCGGTTCGGTAGGAAGCCGATTAAGCAAGTAGTTAGCTGTAGCTATTGCTTCTGCCCAATACTGATTCGGAAGATGCTTTTCACTAAGCATTGCTCTAGCACTGTCTGCTAAAGTCCCATTCTTCCTTTCAGCTATTGCATTTTGCTGAGGAGTATCTGCACATGTGAATTGTCTTCGAATGCCGTGAGTTTTGCAAAAGTTCATGAAGGCTGAAGACAT
Source organism: Dipteris shenzhenensis (assembly GCF_047967505.1). Classification (NCBI taxonomy): domain Eukaryota; kingdom Viridiplantae; phylum Streptophyta; class Polypodiopsida; order Gleicheniales; family Dipteridaceae; genus Dipteris; species Dipteris shenzhenensis. The sequence goes on along the minus strand of NC_141623.1, from coordinate 35,035,677 downwards.
GTATTCACCTCCTCTGTCTGATCTCATGACCTTAATCTTTCTGCCTGTTTGGTTCTCTACCATGGCTTTGAATTCTTGAAATCTGGCAAACACTTCAGATTTTTCTTTCAGAAAATAGACCCAACAATATCTGCTGTAGTCGTCGATGAAGGTCAAGTAATAAAGTGAACCATTGATGCTGCGGGTCTGGGCATAACCCCATACATCTGTATGAATCAAATCAAGAATACCTCGTGCACGAGAGGTACTTCTGACAAAGTTGGTTCGCTTTTGTTTGCCGAAGCAGCATGCTTCACAAACCTTTCCAAGAAACTGTAGCTTCGGAATCCCAATTGCCATATTTTGATTCCTTAGATCTAACAAGTACTTGAAGTTGACATGACCATATCTCTTGTGCCATTTTGCAGATAGTGGCATCTGTTGCATTTGAGCTGACATGGCATGCTTATCTGGTACGGTAGCTAGCATCCTGTACAAGCGTCCTTCCTTGACACCTTTTGCTACTAGCTGACCTCTTTTGGATTTGTCTCTGATAGTGCATTCATCACCGTCGAAGATGACTTTGTAGTTGTGTTCCGTCATTTGACCTACTGACAAAAGGTTTTTGCTGAGCTTCGGAACATAGAGCACATCTTTGACTAATCCTTTTGTACCAGTGAAATTGTTCATAGGGATAACACCTGTCCCTTGAACCGGATTCGGTGTATTGTCTGCTGTGTAGATGACATTCTTTTGACCTTCTAATGGCTTCATTTCTGTGAACCATTCCTGATGATTTGTCATATGAGATGATGCACCGCTGTCGATGTACCAAGGATCCTGTTCCACTTGGTCGACTTGATAGCTGAAATCCTCTTTGGGATTGAAATCAGTGTCTTGGTGCATTATATCAGTCTGATGCAATTCCTCACTTGCAAGAAACATATTGCCATGTTCATTTGCAAAATGACTGTGACTAGAATGTCCACCACGATGATTTCCTCTTCCTTGAGAATTCCCTCGATTACTGCTGGATTGACCGCTTTGGTCATACTGCTTCTTGCGGCAATCTCTTTCATAGTGTCCAAACTTGTGACAATAGTTGCATTGAATGTTTGACACATTGGTGGATGCATTCCCTCGTCCTTGGAATCTTCCTCTGTTGGAATGATTTCCTCTTTGCTGATTTTGATGTTGCTGAGGATGCTGCTGATGCTGATTCTGACTTTGATTTTGACCACTTTTCTGATATGATCTACCTCTGTTTCTGCCTTTTCCTCTGCTTCTGTCTGAAGCTGTGAATGCCTGATCATTAGAATGACCTTTACGTGCTTGAATGGCCTGAGTCCTGAGTTCTTCACCAAGTAGAACTGACTGAAGTTCTTCAAGTGTTGGAATTTGCCGTTGGATGGCAATACTCTGGACTAGATTCTCATATCCTTCTCCTAGTCCATTGAGGATTACTTGAACCATTTCTGCGGGATTCATAGTCTCTCCTGCTGCTGCAAGTTGATTGTTGTAGTCTTTGATGCGGAGTACATAAGCATGACCGGTTTCATTGCTATTGCGGAAACTCTGGTTGATCTGGTTTCTCAAGGTGAGAATCCTGGATGTGTTCTTGGACTCGTAGAGAGCTGCGAACATATCCCATGCTTCTTTTGATGTCTTGACTGTGTTGAGCTGTGCTAGCATGACATCTTGCACATTCTGCTTGATCAGGTGATAGGCATACTTGTCTTTCTTATCCCATTCTGCTTGAGCTCGGGCAATGGCAGGATCTGCTACTGGTGCGGAAACTGTTTGTGTAGATGTAGATCCCGATGTAGATCCCGTTGCTGGTGCTGTGACAACAGATGGAGTAGAGCTACTGGTGGCTGGATCTGCCAATGGTCTAGGTATGGATCCATCGACATACTCCCATTTGTCCTGAAGCACAAGAATGGTCTCCATTCGGTATTTCCATGTACCGTAATTGGAGTTGTCTAACTTAGCAGATGCCTCCAGATTGAGGTTGCTAGTCGACATGGTGCAAACAATGTACTCAAAAAGTGTCCTGGAAAACTCTGTATGAATCAACTGTAAATACACTGAAGATGCCAAGTGAAATCTCTGTACCGTCGGTGAAGATAGAACTGTAGTAAATAAGATCTGACCTGTATTACAAGGCTTGTGGCAATGATGCCGGGAATAGCCAAGAGGCTTTACAAGGCTGAAAAAACGATGTGCACGATGCCGTGAGATAGCCAAATAGGCTTTACAATGGTGGCATGTGTGTGTGAAATCAAGTGCTATCTGCCCACTGAATCAATCTGCAATGCCTCTGAACTCTGAAGTCTGCTCACTGAACTGATGAACGTAAGGTTTCAGGTAATGTAATGATGTGAAATCGGATGTGAGCGTATGGACTGACTCCGAGTAGGTACTAGTCGGGAATTTCGGGCATGGCTTAGATTGGCAACTTGGGGAATTCAAAGCGTCCCCTCTATGGCGATCTAGTCTACTCTGATCTAGATCTAAACCAACCGTCGATCGATGAAAGAGCAGCAAATAATTCCTTTTCTTTTGTTCTTTTTAAGTGCTGGGTCAGGTGCGTCGATGTAGAGGCAAATGTGCGTGAAGGAAGTGGTTTTGTCGGCGAGGCTCAAATGTGAGTGTAACTTGTGCCGAAATGTGCGCGTGATGTAACGAGCGCGTAGAGCACAAAAAATCGAGCGACTTTCCTTTTTGGAGCACCCTCAAATTCTTCCTGGATCAAGAGATATGACTTGATCTAGGTGGAGGGGCAAAAGGAGTGCAAATGGTGCTCAATGATGATGTGTCACTGTGAGTCACATGCAGTGATGATGTGGCACTGTGCTTAGCAAGAGGTGTGCCAGTGAAGCTCTGTGCTGAGGTGGCAGTGCTGAGGTGTCACTGATGACGTGGCACTGATGACGTGGCAATGATGACGTGGCACAGATGACGTGGCACAAATGACGTGGCAGATGACGTGGCACAAATGACGTGGCAGATGACGTGTCACTGGTGACGTGGCTGATGACGTGTCACTGATGACGTGGCAGTCGGTGCTGACGTGGCAGTTGGTGACGTGGCACTGTGGATAAGGTTGCCACGTGGCACGATCTAACCAACTGATTTAACCGTGATTCACTTGACTTAACCACAATTGTTTAACCACGGTTAGGGGCAAAACTTATCTGGTTAACTGACTAGGGTTAGGCTAACCAACCCTATCTGCCACGTGTCGCAAGGTGAGTGTGTGCTTTATCCTCCACGTGTCGCCTCGTGGGCCGCCGGAATCTTGGAGATGCCGACAGAATCTGAAAGATTCCGTCCTCGTTTTTCGTTGGAGTGAGGCGGCTTCTGTCGGAGCTGTTGGAGGCTATGGCGGCCGATCGAGAGCCTTCGGTGGACTTGTTGAAGCTTCGAGCTCTGGCGATGGTGGAGGAGCCGCGTAAGCCGTCGTAGGCTTTGGAGCAGTCGTAGAAGGGGTGTTCTGGAGGCGTCGCTCGACGACGAGGCTTGGAGCGCTGCACGAAGGAGGTCGCTGAAAGCCTTGTTATGGCGTTCGCGCTGTTTTTAGTTGGAGGAGCGTTGGCATGCGGAGGAGCGTTGTTGATGGGAGCCTTGTTGGAAAGCTATGGAGCTTGAAGCTTGTTATAGAGGCTGGCATGCGCCCACTGCCTCGGCTGAAGCGTCGTTCCTGTGGAGGTCCCTCGTTGGTCGATAGAGGAGCTCGTCGTTGGAGCTGGCGGCTACTGCTGTAGATGGCGAGTTGGTCGATAGAGGAGCTCGTCGTTGGAGCTGGCGGCTACTGCTGTAGATGGCGAGTTGGTCGATAGAAGAGCCGCAGGAGATCGTTGGTCGTTGCCGGTGGCTGCTGCTGAGAGGTCTTCGTCGTAGGAGCCTAGCCCGTTGGCTGTTTGCAGATGGAGGCACAGACCTAAACTGTGGGCTTGCTGCTTTTCTGTCGAATGTCGAGCTTGCTGCTCAGGCACTACTGAAGCTCACGACTCACGGGAAAACAAAGGAGAACCAGCCAGTAGAGAGCAAGGGAGAACCAGCCGAGAAATGAACCCTTCCAATCACTAAAACAAGCATAACTTTATCTCCCTAGCTCCAAATGAAGAGCTTTCTGAAGTAGATTCAAGAGGAGAAGATGCTCTACAAGATGAACATGAGAAGTGATGAAGGTGCCTCAAAGAGAGGGCTTGCATGCCTTGATGAAACAAGGGCTTTCACTCTCTCTCACATGGACGGAAATTCTATCACTCAACGGAAGTGAAAGAATGAACACAAAATCTCACTCAATCTCTCAATCTCTCAATCACTCTCACAAGAAGGATGGCGCCTCAACGGAAGGCAGAACCATGCTCTGATACCATGACAAAATATGAAGAGGGGAGAGGAGAAGAGTGGAGATGAGGAGAGAGGGCACAGCTAGAGAGCACACCACAAATGACTAACTGTACACTAGATTTAGTTGAAAAAATAGAATATATACAAACCCTTTTAGGGTTAGGGTTAGGGGAGCTAACCCTTTCCTTTATAGCACTCTATAAGGTTAGTGCTATGCACATATGATCACGTAATGGTGCTATGCACACATGATCACATGATGTTGAGCGTGAACTCTCAACATGCCTTCCTACTATAGCTATCTATGATAAGAAAGTAGATGCTCAGCTCAATTTGCCATTTGAGTAAAAGATCTTAAAGACAAGGAGCTCAAATCGAAGAAGGCCAAGACTGAACCTGAATCCAAGGAAAAGGATCCTGAAGGGAAGAACCATCCCCCTTCAAAAAAGGAGCAAGAAGGGCCGAGCCTACAACCAGGAAGCTCAAATCAAGGAAAGAGGAAGTGGCATGAAGGGGAGGGACGGGCCCCTAGAGGAAGGAACCAGCCCCATTTTGGAAAGGAGCAAGGAGGGCTGCCTGCAATTAAGGAGCTAAACAAGGAGTCCAATGAGATGTAATATGAAGTAAAGGAGGATTTGAGATTGTAATCTATGTAATCTGTGTGAAATCTGTGTGAAATCTATTGAATTGTTAATCTTCTCCAGAGTTTACTTGGGCAATGTTTTCTCAGCTAAGTGACTAGATAATGTCCTTTGATCCATGCCAGTGTGGTGATAAAAATAGATTAAAGATTTTGATTTGACAAGTAATGTGAGATGAAAGATTTTGATTAGATCACTAATGTGAGACTGAAAGATTTTGATAAGTGAACGAAAGATTTTGATTAGACAGCTAATGTGAGTTGAAAGATTTAGATTAGACATCTAACATGAGACTGAAGAATGAGAAGGTTGGGCTCAATGAACTCTCTCCCTATTTAAGTGCAGTGCAGACACAACTAAGAGCCCATTACAAAATCTAGCCCCAAAACTCTATACACCGATCCACCTACTACAAATCTGTGGCATACCCAAAAGACTTTGGAATGCTTTTGTTCTATCTGAAAATGATGTTGGATGAAATCCTCGCAAAAAATGACCCGGAGAAGGAGGAAAACAACTGCAAGGAGGACATGCTTCAGTGGTGGGTGTATGACTTGGAATCATCACAGACAGTGAATATCAATTTCCCTGACTATTGTTTTTCCTGCTCATTTAAGGTACTTGTCAAGCTCATGATGTAGGTTTCTTTTGGCAAGACATGATAGAGGCACGAAGATGTATAGAGCACAAAGATCATGATGAAGAGGACCCCCAAAAAAAGGACGAGTTACTATGGGCATATAAGTTGGTAAATTCAATCAAGAAGAGTGTAATTAAAGTGTGTGAAGAGGTCTGCCATTCTGTAGTAAACTAGCCTGAAGAGCTGGGAGATGCTTGCTATAGAGAGGTTGATAAGATTATTGGGAGTCTAGAATTTCCTTGAAAAAGCAAAATGTCGTTGTGTTTTGAAATAATAAAACCTTCTGATTGACAACATCTTCGACATTGTGCACCCAAGCCTTTTCTCCTTTGTTTCGGGGGACACCAACATAGCTAATGTCACCCTCTTTGCAGCTAGTTGATCTAAGTTGTGCACCCTCTTTGGTACTTGTCAAGCTCATGATGTAGGTTTCTTTTGGCAGGAGAAGCTAGCTAGTGAGGCAAGCAAATAATAGAAGACAACTTACCCAAAAGAAGACAATGGCAAACCAAAGTCTACGCAAGGTCACATCGAGGGGTGTGCGGGTTACAGGGCAGGGGTAGGTTGCAGGTACTTAATCTTCCAAGATTTGATGGGCAAGTGGGGTGAAAATTCAAAATTTGTGGAAGTAGCAAAATTTTAGCGACCGGTTCCCCCTCCTCTGGCGATACACTTCAGCAGACTTGAATATCCCAAATAAGTACAATGTGGCCTAAAATGCTTCAAAACACAAATAGGCCAAAGGGCATGCTATCGGGTTTGATGCTGTGTATTATTAAATGTAATGACCTTTGGCATGCTTATGAGCTATATAGCATGCAAGTGCATGGAAAAATAAACAATTCAAAATTGTAAATAGTTTTGGATTTATTAAAATATTTTTGCATGTGCACAAATTGCACTTTTCCAACTTCTTCCATTTTAGGGTGAATCTAGGTACCAATTCCAACAACTATCAATTTTTTAAGACCATCATGCAATAGTCCCAATAGTTTGGATTCCAAATTTTCAATCCATTTTAGTTTTCAACAAATCAAAAGAAAGCTATGGAGCGTGCCCTCGAATAAGTAAGCATCACTTTAGCACAACATTGGAGGCCCATTAAGCCATGCATAATGATCTCATTTAGGTGTGTCCTTGCGTTAAGGAGAAGCTCACGTAGTGTACTTTAGAATGATTACTTGGTTGCATGTATGTATAGAACAAAATTTTGATGTTTGTGAATAAATTGCCATATCCTATAGTCTTGAGGATGCATGCTTCATATGCAACATAGCACTTGTAATGCTTTAACGGTCTGGTTCCAAATCCTTATTCCATAGTTTTTTTCTCTCATGTTCAAGTTGGAATGTGTACTACAACTTGAAGACAAAGTTTGCCGAATTTTGTTGAGCAATGCATAAGTTATGGGTCATGCAAGATACCCATATACAGAAAAGTCCCTGAACCTCACCAAAAATGGCTACACCCAAGCAAACAATGACTCAGAAGAGGGAAAATGCAAGGGAGAAAATTAAAAAATGGAGGAAATGGCAGGCTGGACTAGAACCGTGGTGGGAGGCAGAGGCCCTACAAAGAGGGAGGGGAGAAGAAAAATCCACCACAAGGAGCCTACCATCTCATTGAAGGAAGATTTGGGATCATGTGGGGGAGTGCACCTCGTAGGAGAGTCAAACATGGATTAAGGGGGCGGGGGATGGTTTGGGTGGTCCCTAGTTTAAGGGGAGCAACCAATAAGGGCTCTCTTTAGGCCTACCCACTCTCCACCTCAACATAACATTGCCCCACACCTTCTAACACTCTCATTGGTACACCTCAAATCCCTCTCTAATCCCTTGAAATTAGGAAACACTAATTGGAGGCCCTTTTGAGACCCCATTTCTCCCCTAATGCTGGACATTTTTGAAGAAGTAGTACAAGGACAACCCCCAAAATTTTGACAATCAGAGGAGGGTTGTGAGGAGACAGCTGGATACCATAGGTACTTCACACCTTGATAGTGGTGGAACGGCCGTGTTCGAGGCATGGGTGGTAATTCTAACTCTTCTCATTTAATTCATTTGTCTATTTGTTTTATTACATATTGCATGCACTTTATCTAACTCTCGTAATTTGGGTCCATAGCAATCTGTGATTGGTCACCTTCCCACAAACAAAGAGATGAGATGCGCATTCTGCATAGGAGATAAGCCATGGTTTATTGAGATGGAGGCACAAGGAGTGGCAGTCGATTGGTCTGCGATGGCTGTTCACTCAGTATAAGTCTACTCCAACTTGTGATCTCACTGTTTAAATTATTTTATTCTTTAAGTTCCAATCTTATTTCAAATTAATATGGTTTCAATCTTAGGGTGCAAGCTCAAACGTCCCATCAACGGAGGTGAGTGGTGATGACGAGGAGGCAAGTCTCGAGGGATTTGGCTTAGACCACTTCAATGAGGGCCAAGGCAACCACGACAATGACAACAATGACTCTGACAATTCTAATGAGCAGTAGTAGTAGTAGTATTAGTATTAGTAGTACTTTGTATATATTCCGACATGTATATGATTCTGTATGTCGGCTTGTTGGAGCGATTTTGTATCACCCTTTTCAAAAGGGAAATTTTGTAACAAACAAGGTTGTATATACTTCGGCATGTATATGCTTTTGTATGTCTGCTCATTTGAGCGATTTTGTATCACCCTTTTGACAAAGGAAATTTTGTAACAAATAAGGTTTGAGAGATTGATCTCGCCTATTTGCTTGTAAACATTTTTTTGTAATGCAAAAAAATAAACATTAGTGGGGCAAAATGGGTCCAGCAAGCCCTATTTTTCCCCACTAAATTTATTTTTAGTTCTATTAAGGGTTGGTATATACCGATGCTTTAGTAGTGTCGATATACACTGACCTTAACCAATGTTGTTATATACCGATGCTTATATAGCAATGCATGGTTTCAGATGTTAATAGTGAGGTAAATAACAACCTTTGTGCCCGTCAAAAAATAAGTTTTATACTCCACGAGGATTGTCTACATTGTATGGTCCCATACTATACCATGTGGGGTTGTGGTATATATTGCGAGGTAATAGAAACATACCGCGTGGTGCCTTTTCTTATATGCTGCATCGACCTCGTACTATTCACATTCACGAGAATCTAGCTTTGTTGAAGTCTCAAAAAAAACAAAGAAGAACAAGGAAGAAAGGATTAAGAAAGCTTTCAAAGTACTTTGTGAGTTTTCATATCCTTTTTAAAAGTGTCTAGTGTCGATGGTGGGCTCGCTTATGTACCATTTAAATATTTAAATGAGTGAACATTATTATGTGCAACTATTGTAATGAAAATTGAGAATGATTTTCATCATGGATGTTCTCAATCAATCAATTGTTGGTTCCTTGCATATTTATTTGAGTCTTGATGTTGTAGATTGCTTGTAGCATGGACTAATGCATTTAGATCCTTCGAATAATTGTGTTGAATAATTAAGATTGAAAAGTAGAAGGCGAGAGAAACCGACATGCCACCGTGTGCATGTAAGCAATGCTAGCTATTGCACTAGTGTGTGTTGAAAAGTGACTTTCATATACAAAGCATGATGTTATGAATGATCATAGTGCAGATAGATGCTTACTTGAGAAGGAGCGAGATGTGGGAGAAGGCAATATGCCATCCCATCCCTAGGTCCCTAGGCAGATTACCACGTCTATAACCATCCAATTATGTCGAGAGGGGGCAAACGATTGGATGGTTGCTCCATCTCGAGGTCCGATGCACTTACTGAACGTTTGTGGAATTTGAATGAGGGAAATGATTTCTCCATGCAACACATATTCGAGAAATAAAAATTTAAGATCAAAGAAATGTTTTTATACATGACAATTTAAAATTTCACATCATTGATCCATTGAAACATGCATATAGAGTTCGTGAGCATGGATCCAGAGAAATTAGGCCAAAACCCTACAAAGCATGAGACTATGTTATGCTCATAACTGCCACAAAGTGGAGATGTAACATCTGCCATGAAGAGTACATAGGCTCAGGAACTCGTATGCGCAAACATTTCTTAGGTGACCGTCAAAGACTATTTGGAAAGTGTAAGGGTCTAGGAGTGGAAAGGGTGATTGCAGTCTTGGGTGGTCAAACTGACTGACTCTAAAAGCTCTAGGAGCTCACTAAAAGAAGAAAGCAGGAGTTGCAGTAGGAAAGCGACAGGTTTGCAGGGCCTTTTACAGGATTTGTCACAAACACCGCTGGTAACCTTCCTGTACCGCACGGTATCTCAACATATAGGATTTCACATCCTTCCCAATCAAACGATCCAGGTTACCAGTGGTGTTTACTAGTGCCCCAATAATTACCACCAGTATAGACAATGGGGCAACTGATACTGCTTGGTATGGCTAGATACCATGCGGTAAGAGCGTATACCATGAAGTGGTCTTCCGATCAACAGCCAGTGTAAAGAACCACGTTTTTTTGCATTTAGGGCATTAGGACGTGATCTTCAGTCAAAAAGTATGTATTTTTATAATAAAAAACATACTTTTTAAATCCTTGATCCTAGATACAACACCTCTTGCAGCAGTTTCTCAATGGACTCTACTCTTTCTCCCTCCATTCCTAGCTACAACAACTCTTGGAGTTGATCTCCACCTTTAGCTGAACCCTATATACCTGCCCCACCTCTCCCTCTCTCTCCCTCTATCAGAGCTTCTCTCTCCCTCCAAGATGCACTTTCAAGTCCATTCTTGCTGTTGTGACCTCTATACAAGCATGGTGAGGATACCATACACATCCTCTATGTCCCACAGGAGCAAAATGCACTAGGTGAACAGGTGCCTTGCACCTACACTTGAATGAGTGGATAGTTATGGGAGGATCTGCCAAGGGTCCACATAAGCTTCCCAAGAGAAAGAGAGGTGATCTTTTGCATGAATGGAAGGTCTGCATCCTGAAGTTCAAGCTTGGGAATAAAGGATGGATTGAAAAGGCCCAACACATCTACATGGGGAAGGACATGTGCCTTGATCCATCAAGCAATCAATTGACAATACCATTACATTGTAAGTTTGCATTTTGTCTAATATTTCTAAGTTAATGAGTCAATTTAAAACTGTATTTTGGAATATCTTTTGTGCATAGCAAATTTGTTTCCTTCAAACTTTGAGGAGTGGGAACCAGTCGATTAATTCTTAGGTAATTTTATTGCCATTCATGAGAATTTAGGAAGGCAAATGTATGCTAGAGAGAAGTCCTCTTCTTTGAAACATATAAATATATATTGGTATAATACCAAGTACATTACTCCAACTGTGGCATCATGCTATGGCCATCTTTAATGCATTTCAACACCAAAACTTGAAGACATGGATTGCACCATGGTGGACACAAGAATAGTGCAATCATACAAGGAGAAGATTGCAAAGGATGTGGGCATGGCCATGAAGTTTACATGTGGCTCTAAATGGGTAAGGATATCTTGGTTTATGCCTCTTCACATTTTTCCTTCATCTAAATGCACATAGAAAAAGCCATGTGGTCATGCAAGTGCCTTTTGAGAATTTCCTTCAGGAATTTCTTGGGGTGAATCAGGGAAGCAGTTCAAGTGAACAAAAGGGTGATCTATTTCAATGCCATGTATGTAAGTACAATGTGGTTGTCAAGTATCACATCTCTCTCCAAATGTTATATCTAGCTTTCCAATATAGGTACTAGAAGAAAACAGGGGGCAATTGGCCGCCCCCCCTTGACTCTAGCGATGATGATAATACAAGGGTAATTTTATGTATTGATTCTCATTTAGGAGGTTTCAAGAATGTGACCATCACATCACAATGGACTCTCAAGGACGTGCACGAACACCTACTGGTCATGGAGGATGGTATGTCCAAGTCCTTTCACTTTACCTTGAATGGTGAAAAGGTTTAAAATAAAATTGTGAAATGGTAGACATCCCAAAAAATCCTTCATTTTGTTTTATTATATATACATATATGTGTGTGTGTGTATGTATGCATATATGTGTGTGTGTGTGTGTGTGTGTGTATGTATGCACATACATATATATATGTATGTGTGTGTGTGTGTGTGTGTGTGTGTGTATGTATGCATATATATATATATATATATATAGATGAATATATATATATGTATATATATATATATAGATATACTTTGAAAGTTTTAATTCATAGTGGTGCAGTATTTTTTTATGTTTTGAATGGTTTTTTACCATGTCAATGTGAAGTTTTTCCCCAAAAAAATATAATTCATTTTATTATTTATATATTTAGAACATTTGGGTATATATAGGTTATAAAGTTACTTTATTTTGAAAATTTTACTATCATAGCCATAGTTTTCCTAGCTACTAGACTACCATGGATTCTGCTAGGTTTTCCTTCCATGGTTTCATCTCCTGCGACTCTGTTAGTTGATAGAGAGGAGAATTTTGATGGATATTGACTCAAATCAGTGATGCATGTAGTGCAATTACTTTGATTATTCACACAAAAAAATTCAAACTTGAAGAAGAAAGACAACCGAGATATTTGACAAATCACACCACAAGATACTTCTATTCATTAATAGCAAGAGGGCATCCCTATTGGGCTTGTTACTCACTACAATGTTGCTAGCCACAAAGGCTCTTGTCACAAAGACTCTGGCACAAAGGCTTGCCACACAACAACCACAAAAAACTTTCTGATCAATACTAATAGACCTCTACACACTGACTATTGATTTTGCCTCTTCAGTACATAACCTTGCTGACCCAGGCTATGTCAAGAAGCCAAGAGGTAGATGCCCCTGCAGAAAACATGGAGAGCAAATGACTCTCATCACCCCCTAGAGATCACCGAAGTCGAATCGATCGCCCTGGAGAGTACTAGAGCATGCAATCACCTTCTACGTATGTGATTGCATGCAAGAGGTCCACGTGGACTCTCAAGCCCTAACTATTCTCTAACCTCACGAGGATGATTCCCAATTATCCTAACAATCCCCCCCTAAACCAAAATGAGGGAAGAGATGATACTAAGAACAACATCAACCAAACATTCTTCCTTCAAACGCTTGCAAATAGATGGCACATCAAATATTGTCTACTCACAAAGGTCTATAATTAGATTCTCAAGAAATCCAAAGGAAGCTGCTCACAAAGATCTTATCAACCAGCAATCATGGATGTCAACAATGAACTAATCCATCCATTGCCTGCAACAAAAAACAATTGCTTACGACAAACATGATTATCAGACTTGCCTTTTTACCTAGAAAGCCCAATCTTTATCACTGAGAGAATTTGCTTCCACCTTGCCATCGACTATCAGTTCTTTGTCTTTACTATTGCTCTATCTTTAGAACCTCATCTTGTTTCTTTGCATAGCAGAACTTCTCTATATGACAACTTTGCCACAATAGGAGCATTTGCGAGTGTCATGAGTAGTTCGCTTCTTCTTGTCATTGACTAAATAAGCTCTAGAATCATAGATGGTTGAACAATACCATTTTTCCTTAGTTAAGAAGATCTCCACATAGTTGGGGAACTCTAGATCATTATCAATGTGCAAAATTGGAGCTATATCACCAAACTGTTCCATAGGTAAGTTAACAAGGATAGCCTTCTTATCTTCATCCTCGACTTGTGCATCAACATCACCCAACTACCTCAGAAGAGTTTGCATGCAGTTTAAAAACACCCCAAGTGTCTTTGACTCTTCCATCTAGATATTGAATAGATCTTATTTCAAATTGGACTTTGAATGCTTCATGCGCACACTGAAGAGAGTCTCTAGCATCTTGCAATTGTCAGCAGCAGCAGTAGTCTTCAAATTGAGATGATGGATGTATTCAAGACCAAGAGCTCAGCCTAAATAGCCCAAAGACTTTTCATCTTTTTCCTCCCATATTGGTATCTTCTCTGCATCATGAGCTCTCTCCTTCAGCTTCTTCTCTGTGCCTGAGACAACACTCCACAATCCTTTTTGCATAAGCAACAATTAAGTGGCCAAGTGCCAGAACAAAAAATTCTTTTTGTTGAAGGTGACAAAGGATAGCTCCTTCTTTATCTTTCTTGGAGTACTCCATGTTCACAAACTCTCTAAAAACTATATGAATTCAGACGTTCTAGGAAACATGCCTCGCGAGTAAATCTTGTGAAGACCAAACCCTCAAATCCCTTCTAGTTCTTGGTCTCTTCACGTTCTTCAAAGCCGTTAGTACTTTCAAGCTCGAATATTTTGACATCTCGATCTTCCACAACCTCAATGGTCTCTTAGATCGATGGCTCTGATACCACTAATGGATATTGAATCAAATCAGTGATGCATGTAGTGCAATTACTTTTATTATTCACACAACAAAATTCAAACTTGAAGAAGAAAGACAACCAAGATATTCGACAAATCATACCACGAGATACTTCTATTCATTAACAGCAAGACTTGGGGGGCTCACCTCATAAAATTTTAGTGTACTACATGCATTCAAAAGGAGGGGTATTTTAATTTAACTTCTTGAAAATTTTTATCTGATTTACAATAAGAGGGGTTTTTTAATTCAACTTTAGAAAAAATTCACTTAGTTCATAAGTAAAGAGGGGTGTTTTATTGGGGGAAATTTTTTAGCTGAGGGGTTTTTTTAATACCCCTTGAACGCATGTGATACATAGGGTTACTAAGTAGTGCACCCCCTGAGCAGCAAGAGCACATCCCTACTAGGCTTGTTGCTCACTACAATACTGCTAGCTACAAAGGCTCTTGTCACAAAGACTTTGCCACAAAGGCTTCCCACACAACAACCACGAAAAACTATCCTAATCAATAATAATAGACCTCTACACACTAACTATTGATTCTGCCTCTTCAATATGTAATTTTCTTGACCCTGGCTACATCAAGAAGATGAGAGGTAGATGTCCCTACAAAAAACATGGAGAGAGAACAACTCTCATCACCCCCCTGGAGATCACCAAAGTGGAGGTGACCACCTTGGAGGGTACTAGAGCATGCAATCACCTTCTACGTAGGTGATTGCATGCAAGAGGTCCCCATGGACTCTCAAGCCCTAACTATTCTCTAACCTCATGAGAATGAGACCCGATTATCCTAACAGATTTATTTTTGGTCTTTGATAAGGGCATAGATGTCGTAGGCACCTACTTGGGATTTGGACATTATTTTGAAGACCTCATCAAGTTTATGCGAGACCACATTGCGAGTTTTGCATATCAACATGATGAGTCTACAAAAATATGGGACCCAATTGATTATTTAAAGTACCTTGTTCAATCAAGAACCCAGGTTTGTGAAGTGTTTATATCGACTTCGAGCCCATCTCACACCCCTACGGTTTAGGGTGGTGGACACTGATGACCTCCTAGCATGTGGAGTCATCAAAAACACAATAAATAGGTTCCTATCCTAGAAATGACCTTTATTTTCCTTCTCCAAGAGGGACGAATGGAAGAGGAGGCCTCGACCTCAAGCCTTAACTGTACGCCTGCCCTTGCCGATCCTCTTGTTTCTGTAGATGAGCCCAACATCTACAATGAAGTGCCCACTGATAAAGAAGTTGAGAAGTGGGAAGGTGCATTGGCCCTTGAAGTGCTCAAGAGACCTCCTGAACCCCATTCTACTTCTCAAAAATCATCTACCTCGAGCACCACATGTGTTGACCGTGTAATAGTGATATGGTTTCTTGCTCCCCTTCTCATCGATGGAGAGCAATACCTCTTTCCCCATGACATCGAGGTTATGTTTGTTCTTTGGCATGATGAAGCTCTTAGTGTCCTGTGTGGATATGAGGTGGACACGACTATGCAAGAACCTAGGTTTTTGGGAGTAGATGATTCAACACAAGAGTTTCTTGCTCTCACACTTGCCAGAGTCAATGATGCATACAAATCGATCTACTCTGACCTACCTGACATGTCAGAAGAATCATCCACATCTCACTCCAGACAGTGCTAATCTCTTATTGGGCCCTAGAAAATGGCATTGAGAACCCTAAACTAAAATGGCATTTGTGCCATTTGTAATTCCAACATGATCACTAGAATACCAATCTTGTATCATCATGCTATCACTGCACATAGAAGACTTACAAGTTACAAATAATGTGAAATGCAGCTTTAAAATTCCATTCTCCCAGTGACATCTGATTAATCTATACTATATAGGGCATAATATGGCAAAAAAAGTGAAATTCATCTTTGAAATTCTATTCTTCTAGTGCTCT
Organism: Dipteris shenzhenensis; assembly: GCF_047967505.1. Classification (NCBI taxonomy): domain Eukaryota; kingdom Viridiplantae; phylum Streptophyta; class Polypodiopsida; order Gleicheniales; family Dipteridaceae; genus Dipteris; species Dipteris shenzhenensis. The sequence goes on along the minus strand of NC_141623.1, from coordinate 35,019,824 downwards.
AAAATACCATTCTTCTAGTCCCATCTGATCAATTTATAGGGTAGAGTATTGGAAGAAATTCAATATTGAGTATGCTAGTAGTCTCCAACCTTGTCTCAATCTCTAATTCAACATTGAGTATGCTAGTCTTCAACCTTGTGTCAAAATCAAATGTGAGTTTGTGGAGATTGTGGTCTTGGACTTTTACCCTTGGTCTCTGATATGTATATATCATATGGAACTTGTGTTCTTTCATCTTGGAGAATGGCACTAGTACCATTCTCTAGGACCTGTTAGATTTAATAGTCAACTTTCACATGGTGATTGACACAATGTGAGTTAGTAGAGAATGGCACTGGTGCCAATATTAATGTGGTTTTATCGATTTGTGTGTGTGTGTGTGTGTGTGTGCATGTGTGAGAGAGAGAGAGACAGAGATAGAGACATAGAGAGAGAGAGAGAGGGAGAGAGAGACAAAGAGAGAGGGAGGCACCTACACAACCCCACATTGTACATTGAATGCCAATCAGTGGCACATCACTACGTGATATTTAAATTCAAAATGTTCCTTCGTTTTCCACCCAAAATTATTACCCTACCATTTTCTTTGAATTATGAAGTGCCAATAGGTTAGTGTTGGGTACATGTATGGCAAGGTGGACAATGAACCTCATGTGCATAGCAATGTCAACCTTTAGTGGACCTAGATGCTAGCTTTTACATCTTGTATAAAATGTGGGTCTAATAAGTTAAAAACAATTTTGTGGTCCCTTGTAGGATGGCTTCACAATTTAATTTTGAGGTTTGCTTACCAACATTTCATTTACATGACAAGGTTTGGGGATACATCCAAACAATGGAGTGAAATTATTACTGGGGTGCCTTAATGTAAAAATTGTTGTTAGCAATATTGACCTTAGGGGCCTTGGTGTGGTCCTAACCCTCTCATGGTACCTTTGTAGTATGGAAAAATAAAGGCAGGCAAGGAGGCCCTTGATGCACAATGGACACGTGTACATGACTATCCCATAAGCATGGGATTCACCTGTAATACTTGGTATATAATAAAGTTGATAAGCCCCTCTCTCACATCCTAGCCGACTCTTTTTGGTGGATGTGGGAGAGGCTTGCGTGGCTATGGGATGGGGATTGGGACCCTCGTACCCATCGCTTCCTTGGGCTACATATGGAAACCAACATATGGTATCAGAGCAGGCAATCGTTGTCAGCTTGTGGACTATGTGTGGCATGTGGCGGCTGCATTGAAAGCGACTACATGTGGGGAGTGGCGACCATGCATGTCATGGATTATTGCGACTATGGTGTGCAGACGCTGCATGTGAATTTATGGCAGTTGGTGCATGGAATTGATGGCCTATGTTAGTAGGAGATGCAATTACTTATTGGAGGTTTCTTTGTGTGGGTAACCTCATGATTGTCTGTTCAGGCCCTGTGTGGGTGGGTAGTATTTGTTGGTGACTGGAAGTTCTTGATTTGATTTGATTCGATTCATGGGTTAGGCCCATGGGGGGGTGTTAGCAATATTGCCCTTAGGGCCCTTGGTGTGGTCCTAACGAGTCTCATGGTACCTTGGTAGTATGGAAAAATAAAGGGGGGCAAGGAGGCCCTTGATGCACGATGGACACGTGCATATGACTATCCCATAAGCATGGGATTCACCTGAGGTACTTGGTATACAATGAAGTTGATAAGCCCCTCTCTCACATCCTAGCTAGCTCTTTTTCGTGGATGTGGGAGAGGCTTGCATGGCTATGGGATGGGGATTGGGACCCCCACACCCAAGGCTTCCTTGGGCTGCCAACAGTTGTGACTCAATTGAAAAAGCTGCTAGTGTGTTAGTGTTTTCTACTCTTGAATAAGATCATGATAAAAACTACCCATAAATACATTTGACTATTTTTTCTAGTGTAAATTCTAAAGTTTAACACTAGTATGGTAGAAGGACATAAAAATGTCATAGGACACTTTATTGTCCTATCAATTTAGCAACTTCCTAGAATTATTTAAAAGCATAGATAAGGTATTTTGGGGTTTTTGTTATTTTCCATAATAGCTTATATGCTGAAAAAAACTTGGAATTGTTATGGATTAGAACTTGCACCTATTACTTTGAGTTCTACCTAAAGTTCTAAGGTCAACCTAACACCAAAATTTCAAGCTGTTTTCTCAAGTTTTAGATATTTCTTACTTAGAATGAGTTTTCATAGAGTTTTAAAGTCCTAGACTCTAAGGATAACTATAACACATATGTTTATATTTCCTTAGAGCTAGATAATCATATGCATTACGATCTATGGCCTTAAATGTAATTTTAGTGAATGTTGATGGCAAGGGAAAAATGAGGCAAAAATCGATCTTTTACAAATTCTTTGACATATCTAACAAGATCCAAACTCAGCCATACCTAGTACATGTCTTCCATGATAGGATATTATGGAGTAGCGTGAGTTTTTAGGGGACCTAATGTCATGTAGAAAACCAAATTCAAATCGTATATTAATTGTTCCTTGTGCTATAATTCACACTAAATTCAAGATAGAAGGGTTAAAGCATATCATAAGAACCTTAATATGCTTAAAATTATACTTATAAAGTACCTCTAATCATGAATGAGTGATACCAATAAAAAAAGTTATATGCGAAACACTTATATACACGATAATTCAAAACTATAAAAGTGAGATTTAATGTGAAACATGTTTTGGTAGTTGATATTAAGAGCACCTAATCTCTTTTAGTTTTAGCCTTTATTGTGATGTCGTAACTTTACCTTATGATATAATATTGTTATAGTTAAGATATGATGCTTTGTTGCTATTATGTGTAGTATAAAAAGATGTTTATTTATGAAATGTGACTTATAATGCAACTTGTTAAGCTGACCACTCTTGTTAATTGATAAATTTATCTTGCCAAAATGATTTTTAAACAAAGTCTTGTCACTCTTAGACGTGCTTTATATACTTATAAACACTTTGTAAAAAATGCTAGCTCCTTGAAGTCAATTTTATTTTTAGGCATACTAGAAAAAGTTTCAAATCTAAGTATTGTTTGGGTGAACGACCATGTTACCATACATTTGTGAACATTTTGTAATCACATGTAATAGTTTTTTGTGCTCCTTATATTTTTAGATAACAGTTATATGAGTCTACCTTAAGCTCAAGAAAGGAAATCACCAAAAAACACATCTACAACAAGTTGTGATTTTTTTGCAAAAACCTCAAAAGGACACTTTTATGTCCTATTATGCTACCAAACTAGTGTTAAGGATAATAAGTCCTAAGGGAGGTACATGGATCCTTTAGAAAACTTCAAGGATTATAAATTTCTAGAAATGCAAGTTGACATAGGAAATCCTAAACTTCAAACATCATTTAAAATCCAAGCTAAATGAGTCCGTTTACATGGTACAAAAGGACTCCAAGGACATCCTCTAAAACCCAAAAAATAAAGCCAATGATCTTCATGCAGATCGGAGATCAGTGTATGAATGAAAGCATGGCAGTCGGGTGGTGCAAAGGCTATGTAGATAGCAAGAGAGAGCAAGACACACAAAGAGAGAGAGAGAGAGACAGAGAGAGAGAGAGAGAGAGAGAGAGAGAGAGAGAGAGAGAGAGAATGGGTCATTGTTTGCTTGGGTGTAGCCATTTTTGGTGAGGTTCAAACACTTTTTTGTATATAAGTATCTTGCATGACCCATAATTTTGCATTGCTCAATGGAATTCGGCAAACTTTACTCAAATGGTTCAAACGGATCATACATGCACATATTGGATTCTCTGTCGTGAGATCCTCATGTTGTTCAGTCATCATGAAGATGAGCTTGAAAGCCTATAGTAGCCTGTAGTAGATATAGAGACCTTCACAAACCCTCACAGATTACAATTGCACAACCTCTACTAAAGGAATATAGAGAAAACAAATAAGAAGATCATAACACTATGTAATTCTGTATTCTCGGAGCAAGAGCTCTCACAACACATGGTAAGAACCGAGATGGAATGCTAGTGAAATCATGCGTACAAGAATCAACTATCACTGTTGAAGACTCAAACTACTTGAAGGACGAAACTGCCAACCATTGTGGCTAGCCTACCTGCGCACACCCCTCATTGTCATTGTTGCTAACTTGCATGGTTATGCAATAACACATGGCACTCACGGTGGACCGTGCGAATCCACAATAGATACCCATCCCCTATGATGGACATCAAATAGTGTATGTGCATTAGTGCAACAATCATTTTGGGCATAGCCTTGGTAGAGAACCAGGTGTAGTAAAGTTATCACAACCCTTCACTAAGTACACATGAAAAGAAGCGTCTATTTCCGGAAAACATCAAATTGTCATCACTTGTTTATGCATGCCTGAACATCCTAGGCTGTCATTGCTTGCTTGTGCAATAGCACACCAACTCTAGGTTCTTTTTATCCTATGAGGCCATGCAAAATCCATCGTTGGATCTCTACTCTTCATCCAAACTAGAAATGCACTATACATGTGCACCACTTACCCCAACTTTGCTCAGTCCCGCATCACTATGTTCATTAAACTTGATCCACAACTGCTTTGCAGGCTCAACTCCACTAGAACTTGCATCAGCAGTCTCTTGCTACCTCTTCCACAACCAAAGTTTCAACCTCCAATCCTGCTCCATATTCATCAACCACTGGAAAGGATAATCCACCGACTTATACTTAGGCCACTGTTTAGTCGGAAGAATCTCCTCAATCCATGCACCCTTTGGCAATTGTTGTTGCCAGCGTTCTTCTTGTATAGCTGGATGTTGGATTAACAAAGGCTCAAATGAGGGGGGACCACGTAACCTAGGTAACGACATGTGCTTATTATAAAACTTTTCCAAAAACCGATCCTCTTCATTCCACCAAGGAGGACGAGGAGGCAAGGATAGACTAAAAGAATGGGCATACAACTCCAACCAAAAATAAAGAGAATGCCTTTGCTGCTTCAGCATCTTGAACTCTTTTGCATAAGCAAAACAACAACTTCTACAATGCCTTCAACCAACTCTTCATATTATGCATGTCAATAATCACCAATAGGTACTGACTTCGCAACCACTCCTTTACCCTTATCTGCACTACCTCTCCCACTTGCAGAATTATTGGAACCCATAGGCCTAGAAACTTTTTACGTCTAAGGACCAATTTGTGGCTTGTAGCACCCGCACTCCACCTGCATCACCATCAATTCCAAGTCGAACGTTGCTGCGGAACTATCTCCCGACATTTTTGTGGAACCATTGCATCACACCAGCATGCAAATTGCATATCCCACTCTGCACAGATAACCCCTTGGAGAGCATCAAGGAGCGAATCCATTTGCTCCATATTGACATTGACTGTGCTAGGAAAAGCCTGCAAATACTCAGCCAGACCATCGGTAGTGTGTCGGCATAACAATTCCTCTTGAATGCTGAAAACATACTCCGAGTGTAACTCTCACGTGGCCTCTAAGTGTGCTTCTGCAACCTGAATCTATGCTTCTAGGACCACAACCTCTTCTTCTAGTTGCTGTATCCATGTTTGCTAGCTCCGTAAGGCTTCATTTTCATTCTGTAGCTGAATCACTTCAGACTCCAAGCTCACAACTTGAGGAATCGGTCCCTGCAGAACATTGTGTCGGGCAAGGTGGCAATTGCAAAGAACTGCAACTGAACATGTGTTGGTTGCAATATAAATGAAAATCCAATCGAGGGTATCAGAGAGACCAAACCAGGCTTAGAGACCGCCGCAAGATCTTCTATTGTTGACACCTGAACCGCCTTAGACATTGCTACCACCACAGTGGAGGTTATAGCTGTGGTAGCTATTGTGCACTGAAGTTGCTCCAGCCATCTCTGAGTGAGTGATCTACCAACCAACAGACTTCCTCTAGCAACACCTAGCTCAGATCTTCTATTGTTGACACCCGAACCGCCTTAGACATTGCTACCACCACAGTGGAGGTTACAGCTGTGGTAGCTATTGTGCACTGAAGTTGCTCCAGCCATCTCTGAGTGAGTGATCTACCAACCAACAGACTTCCTCTAGCAACACCTAGCTCAGTGGACACTGGTGCTACCAACACTGTCACTCATTCTACCACCATTACCAGGGGGGGAGGCGGATGCATCATGCTGAGTTGGGTTGAAGATACCCCACTATGGAACAAACTCTCCATCACACCTACAAGAGAAGGAGTGAGGGGAGTAAGAGAAGAAGCCACTCCTTGCATGATACAAGGGACTTGTCGTTTTTACTGCTTGGGTGCTCGACCAAATGAACCTTTAGCCTCATCTTACAGAGGTTCTTCAAGCTGAAGAGTCAGAATCAATGCAGTATTCCACCGAGGCGCAATAGACTCAAGATGTAAAGGGAATAAAATCTCCAAAATATGGCCAATCTTTGAGTTAACATCTTGCTTGTTATCCACCGTCGTTGCCACCCTTTGAGCCTCTACATAGATAGGCACCTTCAAAACATGTGCCCAAGGCACTGCTCATTGCTTTGCTACTGTGATCATCCCTCGAGACCTGGGAGTGATCCTGTAGGTCTTCTCTTGCAAACAAACCGCCTTAAGTATCCAGAGATATAGGTCCTAAAGCCTCCCCCCTCGTGCCATCGCCTCCCCCTCCTACCTCCCATCTCCCACCTCCATCCTCTCCTCCACCTCCCCGCCTCTACCTCTCCTCCCCAAAACCTGTCCCTACCTCCCCGCTCCCCAAAAAAAAAGTCCCTTCCGTCTCTCTGCTCCCAACCTCCCAGCTCTAAAAAAAAAACACAAAAAAAAAGGATCGAAGGGGAAGGGGAGGGAGGGAGAGGATGCAGGAGAAGAGGGGAGGGGGAAGCGGGAGGAGAGAGGAAGGGAGGAGAGGGGAGGGAGAAGCAGGAGGAGAGAGAAGGGAGGAGAGGGGGAGGGAGGAGAGGGGAGGGGGAAGCGGGAGGAGAGGGGCAGGAGGGGAGCGGGAGGAGAGGGGATGGGAAGCGGGAGGAGAGAGGAAGGGAGGGAGAGAGGGAGTACCTGGGTGGGGAGGTGGTGGAGCTCGAGAAGAGTTGTGAGAGAGAATGAGGAGAAGTAGAGTTTCATAGGAAATGAGTAGCCTTCCGGGCAAGTCAACTTTTTTAGGTCAAGTCAGCTTTTTTTAGTTTTTTAGGTTTTTTTAGTTCTTTTAGGTTCACTATAAGTAGAACGTTCTTCACTCTCTTTCATTCAAAGTTCATTCTTTCACACTCCACACTTCTCTCCTCTCATCAACTTGTTGCAGGATTCTTAAAATTTTCAAAATGTTGTAAGAGGTGAGTTCATTTCCAACATATTGCGTATGCAAGAACTTCTAAGAATCAAGTTTTTGTAAATTTGATTTTTTTTTCAAATCCGATTCTTTTCTTCCTCTTTACCTTAAGCTCTCACAACCTATTATCACAAATTTCTCTCAAACTCAAACTCTCCCAGCCTATTGGCCACCCAACAATTTTTCAAAAAAAATAAATTACAAAACAATCTATTATAAATTTCTCTCTCAACCTTAAAACCACTCAAACCTCCCTACCTATTGCATACGCAACAACTTCAAAACAAAATTTAACTATAAATCTCTCCAAAAACTCTTCTCATGATACTTTATAAATATGAGAAATCCATTTATAATACTTTTACCCCTAAGATAATAAATTTTTATTAACTAATGTTAAAATATAATTTTGCTAAAAATATATATTGTTAATCTATAAATTAACATAATTATTATATAAATACATTAATTAAAAAAATATAACAATGAAAATATGTGCTTTATATAATACTTAGTCTTTAATAGTGAATGTATTTATAAGGTAGTTCTTAATATGAAAAATCTCTACAATATTCTTCCTGCTATTAACTAGATATTAAATTTTAGTTTTAATAAAAGTATACATTATTAACTTATAAGCTAATATAAATATAATGTAATTATTGTATAAATTTAAATAAATAAATATATATTGTTAATATGATACATTATTAATATTTAAAATTATGTATATTATATAGTTATAACCTTTAAATTTTAAAAAATAGTCAATCAAAGAATTGAAATAATTTAAAAAATAAGGAAATATTAAATTTTACACACGTGCTTTTAGCATGTATGCTTTTCTTCCATGTGTATAATACTTGTTAGTCGAAGAATGAAGAATTAGATAATGCATTTATAAGGTAGGTATTTAAAACCATAGAATTTGGAACAGCTTTAGCATACTTGCTTATCTTTGTAACAGTATGTAATACTTTGCAAAAGCCTTAAACTTTGTTTAAGGCTTTGCACAAAACTACAGTATCATTGAATCCATATCATTTTTCTACTTTAGCAACTACCAGATATCCATGGTATGAATCCATGATATGGAATACATATTTCTTCTGAATATTTATTATCACATACTTCTGATACACCATGCACCATGAATGTAAGAAAATATGAATCGGTGTGCTTTTAGCCTATGTACTTGTCCCTAATCAGTACGATACTTTGACTAGGTAGACTTATAATTACTTAAAGTAAAGCCTTTGCTAGTATTGCATATAAATAAAACACTTTGGAAAGCATGTAATATATAGTCTATATATATCTAGACTAAATACTTTGGAATGCATATTTTATAGTATATATACCTTAAATCTTACACCCTAAATATTAAATCATAAAGTTTCCTAAATCTTAGGTTATACAATCTAAGCTCTTATATAATAGTTCTAATCCCTGAACCCTAAACCTTAAACCCTAACCCCTATAGCTTAAATTCTAAAACCTAATTTCCAGATCCTAAACCCTAGATTCTAGACTCTAAGCTCATCACCTTATATACTAAACCCTAAACCCTAAATCTTAAACCTTAAAACAATAATCATAAACCCTAAACCCTAAATGCTAAATCTTAAATCCTTAACCCTAAACCCTAAATCCTAGATCTTAAACCCTAAACCCTAAATTCTAAACCCTTAGCCCTAAACCCTAGAATCATAATCATAAACCCTAAACCCTAAACACTAAATCTTAAATCTTAAGCCCTAAATCCTTAACCCCAGATTCTAAACTCTAAATCCTAAACCCTAACCTAAAATACTACTAAAATTTAATGATTTTTTTCAATTTGTGCAATAGGTTTGATATAATCCCCAACCCGTTGCAAGTGGAACAGGTTAATGGTGCACCCAACTTATTGCAAAAATCAAGGAATTTTCTTGATTTATGCAACAGGTTAGATATATCCCCCAACCTGTTGCTTGAGCAACAGGTTGGGGGGTATATCCAACCTATTGCACAAATCAAGAAATTTCTTAACTTGTGAAACAGGTTGGATATATCCCCCAACCTGTTGCACAAATCAAGAAAATTCTTGATTTGTGCAACACGTTGGATATATCCTCCAACCTATTGCATATATCCAACTTGGGGACCCCAACCTGTTGCTTGAGCAACAGGTTGGGAGATATATCCAACCTATTAGGTTGACCCCAACCTGTACCCCCCAACCTGTTGCTTGAGCAATGGGTTGGGTGACCCCAACCCATTGCTCAAGCAACGGGTTGGGGGGTATATCCAACTTGTTGCACAAATCAAGAAAATTCTTGATTTGTTGAACAGGTTGAGCAACAGGTTGGGCGGTATATCCAACTTGTTGCACAAATCAAGAAAATTCTTGATTTGTGCAACAGGTTGGATATACCCCCCAACCTGTTGCTCAAGCAACAGGTTTCTTCATTTGTGCAAGCAACAGGTTGGGGGATATATCCAACCTATTGCACAAATCAAAAAAATTCATTAAATTTTTGTAGTATTTTAGGGTTAGGGTTTAGGGTTTAGGGTTAAGGATTTAGGATTTAGGATTTAGGGTTTAGGATTTAGAGTTTTGGATTTAGGGTTTAGGGTTTACGATTTAGTGTTTTTAGGAGTTTAGGATTAAGGGTTTAGGGTTTAGGGATTAAATGTTTAAAGTTTAGGATTTACGGTGGTTAATATGTTTTGGTATTAATTGTTTAAAGTTTAAAGTAATAATAAGCTCAATGATTATTTATTGTGTCTTTTTTTGAGTTGCTAATCTATTTTTGTACATAAAACAGGTATTCACCCTAACAGAGGGTATGAATGTGGTGTTATATAAGAAGAATGAAGTGGTGGCTTTTGGACAAATTCATAGTTTCGATCGTATGAATGTGTGTCATTTCCAACGTTGTGGTGAGAGAAGATGTGTAGTGATAATCACCAACGTTGTAAATCCTAAAGTACATTTAAAATATCCACATAGAGAATTTGAAACATTGGGAGATATCTTACAATGTGACATATTTGATATGCAAGCACACAGGACACTCTGGGACTAAGATGAAATTGTTCCAAAGACGTACTTTCAAGATATCAAGAAAACTTATTTTGAGGGGGAAAAAGTAGAGATGTTATCTTGCTCCGGAGAAGTTTTAGCAATTGGCAACTTTAAGGGCTATGCTCAGAGTTTTCTCTGTATAGTGGAGATAATTAAGTTGATTAGTGCAGGTGTCATTCAAAATGCAATGGATAGTACTTCACATTTAGACGTCCATAATACTACGCCTCATCTACAAGTTCATAGTACTTGTAAATGGGGATTAGCTTTCTTGAAATCAAGTTTGCCCAAGATAGTTTCCTTCAATGTCATGGAAGACAACACATAATATTATCAGAAGAAAAGGACTATAACACAAATGGGATCCAAATTGATAAGAAGCTATAGTGGTGATCAAGAGTATCATAGTGGCATGCTCACATGTATTGAAGATATTATAGTGACAGATGTTAATGCAGAAAATGTTTCTTGTGTTGAAAGGGAAGTAGCAAGCTAAGGGTGTCCACTTTTTGTTCGCTCCCCAATCCTTAAGAGGTGGAAAAACAAGCTTTTTAGCACACAAAAATGCAAATCTTACCTACTTGTTGGGATATCTCAAGGTGTATGCCTCAGGCACACCTTATGTTTCTATGTGTGAGTGCTAGAGGCACAGTTAGGTGCCCACAAGCACAGTTAGGTGGTGGAGAGCCACATAGGATGATTGAGAGAATCTAGGAGCAGATTGAGGAGATGATTGTGGAGCTTTGAGGTCATCAGTGATGTCAGTGACCTTGTATGAGGTGCCTACTTAAGGACCTCTTTCTTCTTCATTCTATAAGCAAGTATTCTGAATTTGTGTCAACTCTACTCTTTCCTTTCAGTATTCCAACATGGTATCAGAGCCATTTGATCCCCCTTGAGCCCATTTCTGCCACATCATCATCTTCTTCTTTATCTTCTTCTTCTCCATTTTCCTCTTTCTTCCCAAAATCTTTGAGAGCTTGGTTCTCCATCTACAAACGACCATTGCCCAAACCCTCTGAGCTGGAAACTCCTCTAGTATGGGCGAACTTCCACCTGCAAGCAATTGAAGAAAAAACGTCTGTGGTGGCTGCCATTCTCCAAACAGCGAATTTCTTCTGTTGCTCAATACTCCCTGCCTGCTCCGCCATTGCCTGAGCCCTCTTAGGAGTAGATGGGCGACCTCAAGACGAAGATTTTGAGCCATTTTTCAAGTCATTTGGTTCAGTAACGAGGGAGAAATCGTCAAAACTCAGTTTCAGACTGTAGCAACTCTCCCGGGCAAAAGTGCGCACCATTTCGTCCAACCTCTGTGCTGGACCTTCTCTGGTATATGAGCTTTCTTTTGCTTCAGAAATCCCTCTTTTCTTTGCTTTGAACAGTGAGCTACAAGCCCTCCAAGTTCAGCTTTTCATTTTTGACAGTTTTGGACAAGTTTTGAAGATGATGCTACATAAAATGCTACTCTAGCATTTCTGGTCTTTTGAAGTTTTCAATAACTTCACTACAAGTGTTGCTTCAGTTTTGTTTTGACTTGCTAGACCTGGTTTTGATTGGAAAGTGTTTATTTCACCCACTTCTATGAAGCATGTAAGAAGAAGCATCATTGTTTGAAATTTGGTCACAAGACTTTGCTACATTAAATGCTTATATTTTGAAGCATTTCAGTTGTTATTCTAAGCCCTGTAAGAGAGAAGACACTGCCCAATATCTGGGTTAGACCCTCTCATGTCTTGCTTATGCAAAATATGTGAAAAGCCAAAACATAAAGCAATGTCTTGTTATGCTACAAAGGATGAAAATGCCAATCTGACTTCCTTGTTGAAGATTGCCAAAACAATGGTTGCCAAAAAGGAAGCAACTACAGAGATCTACCCTCTCATGGCACTTTTATTTGACTCCAAGTACAAGAAAAAGATGAAGGTCAGACACCTAAGATATGCTTCTCTACACAACTATGGAGATGACAAGATAATTGTTCTCTTGAAGGATATGACTTTCAAATCCACTTGTTCTATCATAGTACCATCTTATAAGGCACTAGACACTGCCCATGTGGTAAGACCTTGCCTTGACATGGATATTTTGCCTCCACAAGATGAGGCATCCTTTGAAGATTATGCATTTTAAATCATCTCTATGTATGCTCCAGATCTCTCTTTTTATGTCAAGGTACTCAGCCTGGATAGTCCTCCAAAATGAATGAAAATAAACTATTGTGTGTTGTGTGTTTTGTAAACACCTCTGGTCACCTTATGATGTAGGCCATGTGTATGTTTTGTTCCATGGTACCTCCTACAGACATTGTGTGCATGTACATGTAGGGGAGATAACCATTGGAAGGTCTGTTTGTATCCCTTTCTGTTTACCTTACACCCAAGGGAACCCTTGCTAGCATGAGAACCTAGCCATAGATTTATCCTTGACCACCATGAGATGGCATGAGAAACTATGAGACTAGATGTATCCTTGACATAGCCTGAGGCATTTCCTTGAGGGGGGGTTTGTTGGGATATCTCAAGGTGTATGCCTCAGGCACACCTTATGTTTCTATGTGTGAGTGCTAGAGGCACAGTTAGGTGCCCACAAGCACAGTTAGGTGGTGGAGAGCCACATAGGATGATTGAGAGAATCTAGGAGCAGATTGAGGAGATGATTGTGGAGCTTTGAGGTCATAAGTGATGTCAGTGACCTTGTATGAGGTGCCTACTTAAGGACCTCTTTCTTCTTCATTCTATAAGCAAGTATTCTGAATTTGTGTCAACTCTACTCTTTCCTTTCAGTATTCCAACACTACTTCCCTATGGATCTAGTCTTTGAAGTCTTCTAACACAACATCACACTTGCTATTGTGCACACAATCGTATAGTCTGATCAAAAATTCGATGCACACACAAAAATTTTCTTTGTGTCACACGGCATGGTTCCAGGGTGGTCACACCTTTGTCACGAACAGAGAGTGTCATATTAAGTTCTAAATTTCTCACTCATTTTAGATTAAATGTTATTGAAACTTTATAAGTGGTCTCTTTACATTATGAAGAGCTTAACTTGATTTACATTTTTATCCCTACTAGCACGACTAAACGCTAAACCCTAAACCCTGTTGGGGATGAAACTTCACATGGCTCTTAGTCTACCCTAGACGTACATCCACGCAAGATTTGGTCTCTAACTGATTTAGTATGCGCCACATGGAAGGTATAATGCATACATTTTTATAATCCCTACTAGCACGACTAAACCCTAAACCCTAAACCCTGTTGGGGATGAAACTTCACATGGCTCTTAGGCTACCCTAGACATACATCCATGCAAGATTTGGTCTCCAACTGATTTGGTATGCGCCACGTGGAGGGTATAATGCGTACATTTTTACAATCCCTACTAGCACGACTAAACCCTAAACCCTGTTGGGGATGAAACTTCACACGGCTCTTAGGCTACTCTAGATGTACATCCACGCAAGATTTGGTATCCAACTGATTTGGTATGCGCCACGTGGAAGGTATAATACGCACATTTTTATAATCCCTACTAGCATGACTAAACCCTAAACCCTGTTGGGGATGAAACTTCACACAGCTCTTAGGCTACCCTAGATGTACATCCACGCAAGATTTGGTCTCCAACTAATTTGGTATGCGCCATGTGGAAGGTATAATGCGTACATTTTTACAATCCCTACTAGCACGACTAAACCCTAAACCTTGTTGGGGATGAAACTTCACACGACTCTTAGGCTACCTTAGACGTACATCCACGCAAGATTTGGTCTCCAACTGATTTGGTATGCGCCACATGGAAGGTATAATGCGTACATTTTTGCAAGCACTCCCTACTAGTGATTACGTATGAAAAATGGTGCACGTACTAACCAAATACGCATGTGGACTTATCTTGGGGATTAAACTTTGCACGGCTCTTAGGCTACCCTAGACGTACATCCATGCAAGATTTGGAAGGTATTTGGTCTCATCCATGCAAGATTTGGTCTCCAATTGATTTCGTATGTGCCATGTGGAAGGTATAATCCCTACTAGTGACTACGTATGAAAAATGGCAAGCATTGATATATACAAAATTGAATATGATATTCAAAATGATGAAGTTCATAGCATGAGAGAGCTCTAGAAAGAGATATATATATATATATATATATATAGAGAGAGAGAGAGAGAGAGACCTTATACTTGAACACCTTTTCAATGCTTAATGTTTACAATTATGACACACGGCATTATTTTTAAAATACCTTATGTATTAGATGTGTGAATTGAGATATCTGAAATTCAAAATCATACTCTTAATTTTAAATACGCACATGGGGATGAAACTTCGCATGGCTCTTAGGTTTAGTGTAATAATTGCAGGCATTGATATATACGAAATTCAATATGATATTCAAAATGATAAAGTTCATAGCACGAGAAAGAGAGAGAGAGAGAGAGAGAGAGAGAGACCTTATACTTGAACACTTTTTCAATGCTTAATGTTTACAATTACTTCACATGGCATTCTTTTTAAAATACCTTATGTATTAGATGTGTGAATTGAGATATTTGAAATTCAAAATCATACTCTTGATTTTAAATGTTTATGTTAGATTTGAACAAACTATAAACTGAGATAAACAAAGTAAGAAGAACATCATGAAAGTATGAAAATGCTCATACATCATAAAAGTAAGAACAATATCATGAAAGTACCAAAATGAATGTGTACATCATCATCATCATCGTGTAGAAGTGCATCCCTAAACAAGAAATGTGTGAAGCCTAAACAATCATCCTGATGTGGCTCCTGTATGACCCGTTGCCCAACCGTCCGCTGTGTGCCCTCAGACAAAGCTGGATCAGATGGGCCAGCCTCATCTCTTGCATGAGATGGGCCAGCCTCATCCTGATGAAGAGGAGGGCATGCTGCACGAGCCACCACTGGAATCTCTGCCTCCCTCTCCTCCTCTATGTATGCGCGTCTTAGCTCCCAAAGTCATGCATCTATGAATACTCGTGCCTCAAATCCAACGTGAGTAATTGTCTCTACATGTAGAAGATGCTAGTCTCGGCCCCGCTCAAGTTGCTGCTCCACCCACTACTGCAATGATGTCTGAAGCTCTGCCTCTCGCTCAATACGGCATGCCTCCTCTGCTCGTGCCTCGTCACCTGGCATGAAATCACCATATGAGAAGTGTCGCGGAACACACGCTGCAACCACTGATGTATCAGCACCCTCCTACTGCAGCAAAGCTCTCTGTGCCTCCTCCCTGTAGTGCTCTGTCAAGACCACGCAGGCGAATGGATCAATGGCCTAACGATGACTAGGATACAAATCATCCATGCCTAGTCCTCTATATGTGGCCACATCAATGTCAGCAAAGCATACAGGGCACATTGATCATGCCACCATGTGGCAGGTCATGCAATGGAGATGTGCGATGTGGCCGCACCCTAGTCTAAACCACCCTGCGGTGTCAAACTCCTCGTGGCAAAGGATGCAAGTGGTGGTAGGAAGCCTGGCTACGACTACTGCATCTATGGGTGTCCTAGTCGGCACATCTACAGGAGGAGCGGGGTATAGGGCCACGCTGGGGTCGATCCTATGGAAAGATGGATCATGAGTAATATGTCTCAACTGCAAAATATAGTGCTCCGCACGATGGTACGCTATGCATGTCCGAATCCTCTGCTCCTCCAAATCTGCCTCCAACAGTTGTACACAAGACTCCATATCCTGTCGCAATAGATGTTCCTGCCAATGCAAACCTGTCGCGTACATGGTGAGAATTAACAAAAAAACTTCAGTTCAAAACACGCCACAAAAAAATAAACTAAAATAATCAGAATAACTAACCTCATCCCTAGACTCGACCAACAATGCCTCCAGCTCTGCAATCTGTGTGTCTCGAGTCTCCAACTCATGTTGAGGCATTGTAGATGTGGGAGGTGGTGTAGATGTGGGAGGCTCCATCGATGTGGGAGGTGGGGGAGGTGGAATCGAAAGTGATCTCGATAGGGCAGAGACCATGTAATGCAAGGATGATGCCACTGAATGAACATCCCCCCTAATCCGTCCTCCAACAGCTTGCAATGCTGGTGCAGGGATAGTGTACAACTCTGGTGCCTCGCGTTGATGCCGAACACCTGCAGTCTGACGCTCCTGATGCCCCATCTTACCATGTCCCACTCCTGCGGGTACTAACATAGTCTACCCGATGACCAAGCACAAACTCAGCGTATAGCTGCATGGCAAATGACCTAGCTATCTGACGGTTGTGAGGCAATCGACCACCATTCACAGCGAGATATCTCAGATAAATGTGTGCTACTATGACGGGGTGCCTACAACGTAAAATATGCAAGGGTAGCCCTGATCATGGTCGCATCGCCTCAGTGTGACCATCCCAAAACATATCCTCTAAGGCCTACCTGTGAGGTGACTCACGCTCAAACAACTGTCCAATCCAAGCCATGACTAGTGATCTCTACCTTGGCCTATGCCTGAAAGCTATCCACAATGTCCTCAACTGTGTCCAATCGACCCAGAGCCTCAATGACTGAATCTAGACTCGCAACCACGTGAGGGGGTGCCCTAGCATCCTGCAGTGCCCTCATCTCAGCTCTCAGAATCTCTATCTGCATACGAATAGTGGTGCCAGAACCTGTGCACTGGCTAGCGCATGCACAAAAAAACACATGGAAATTAATATTCTATTTGGGTAATGAAAACAATATTCTATTCAATATGACTTGTAATCTATTTACGTAATGAAAACTATTTGTATGTACTCCTTGATGAGGTAGGATGTCGTTGGGATCATCCTATGCACCTACCGGTAGATGGGCCAAATGTGTGGCTATGCCTACAACAGTGCTATGTTGCAAATTCAATTCGTATTTACAATTATTTAGAAAGTTGGTTTCTTCAAGCTCATTCTCCTTGTCTATACTACCCACCCTTGGAACTTGGACTGCTTGAGGATTCAACATCTTTTCTCAATATTATGTTTATCAAACTCAATATTATTAAAAATTCTTAATTTTGATCAAAATTTTTTCAAACTCTAGTTGTTGCATTTTTAAACTTAGATGTCTCAAATATTTTTTCCTTATATGTTTCCCTTTTTTTACTTTCTATCCAATTTATGGAATTAACTGTATGGCTCAATTATTGATGGGACCTTTTAATCTAAGCACACACACACTTTTTGTGTGTGTGGAATCTCTCTCTCTCTCTCTCTCTCTCTCTCTCTCTCTCACACACACACACACACACACACAACACACACACACACACACACACACACACACACACACACATACACACACACATGCAACACACTCTTGGTAACCCTTGTATTTCTTTGCATTTATCAGTACTTTGAGGACCTTAGTAAGAAGACTCATTATGATCTGTGTTTGTTAACTATACTCATTAAGAGAT
Organism: Dipteris shenzhenensis; assembly: GCF_047967505.1. Classification (NCBI taxonomy): domain Eukaryota; kingdom Viridiplantae; phylum Streptophyta; class Polypodiopsida; order Gleicheniales; family Dipteridaceae; genus Dipteris; species Dipteris shenzhenensis. The sequence goes on along the minus strand of NC_141623.1, from coordinate 35,002,013 downwards.
GGTATTGAGGAGAATCTCTATATTTTATTCCCCAAGATAATACACATGGTTGGGGCAAGTATTATTATACTTGATTAACTTATTTTCCAAAATAAGGAGAATTGTATTTTTTTTAATGCCTTTCTCGCTCTTTGGAAACTTTTCCACATGTGGTGTAAGGACCACATTGTCCACTTATGGCCCCTATACTAAGGACAGATAGTGGAGAGGTTTGGTTAATAAGACCTTCTTTGAATGCTTTACTGCCTTGGGTTTGCACTAGATATGGAGGAGATAGAAGGATATCTAATACATTACTTTGAACGATACACAAGCAAGGCGCATCTAGTATTTCTCGGACTACACATTAAAAAAGAGAGCGGGTTGACACTACAGACCTTCAAAAGCGAGAACTTTGAGAAAATAATTAGGTCTTTTCAATATTATCTATTTTGGTTGGGCAATCCACCTCAACTAGTGGCCATTCCTATAGATCATCACTTGGTTCCCATGCCTGGGGAGAGAGAAGACCTTTGGACAATCATTTACGTATGTGTTTTCCATGCGTTGATGCATTTAGAAGATCCAATTATCCATACGCTTATGCATCTAACCACTCTAGTGTTGGGGTCTTTGCCATATGGCCAAGCAAAACAATAGATGTTCTACATGGGTAGCACAATGTCTTAGTAGGGTGGTGTTGCATGTGGGCAATCAGATGCATCATTGGATAGACTTCATTCATCCCATGCTCAATTGAGGCTAGAAAATAGAAAACGCTTTTCCAATTTCATTTGACCCCCAAGTGAATGGTGTGAACAAAGCCAAGTTACTACACTTTGGGCCATGCTATACTAAGGTTAGAAATAGAAGATACTTTTTCGTCATTATGTGAGCCTCAAGTGAGAGGATGTAGGTGGGCACCAGGTGGGAAGGAACGAGTTACTTTGCTGAAGACATGAAAGAAAAAATCATTTTGCTAATATAAGGGAGAAACTCACATACCACATGACATTGAATATTGCTTGCTCTTTTATCCCAAGGATGATGAGGACATGATTAGCTATGTTGGGATACATTTTTAGGATAATGCCCATGTGGTGTGGTGTTTTAGGGATAATGCCCATGTGGTGTTTTATATAACCTACTTACTCTACCTAAATAATGAAACGACAATTATAATATTCCACATAAAGATAGATAAACACACACCGCAATAATTTCTTTTTTTTAATAGATGATTTCTAAAAACAAAATTTAAACGTTATATTTAATTCAAAACTTCACTAACTTAAAAAATAATATGCAAACTACTTTAATCTCTTTTTTTTTTAATAGATGATTTCAAAAAACAAAATATATACTTTCTGACATTTAAATAAAAACTTCGCTAACTTAAATAACATAAAAGCTACCTTAAACTCTTATTTTCTTTTTTGTTAAAAGATGATTTTTAAGACTAAAATTTAAACGTTTTTTTATTTAAATAAAAATAGCACCAATTTGAAAAATAACATAAAACCTACTTTAATCTCTCTTTTTTTAAATAGATGAATTTAAAAAACAAAATATATACATTTTCACATTTTAAATAAAAAATTACGTAATTTAAAAAAAAATCTTTAAAAAAACTTTAAAATGCATTTGAAATTTTGAAATATTTTATAATGAGATTACATATTCCTATAAACTAAAATAATATAAAAGCTACTTTAAACTCTTATTTTCTTTTTTTTAATAGATGATTTTTAAAAACAAAATTTAAACGTTAAATTTAATTCATAACTTCGGTCATTTATAAACTTCAGTTTTAATTTTTTTTTAATAAATGATTTTAAAAAACAAATTATATGCTTTTTGACATTTAAATAAAAACTTCACTAACTTAAATAACTTACATAACATAAAAGCTACCTTAAACTCTTATTTTCTTTTTTTAAGATCATTTTTCATTGAACTAATTTAAAATAAGAATAACACTAATTTAAAAAATATCTTTAATCTCTTTTTTTTTTAAGATGATTTTAAAAAACAAAATATATACATTTTCACATTTTAAATAAAAAATTACGTAATTCCAAAAATAATTTAAAAAAACTTTATAATGCATTTCAAATTTAGAAATATTTTATAATTATTCCTATAAACTAAAATTTAAACGTTATATTTAATTCAAAACTTCAAAACTTTAATTTCTCTTTTTTTAAATAGATGAATTTAAAAAACAAAATATATACATTTTCACTTTTTAAATAAAAAATTACGTAATTAAAAAAATTATGTAAAAAAATTTTAAAATGCATTTGAAAATTTGAAATATCTTATAATTACATTACATTTTCCTATAAACTAAAATAATATAAAAGCTACTTTAAACTCTTATTTTCTTTTTTTTAATAGATGATTTCTAAAAACAAAATTTAAACGTTATATTTAATTCAAAACTTTAGTAATTTATAAACTTCAGTTATATTTTTTTCTTTATAGATGATTTTAATAAACAAATTATATACTTTTTCACATTTAAATAAAAACTTCACTAACTTAAATAACTTACATAACATAAAAGTTACTTTAAACTCTTATTTTCTTTTTTTTTCAAATATCATTTTTAAAAATAAAATTTAAATATTTTTTTATTTAAATAAAAATAGCACTAATTTAAAAAATAACTTTAATCTCTTTTTTTTAAAAGATGATTTTAAAAAACAAAATATTTACATTTCCACATTTTAAATAAAAAATTACGTACTTCCAAAAAAAAAACTTTAAAATGCATTTGAAATTTAGAAATATTTTATAATTATTCCTATAAACTAAAATTTAAATAAATTTTCGCAAAAAAAAAAAGCTACATTAAAAAAACCTTACCTAGACTCTCCCGCTCCGTCCATCTCCGTCGTTGTGTGTCGGTCGCTCTCTGTCGCTGCCGCAATTCCGTCGAGCTCCCACAAATCCGAAATCGGTCGATGAGGAGGAGCTCGATCGAGGTATGAAGAATGAGGGGGGGTCCCTCTCTTTATATACGAAAATTTAGGGTTTCCCCACCTCGATCGAGGTATTTCACATGCAACATACATATCGATCCATCATACCTGGATTGAGGTATAAACATGCCACGATACCTCGATCGAGGTATTTTACATGCCACATATACATCGCTCTGTCATACCTCTATACCTTGATCAAGGTATTTGACATGCCCCATACACATCGGTCCATCTACCTCGATCGAGGTATGGACCTGCCACCATACCTCGATCGAGGTATGTTAGCAGCCAGCCGGATGCCACATACCTCGATTGATGTATTCGACATGCGGCCAAGTCATCGGTCCAGCATACCTCGATCGAGGTATGTCAACTGCCCTGTCGGATGGCACATACCTCGATCGAGGTATATGACACGATCTGTGGACATGCCACAATACCTCGATCAAGGTATAGCTAGATTGCCACGATACCTCGAACGAGGTATAGGTGGCATGCCAGGAGACCTCGACCGAGGTATAGGCTCGGTTCGGTGAAAAAAGTCCAGGACCTCGATCGAGGATCGGCTTGGCTCAGTTGTCCTCGTGTGTGATTTTCATTGGAGATAATACCTCGTTCGAGGTATTGTAGACCGAAGCAAAACCTTTGTATTTTCACTCGAGCGGGTGTCACACTCACCCGAAAGTGGTCCGGAAGTGGACACCCTTAGCTTGCTACCACCCAGAAGTATCTCAAATATACTCATTGGTATAGAAGACTTGTCATGTGTTGCAAGTGACTCAAACAAGCTCATTGGTATAGAAGACTTGTCGTGTGTTGCAAGTGACTCGAACAGGCTCACTGGTATCTGTGTTGCAAGTGACTCAAACATGCTTACTAATATAGAAGACTTGTCTTGTGTTGAGGATAATAAGATGGGACCACAAAGAAAAATACACGCAAAGATCGATGGGATAAGTGATGCAATAATAGGAATTGATGATATTAGTGACAATGATCATGATGTTACCACTCGAATGCAAGGCAAAGGGGGCAGAGAATCTAAGACTTGTCATGTTGTTCATAATATTGTTGCTAGCATGCCAGAGAATATAGATGGGAGAATCTTGAGTTATGAAGGAGAAAAAGTTCAACCACAAAATTCAAGAGGCATTGGCAACAAATTGACATCAATGAACATGCTAGCAGATTGCCATTTCCAAGATATTACAAGGCATCAAATAATTCTCAAGCCCACACAGCATTTGATTATAGAGATGAAGATTCAAGGGAAATGGATTTGAGGTTTGATGGTCTTACAATTGAAAAACGCAAGACACTATTTACAAAAAGAAAGTATGTGAATGTGAAAAGGCAAAGAATCATGGCATCAATTCCAGAACCAAAGAGACATGTAATGTTATCCAAGGAGAATATGGAAAGGATGCTTATGTGAGTTTGTTGCAAGAGACTTTGCATTAGAAAAGTTGGGAAAGATGATTGTGCAGCCATACGCCTTGGTATTTGGAGTAAGACAGTGCCTAGTAGACATAATTATCTTCCTCAAGAATTTTCATGCTTTCTTCATCAAGGCACTGATCAAGATTTGAGCACAAGACACTGTAAACCTAGATTGAAACCCATGGTTGATGGGAGACCCATTTGCAATCAAGGATATCAATGGTTAACTAGACTATCACATGGCACATACTGGACCATCTAGGCAGAGGTGAAAGAAAAAGTGGTTCATACAATTCATGGAAATACCTACAAGCTTAAATGCCATGGAAGCACTATAAATGCAACCGCAACATTAAAGAAAGTTCTCGAAGACCATGCATTACCATAGCCTCATCTTCAACAAACAATGCTAGATGGACATGTTGAATGTCAACATCATCTTCCTTTGGGAATGACAAAGAAGGTCATCGTAGAAACTATCAATAAAACTTTACAAGACAGAGATGAGAGCATGATTTCACAGTCAACCTTGTACAAAATTTGGCGTAGAGATTTTTTCCATGTGGAGACACCATCAAAGCAAAGGATGTCAAAATGTAAGACATGTGATGAATTAAAAAATGCCATTGAACATAGTAAATGTGAGCAGCAGCGAGGAAGATATATTAAATGGCGATCAATCCATTTATGTCATGTATAGGATGCTTGAAAGTTGTATGCTTCTTGGAGAGAGGAAGCTATTTCACATGTCGATAAGTCCATGTGCATCACCATTGATGGCATGGACTAGAATACAACTTTGCCACGATATAGACATATCCCACCGGCATTGGAGGGCAAATGTGGACTAAACACACACTTGTGTGGAGTATTAGTACATGGATACCGAATCTTTTGTGATGTATGGATTGATAGTTTGCATGACCATGATAGTAACCAGGTTGTTACATCAATCATGAAAGCAATAAGAAAGATTAGAGATGCTTGTGGACGTTTACCTAACACATTGCAAATACAAGCTGATAATTGTCGGAGAGAGAACAAGAATAAATATATATTTGCTTTATGCTCTATGCTGGTTGGTTTGAAAATATTTGAAGAAGTGGAAGTTGGCTTTCTTCTTGTCATCCATACACATGAAGACATAGATTAAATCTTTAGTGTTATCTCTAGTAAGTTGAAGTCAATGGATGTTTTGATAATGGAGGATATGCTATTTCGAATTGGGAAAAAAATTGGAGGGTCTCGCAAGGAAGAATCAGAAGTGGCTATCTTAGAGAGGATGGTAGATTGGAGAGCATTCATAGAGCCACATTTACAAACAGGAGATGATGCCCTAATAGGACACACAAATCCACACTACTTTCGGTTTCACATGCATAACAATATTCCAGTGATGCAATGGAAGCACTACTCAGTAGATGGAGATCATTTATGGAGTGAGTCATATGCTTTATTATAATGAATAATTCCATTGGAGGAAACTAGATTTGTTCTTGCAAAAAACAAATCACTTGACATAGATGAAATGAAAGGCTTGAAAGCCTTCATTAAACATCTTCAAAGTATGATGTAGAAATATCATGAGCAATCAACTAAGAATTTGGAGACAATTAAATCAACTGAAGCACTTATCCAATCTTTAGAAAGACAATAAAACTTAATGAGCATTGAATACTATGAATCCTTTTGGCCAGAACAAGCTAGGTTACCAAGTTTTCCTTTGGATATAAATATGTTAGTAGATATGGAGGAAGTAGAGGAATGCCTTTTACCTCGAAAATATTGTGGCAGGAAGGGAGACAAACCCTTAGCAGAGTTTATACCATCTAATGAGATTGAAGAGGGTCTATTTGTTGCAGTTTGGGCATCTATCTAGGTTTAGAGTTGGATGACCAAGGTGGCCCAATTTGGGTTGCAAAGGTTGCTAAGATAGAAAGGGATGACAAGAGAACTCCTATTACATTCACAACTTTATGGTATGAACCAAAGCCATTGAAAAATCTCATGAGAAGATATACAATAAAACAACTCTATGAGGGATGCTTGCAAAAGAAACATGAACGGGTTCCAAATAATGAGGGATTAACAGAGGTGGAAGTCAGTAGCATTATTCATTGCTGGAAATCGAGGACACGAAGTTTTAAAAAGAAGCATGGATACAATGTTGAAAAATGTATCACAATCCCCGATCCAAGTTGTGTCCATATTAAACATCATTTGGCAAGACTTGACCCATCAAGCGCAAATACATTACATGAATCTGATGACTCTCAACGAGATTCAGATGCATAAGATAATGTTTTGTATGCTTTTTTCCATACAAATGGTGTATCTATGCACCACCAATAAGATAATGTATTGTATGGTTTGTTTTTTAAAAAAGGGTGTATCTATACACCACTTATATATTGAATTCAACAAACTCTTTTTTTTCAAAAAAATGGTGTATCTATTCACCACTTATATGTTGAATTCAACAAACTCTTTTCATATGGTGTCATATTTTCACTTCATAGTGCTAAAATTGAACTAGAGTTAGGAGACTACTATTATTATTATTATAGTTATTGGATGGGGGCACCATGCACAAGTTTGCGAATTATAGCTTCATTGAGCCTTTTTTTCTTAATTATAGGTCACCACTTGACTTTTTAGCTTCATAAGGCCATATTTGTATGTAAGTGACCCATTTACTGCTCTTAAAAACCCAAGTTTTGAGCTCACTAAGTGAAGTTAAGTGGAGAGGATATGCTCCAAAAAAAAGTCCAAACCAGGAGAGAAAGTCCAAAAATATTGAATAGTGTGTTTATGTAGATAACATTCTTTTGAGCTTCTAATGGATTCAACTCTGTGAACCATTCCTAATGATTTGTCATGTAAGATGATGCACCATTGTCGATGTACCAAGGATCTTGATCTAATTGGTCGACTTGATAGTTGAAATCCTCTTTTGGATTGCAATCAATGTCTAGGTACACTATATTAGTCTTCTGCATTTCCTCATTTGCAAGAAACATATTCCCATGTTTATTTGCAAAATGATTGTGACTAGAATGTCCACCACGATTATTTCCTCTTTCGTAGAAATTCCCTCGATTGTTGCTACTGGATTAATCGCCTTGGTCGTACTACTTCTTGTGGCAATCTATTTGACAGTGTCCAAACTTATGACAATAGTTGTACTAGATGTTTGACACATTGGTGGATGCATTCCCTTGTTCTTGGAATCTTCCTTGATTGGAATTATTTCCTCTTTGTTGATTATGATGCAGCTGCGATATGCAGCTGCAAAGATGAAGCTGATGTTGATTTTGACTTTGCTAATGACTTTGATGTTGATGATGACCACTTCGCTGGAATGATCTACCTCTACCTCTGCCTCTGCTTCTATCTAAAGCTATGAATGCTTGATCATTAGAATGAACTTTGCATGCATGAAAGGCTTGAGTCCTGAGTTCTTCACCCAGTAAGACTGACTGAAGTTGTTCCAGTGTTGGAATTTGCCCCGCTGGATGGCAATACTCTAGACTAGATTCTTATATCCCTCTTCTAGTCCATTCAGGATGACTTCAACCATTTTTGTTGGATTCATGGTCTCTCCTGCTATGACAAGTTGATTGTTGGTACTCTTTGATCTAGAGTACATAAGCATAACCGGTTTCGTTGCTGCTGCAGAAACGCTAGTTGATTTGGTTTTTTTAGTGTGAGAATCTTGGAAGTGTTCTTGGACTTGTAGAGAGGTGCGAACATATCCCATGCTTCTTTCGATGTCTTGACAGCATTGATTTGTCTTAGCATGACATCTTGCACATTCTGTTTGAGTATCACTTTCATCGGTCTAGAGTTTAGAGGAGTCTATCGCAAAGAAACCACTACTGTCTTTCATTGTCTTTCATTACTATAGCATGGGGACCGTTGTAAATAGTTCTAAACCATTTTACATCAAGAATGAAAATATTGAATCGTCTGAAATCAATTTCATAGATTTTGCGTAGGGACCCACAATAATCCAATTGTGCGGAGAGAAGATTGGTATCAAAGCACTTGCTCGGCTATCTTGTGTGAAGTTAGCCATGACTCCACAATCATATGTGACTCTCTTTGAATCGATGCATTCCATGCCAAAATGTCATCCATATGACCATAATGCATTGTACTTTTTGTACTGCAAAAGAGCATCATTAAAACAATGAGGATGCATCATTTTTATAGTGTATATTGCCATAAATAACGTAATTATGTCAAGAGGTAAGAAACTTACATGCATCATACAACTCTCGCTCATGATCGTTTATTGTCTCTCCATCATGTTCAGCTTTACATAGAGCCATTTGCAGCCAATCAAGTGACATGTGAGTGGGGAGAAGGGTGAGATCCCGTGGATATGGTTGTGGTCGCCTGTGCATGACTATGAATCTCATCCTTGCATTTATTATTTATGCTTTGGCCGCTTCATATCTCTCAATCCACTTCTACATCTCCTTGCTATTGCAGATACAAAACTTATTGAATTTCTCCATTTGCTCTTCGCTCATCTTTCTTTCAATCCCTTTTCCTTGGGGAACCTCGCCAATGATGCGATAATTATCCTTGTTATGCCAAGCCTACAACATATTGGGATACATGGATGCAAGAAACTCCCTGATATATATTATATACTAACGACTCTTGCACAAGCCATCCCTCTACCACCATGATTTCTTCCAGTCTTTCCATCTCCCTTAAAAATCCCTTCAAAGTTTTCATAAACTGCTCAAGAAAAAACATCTTGGACCGACTATGAATGGGTTCCTGCAATGGCCACCTCATCAACTATGTGCACAAGTAAGTGCACTTGAGTTTTCATAATGCTCGAGGTAAAGTGCTTCTCAAGCAATCATTCAGCTTTGATGGAGTCCCCCCTGGCCTTCTCAATGCTCAATATGGAGATCTCTTTTTGTTGAGATATCCAACTATTTCACGTGCCCATGAATTCATAATCTGTCTACAGATTATTCAACTTAAATTGAAGAAAATGTAATCAATGTGAGTTGATAGTAAGCATACCTAACAATACCACTGATCTTGAATATACTGTTTCGAACATCTTCTTGTAAGCACCCTTTCACTGTAATTGGAAGGATGAACTATCGAAGACAATTATGTTTTCATCTAGAAGTGTAATTTTTTCCTTTGCACTGAGTAATCAACATGACATGTAAAGTTATCCTTTTACAATAATGCTAGTCAATCTAAACATTGAAGTGCACGATAAATGATTGTCATTGCCACCTAATTTTTACATCAAATGCTTGTCATTGCCACTTGACCATGGATGTTTTTATCGAAGGTATATATATATATATATATATATTTGAATATGGTGTTCTTTCACAACACCACAATGCATCCATAGACGTGTATACAGACAAGTTTCCTGAAAGTGATGGGTGTGTCTATTTGCACGTCCATTAGCCATCTATAGAATTGTGTCTATAGATGCATCTATATAACAGAGACACGCACCTATGGATGCACTATTAGATGTGCTAATAGATGATCTATAGAAATTTAAAAATAATAGAAAGACATGCTTATAGATGCTCTGTAGAATTTTAAAAAAAAAAGAATTATGTATGGTTGAACAAAATGCTATGTATGATGTGTGGCTGTGGGAATCCCATTTCTATAGTGTGCAATTCAATTCTTACAGCTAACTGCATTTCAATTTGCATGATTCCACGCATGTCTATAGCCTATGATTACAATTCCAAATAAAACATTACAACTCCAAAACGTTTAGATCACAGCATTTATTGATAGAACATTGCACAAGGAAATTGAATGCCAAAAAAATAAGAGTGTATATTAATTCATAGCCCAAAAAGTTCTTGTATATACATATAGCATGAAGCCAAGACACCTGTGGCTTCGAGTGCAAAAAATAAGAGGAGTGTATATATAAGAGAGGCACGAAGCCAAGCCAATGGCTTCAAGTACAAAAAAGAGGAGCTAGCACTAACTCGAGCACTACCTCTATGACTAATCAAAGTCATCTACATCCTCACTCCCATCTTCATTACCTTCTTCATCACCTTCTTCCTCCTCAGTATCCTCTCCTTCTGCCTCCTCAATATCCCTAGGGGCCTATAAATGAGGAACAACATGTATCAATGTATGAAAAATCAAATCTTTATTTACAACATTGACATTTTTAAAGTACTTTAAGTACCTGCAAGGGCACTCCAGTAGCCCGGATATACTGCTCCTTAGTAACCAACCCCTCATCATAGAAGTGCCTCCATGTATGTCGCTTGTGATGTCCATGATGGTAGGCTATCTCGGCAGGAGTAGGGTGTCTGCCCACCACGATATCAAGCTGCAACATGAATGTGTAGAGGGGTTAGTACAAAGGAATAACCTCCTAATAAACCACATAAAGACAATATAATTTGAGATCGATACTTACAAATTGGGCCTCCCATGATGCATTACCCCTCCTCTCCAAAATGCACGGTTCCATATTGCTTTATTTGGATCCGTCGTGCCTCCACATGCTCCAAACTAGGGTCCTCCTTTGCTACCTTTGTCGCTTTCTTCCACTCATGCTTCTGAGCAGTGTGGGACTGGCCCCTTATTGGTTGACCTCCTCTCTCTTGGAAATATTGGCTAGTGCCTGCCTCTTAAGAAAAGATCTCTTATTGGCAAGGATAATGGTAATATTTGACTTTGCCCATTTGTCTATGAACTCAACACTGGATGGATTGGGATACGTAGAGCGTGTAGCATTGATGGTATCATCAACCAAACTTTTTTTTTGCTCTTTGAATGGAATAAAGTAATCTCTATAGTTGTTATAAACTACAGAGCGCATGAAGGCCATGATGTTCTTCTCCCGTACCATCAAGATGCCGCCCATCTCAATGATATCATAGAAGATCATATCGTCACCCTCTAGCACGTGTGCATCATCTAAATCCTCACCGCCCCCACCATTACCCTCAAAGCATTGTGCCATGCATCTTGTGCTAGAGCTCTCCCTACTACTATGCCTGTTGCCATGTTGTGAGGAGCTACTACAATGGGCACTCACCTCTAGAGAAGGGACTCCCGACTGCACGGGAGTAAGTTGGCAGCTCTGCAATCTAGAAGGGCCTCTTGACTGTAGGGGAGAAGGGCCTCGTGACCGTAGGGGAGAAGGGACTCTAGATTGCAAGGGAGAAGGGACTCCAAATCGTAGAGGAGAAGGCTGGTGGCTCTGGCGCCTGCTGGGCTATCTCGATTCCATAGGAGAAATCTCAGCTGGTGTGGATGTGGGGTGGTTTGGAGTCTATAATCTCGACTCATGAGGGGTGTTTTGAGCACTCATCATGTATGGTGTATAACTCCTGTGGAGTGGGAGGGTGGCCCAAAATATTATATAACTTCTATAATAAAGCATCTCGAGGGTGAGGCAAGGCAGCTCCTCAAGAGCTTCCTGGCCACATGATGAACTGCAGAAAAGAAGAGAGGAATATTTCCATCATGCATGCCATGTTTCCATATGCATATATAAAAGAGTTATGCCAATTTCCCAATTTTCCTCATGCAATCCTATGATTTCCATTATGCATGCCCTCTTTCTTTATCCTGCCCTCATGCTACAGTCCAATTTCCCTCATGCAATCACTTATTTCCAAGCCCTCTTTCCATATGCATATATAAAAGAGTTATTCCAATTTCTAATTTTCCTCATGCAATCCCGTGATTTCCATCATGCATGCCCTCTTTCTTTATCCCTCCCTCATGCTACAGTCCGATTTCCCTCATGCAATCTCTTATTTCCATCATTCATGAAATCCCTTATTTCCTCATGAATGCTTCAGCATTGAAAATTCTACTTAACATTGCATGCAAGGGAAAGGAGAAGGGAAGGATTAAGAAAGAGAAGAGAAAGAGAAGGAAGAATGGAAGGAGAAGGGAGATGGGAGAATGGAAGGAGAAGGGAGATGAGAATGGAAGGAGAAGGAAGATGGGAAGGGCAAGGGAAAGGAGAGGGAGAAGGAGAAGGATAAGAAAAATGTCATAGCGCATCTATAGAAGTGGCTAATAGAATGTTTATAGGTATGACTACATAGTTTTGAAAAAAATTAGACATGCTTTAAGACGCGCTCTGACAGACAAATCTAGACAAAAATCTGACACAACGATAGACCGCCCAACCCCAAAGAACAAAAGTACCCAAAAACATTCTTTCTTGCATGCGACAAAGGATGAATCTAAAGAGAACAACTTTCAAAAGTACAAAAAGCATCATAGATTGAGAGAGAAGAGCAACTGATAAGAGACTAGCCTTGGATTGAGGTATGAAAAGCTTCTTCTCTTTCTTCAAAGCTTCCTCTCCTTCTTCTCTTGTGGCTTCCTTCTTCACCCTGTTCTCTAGAAAAGGAAGCTCATATCACCTTTGGTCAATTACTTGCTTTGTCTCCAAAACTACGGAAGGAATGGGGAAAACTAACAAGCACAAGAGTGTCAAAGAAGAAAAAGAAGAAAAGTGCCATTCCTGTTGTTCAAAAGGTAGATATAGATGTTGGTGATGATGTACGTGTGGTTGATGTGATCATTAATGGTCAAGTGATTTCTAATGTGTACATTGATGGAGGTGCATCGATTAATGTCATGAGTGAGAAGACCATGATAAATGCTGATTTAAAATACTCTAGTACTACCTCTCCTTATCGCATCAAATTGGTTGACAACACTAGGGTTAAGACCTTGGGAGTTGTGAAGAATCTAGAAGTGGATGTATGTGGAATTTCTGTGCCGACTACTTTTGAGGTGATCCCTACCAAGCCAGATGCACGTGCCTATCCATTGATATTGGGAAGGCCTTGGCTACGCAAGGTGAAGGCTGTTCAAAAGTGGGATACTGGAGAATTGATTTTGCAAGGAAATGATAAGAAGGTGTGCTACAACATCAGAAGCCACAAAAAGGAAGTTGTCAAGGAGGAGTCTTCAACATCAGAGAGTTCAAGCTCTGACTTAGCCGATGAAGAAGAAGACTAGACTGGGTGTAGCTCCGAGGAGTCCAACTCAGAGGGTGAGGTGAAAGGAGTGGCCTTTGGTCTTTGTCTTAGTGCTGATTGGGATGAGTCAGGAAGGAACAAGGTGGTGGTGCAAGAAGGTCCTGTAGAGACACTTCATGTGGAAGATGTGGAGCACACTAAACGACGCCAATGCAATGAAGAGCTTCTTGGTGATTCTCTCTCAGCTAGTGAGAAGCTCCAGTACTTGGATATGCTAGATGATTTTCCATGTCTCTTTGCAACAAGCTATTCACAGGTTCGACCAGTCTCTCTTGTGGAGCACAAGATTGAGTTGAAGCCAGAAAGCAAGCTAGTTGTGCAACGCTTAAGGCGATTGGGGGTGATCCAAGCTGAGGCACTAAAGAAAGAGGTAACACAACTACTTGAGGCGGGATTCATCTTTCCTGTTGATGATTTAGAATGGATATCTCTTGTAGTTGTCACACCAAAGAAAGGAAATAAGTGGCGGGTTTGTGTGGACCTTCGTCCTTTGAATGCATGTACTAAAAGGGATCATTTTCCTTTGCCATTCCAAGATGAAATACTAGACCAAGTAGCAGGGCATGAGATGTATTCTGTATGTGATGGGTATTCTGGGTACTTTCAAATTCGTATTCGGGAGGAAGATCAAAAGAAAACATCATTTGTCACACCTTGGGGAGTTTCTGCTTACAGAGTGATGCCTTTTGGGTTGACCAATGCACCAGCTACATTTCAAAGGTTCATGAGTCAAGTCTTGGAGCCTTACTTGGGAAAGTTCATAAGGGTGTTTTTGGATGATTTTTGCATTTATTCTCGGTGCATAGATCACATGGAGAAGTTAAAGATGGCCTTAGCTAGGATTGATGAAGCAAAAGGGTGTCTAAATCCTAGCAAGTGTCATTTGGCTCAAACAAAAGTAGTCTTGTTGGGGCATATTGTGTCTGAAGAAGGCCTGCAAATGGATCCTGACAAGGTTCAAGCAATCATGGCATTGGCAAGTCCTGCGAATGTCACTGGTGTTTGCAGAATTCTAGGAAAGAGCAAGTACTATCAACGCTTTTGTGATGATTTCACAGAGATAGTGCATCCCATGAACTTGTTGACAAGAAAAGGAGTTTCTTTCCAATGGGGTGTGGAGCAACAAGAGTCTTTCCAGCAACTTAAGGAGGCCATGAGTAAGGGCCCAATATTAAAGCCCCCTGATTGGTCTCAAGACTTTTATGTAAATCCAAGTGTATCTTTGCATTCAGTTGGTGCTGTATTGCTACAAAAAGGAGAGGCAGGTAGAATGCAACCCATCTATTATGCCAGCCGATAGCTTACAGATGTGGAAACAAGGTATGAAGAAATGGAGCAGTAAGCTCTCTCTTTGGTGTTTTCAGTCAAAAAGTTTCGCTCCTATTTATTACCTCGACCATTTTTCTTCCTTACCTCTCAGTCTGTATTAGCATATCTAGTTCGCAAGCCTAATCCTGGGGGGAGATTTGCAAAATGGTTGTCAGAGCTTCAAGAGTTCTGTTTCTCTTCTGTCACTGAAAATACCACTAGGTCCACTATGGCAGATTTGCTCACAGGACAGGAGGATCTAGGAAAAGAAAAGAAATGTAAGGAGAACATTAAAGATGAAAGAGATATACCACCAACAGCTTTTGTTTTGTATTTTGATGGGGCTTTTAGCCCTTCATGCCAACAAGGAGCCGGGGGATGGCCTTGATGAATTCTAAAGGTCAAGAAGTATGGGCAAGAGGACAAGAGCTTCCAGGTATTTCAACTAACAATGCAGCTGAGTATAATGCTTTGATTCT
Organism: Dipteris shenzhenensis; assembly: GCF_047967505.1. Classification (NCBI taxonomy): domain Eukaryota; kingdom Viridiplantae; phylum Streptophyta; class Polypodiopsida; order Gleicheniales; family Dipteridaceae; genus Dipteris; species Dipteris shenzhenensis. The sequence goes on along the minus strand of NC_141623.1, from coordinate 34,986,770 downwards.
TGGTCTGGAGGGTTGTCTTCAAAGTCAAGTTAAAGAATTGGAAGTAAGAGGAGATTCTCAGCTTATTATAAAACAAATGCAAGGGCATTACAAGACAAGAAGTCCTCATTTGAAGGAGCTTAATCAAAAGGCTATGGCACAATGTAGTCGGTTTGATTTCTACAAGTTTGTTCATATAAACAGAAAAGAAAATCAAAGGGCAAATGAGTTAGCTAAAGCCATTGTAGTACCAGACCAGGGGGTGGTTTCTTGGGTAGACACTGGATGGCCAAAACTACAAGATGTTCAGCAATATGTGGAAGAAGGCATCTTTCCTCGAGGGTTAACTCCACAACAGAAGCAAAGATTGGTTACTTTTGGCCACGCCTCCATAAGGATGTATATGAATGTCACCAATGGAACCTATCAGTTGGAGGATGTTGACAGCATGGTGATTCCCGGACGCACCAATGAGTATCGCCTTAAATTCTTCTATGCTCGACCATCTTGAGGGCCAGCAGACCCTCTCTGTACTACAGAGGATCTGCTAGGGGGGAAAAGATGTGACGCCAAAAATTGATATTTTTAATTTGGCATTGGTATTGTTTTTCCTCTATGTTTGATAAGAGTTTGAGTATCAAGTGATAGCCTAGCGGCTCTTACTTATTTCTATTTTCTATGATATTGTATGGGATTGAGAGGATGAGTGGAATGGCTCATTGTAAATACCATAGGTATGAATTATAAATACCTTGGTATGGGGTGAGAGTTATTTGTGTATGGGATATTATGGAGTTTTTAGAAAATAGGAAGAGTGAGTCATATAAAGAGGTGGGCTCATGTCCATGTGTTCTAATAATACAAGAGAGGCCACATGCCAAGCGTGTGGAAGGCATGTGGAGGAGTGTGAAGTTAAGAGGAATCCTTCTAGAATTCCTATGTGGAATAAGGAGGATGTGGACATGTGGAAAAGAGAGGGTCCCTATGGGCTCCATGTGGGGAGACTCTTGACTTTCTCAATATTTTAAGAGTCTTGAGCATCTTTTGATGGGACACATGGCAAGAGTAGCCAAAAAGGACATGGATGGTGACATACGTGCTTATGTGATTGATGGGGAAAAGAATCTACAGGCAGCAATTGCAAATGGGTAAAGGAGGGTGACAAAATCTCTATAAAAGGAGCCCTCCTCTCCCTTGTTCATAAATCTCTTCCACCATTAGGCCTCATGTTGCTGTAGCTCTAGTCTCCCCAAGCCTCTTCCATGAGCCTTCTCTCCCTCTTGTAGATATTCTCTTATGTAGACTCTTGAGTCCATCTCTCTCTAGTTTATTCTCTCTCTATGAGTAGTCTTGGAGCTTCCGCTCCCTCTTGTATGTATGAAACCTCTTGTTCTCCCTTGTGTTTATAGTGTTGGAGTGGATTCTCACTCTATTTGTAATGAAGGTCACTTCAGGTTCTCTCTCTCTTGAGTGTCTCTTCCCTTTTCTTTCTTTCAAAGCCTTAAAAGTTCTTTCTATTCGGCTACTCACTGTGCACACATGGTCCATCGGAGCCACCATGCAAACTTCTTTCCCTCTTTTAGGAAAAATCTATGAGGGGTGGATCGTTGATGAAGGTGGAGTCTTGAGGGAGCATCCTGCTCAGGCGAAATTAGCATGGGTGGAGGGCAGTTTTCATGACAATTTGACCCCCTATTAGTATTTTGCTCATAACTTTCTACTCGATAGTTTGATTGTTTGTATCAGCACGAAGCTCTCTTTAAGGTGCATGTTTGTATGTGATCAGATATTGAATCTGATACTGCTGCAAAAAGTTATGATTCTCTGTGTCTGATAGTCTGTTTTCATTACAGTTTTTACCCCCGTCTAGTAAACTGTCCATAACTTTTTGGCCGCTTCTCTGTTTCTTATGAAACATATATCAGCGTCAAGCTCTCTTTAAGAGGCATGTCTGTAGGTGCTTAGATCTTGAATCAGATACTGCTGCAAAATGTTATGAGTCTCTGTGTCTGACAGTCTGTTTTCATGATAGTTTTTACCCCCTTCCAGTAAGCTGTCCATATCTCTTCAACCGTCTGTCTATTTTCAATGAAACTTATATCAGCGCAAAGCCCATATTAAGATGTATCTGTTTGTGTGCTTGAATCTTTGATATCATGTCTCTACTAAAAGTTATAGGCCTCTGTGTCTAATGACAGTTTGTAGAGTGTTTTGAGCTAAGTGTAAAGGTGTCTATGAAGGAGGTGCAATGTTTCCTCGGAATCTACCCATCCGACCTAATCAGCCCCTTCAAACTCCTCGATATATATTAGTTCATGTCATGTTGAGCTGCAAGATCTTCTTTCAACAACGTATCGCTCTTCTCTTTGGCACAGACCGGCTCATTGAGATTATGGCCTCTGCCGATCCTTTCCTTCTCCCTATGCTTGATTACAACATCACTTGGGATGTTACCATCTTCATTCTCATTTGAGGGAGGAAAGTATGGTGTGGTATCTTGCATAGAAGCTTCTTTCTAATGTCTCATTCTCAATTATAAATATCTTTGTCAGTCAGTTCGAAAGCAGCAGGAAGTGAAGAGGTGTGTGAAGTTTATTATCCCCAACTTCATGTCACAATACCTACAGGATGAGTATATCTACTTTGTTTTTCATAGTCATCTATATATATGAGTGCATGCAAGGTATTGCTAGACCAATGATATCTTCCTTCTTTGTTGATTAACTTATTGATGACTTATGGTATGTATGTTCAAGCAAGGCATACTTTTATTTCGCCCTTTATGTGGTGAGGTATACTTATATGTCTGATGAACACCTATGGCTAACTTAATGAGTACTGGTTTGGCTGTGGCATCTATGGATTACTTATTGCATACTCATTTCAACATGGCAAGGTCCAATCTCTTTCATGTTACAATATTTATGAGCACATATGGCTAATTGCTTCAGTACTTATTTGGATGTGGCATATGGCTAACTACTTGAGTACTCGTCTGGATGTAATACTTGGATTATTACTGACTCCTCATTTGGATTTGACACATATTTACTCATCTGGATGTGGTACATGGATTATGACTAAGTCCTCGTTTGGATGTGACACATATTTATTTGGCTTTCACGATGGACACATATGGATTACTTATTGAGTACTCATTTTTACATGGTCATATTGCATACTCATTTGCACGTGGCAAAGTTCAATGTCTTTCAGATGAACACATATGGATTACTTCTTGAGTACTCGTTTGGACATGGCACATATGGATTATTTATTAAGTACTTGTTTAGATGTGGCACATATGCATTATTGTTGAGTACTTGTTTGGATGTGATCACCGTTCCCGGATGCCCATTTTCTTGGTTACTTATTGATGTTCTTTGTAATCTCGGATGCTCGTCTTCCCAGTTGTTTAGTACTTTCGGATGCAAAGAAGTTACTTCATTCCCACTATGACTATGTAAGTTGTGTCTAATCCACACAAGCTTGCCTCTTGTCATACGTGCGTGGTTATTCTCGTTGTATTTTTGGCTGTTCGATTCTTCTAGCAGCCCAGTTGTTTAGTACTTTTGGGATGCCCAATTGTTCATATTTCTAGTTTTTCGATACTTCCGGTGGCCCAGTTGTTCGGTACTTCTAGGATGCTCAATTGTTTGGTACTTTCGAATGTTCAAATGCTCATTGTGTTTCTAGATTTTTGGTTCTTGATTTGCAGGATCATTATGGGCTCATATTTTTGGTTGTTCAGTACTTCTGGCTGCCCAGATGTTCGGTACTTCTAGGATGCTCAATTGTTAGGTACTTTCAGATATCCAGATGCTCGTTGTGTTTCTAGATTATTGGTTCTTGATTTGCAGGATCATTATGGGCCTTTCTATTGTGTTGCTATGGCTTTCTTATGCAAGCGACATTTCAGCCCTGGAATTATGGACATATCAAATCTGTAAACTCTTCCTCTTTGCCACACGCCTCTGTGATAGACTTCAGTAGCTGCTCATACAAGTAGCAAGGTAATATTTTTTAAAGCATTTGCTATTTGCAATGTGGCTATGATAAATCTTCCTATGTTAACTCTTATTTATGCATCTGGTTTATAGGAAAGTTTTGGAGCCCCAAAAAAAAAATGTTGATCTAAATGCTCTTCCCATAAAACAAATGAAAGGTCTATTCTCAACTCTTATAAGCGAAAGGGATGATTGAGGAAAATAAGTTTAAAACCATCAAACACAATGTCGTGCAATAGTTTGTGGAAAGCAACAAAGTTGATGTAAACTTAATTCAGGAGGCTCTCAATGAGGGTGGAGTTAGCACGCTCAGGGGGGTCACTCATCATATGAAACCCTATCACGTGAGTTCAACAGAAGGATTTTTTTTATTTCTAAAATTTACAGAAATAAATATACATAAGGGACTATTTAAAATAGTTTTGGAAAAAATTTACAGATTTGTATAGAAAAGGGGTACATTTTATTAATGAAATTTTTTACAGATAAGGGACTTTAAATATAGGCCTTGAACGCACGTGATATAGAGGGTTTATACATAGTGACCCCCTCGAGTTAGCAGGAAAGGTTATTATTCTATTTTCAAAGCATTGTCATCAACTTTTAAATATCATAGGATCAAACATGTGCTTCTTCCAATTCCTATAGAAGTCTGGAATTTAAGAGCTTCACTAAATGAACACATAGATTATTTTATTAGGGACAGTGGTTGCATATTGAGGATGTATTTGAAGGTAGTAAGGGGATCACTGTGTATAATCCTTGGAATAATATTTTTGTTGATCTTGAACAACTACAAAAAAGAATGGTTGAATTCTACAGAATCACATTTGAAGAAGGTCACGGATGGCTTATATTTGTCATAAAGTTGGATTGAAGGAGTGACCATCATACTTATGAATAGGGCATGTCATCCATCAATCACAAAAGAAAACTCAAAGCATTTCAATATACAATCAGAGAAACACATTCGGCGGTTGGGAGCATTTGAGGTAAGCTTAAACTTTCATTTTTCAAATATATTATTGTTCAATTTCATTTATTATATCTTGATGCTTCAATAGAGTTTCATTTCTCAAGGGCAGGTAAAGACATAGGACCACCAAACCTTATTTTGGATGTTTCACCATACAAAAATACCAGAATTCATAAAAAACTACGTTCAAGGAGGGCAACTTCATGTTGAAGGCAAGGGCAATTTCCAAGTTGATTGGCATATGGAAGGGGACCTCAAGATCGTCAAATGCATGTTCAACATAAGCAAAGGAGGTAATTCAAAATCTCCATGCCTTTATTGCAAGGATCCAGCCCATGTCATGGATCCTAAATGGTGGAGAAAAGCTCCTAACATGATAAGATTGATCCCGAATTGAATTTGTATAAAAGTATGGATGCCCTACAATATGGTCCACACAAGGAATAAAGCTATCAAACCTCCTATTGATGGGAATCCAAATCTTTTGTTCTGTAATCAAATCCTTGGCATGGACATATGACTTCCCAGATATGGTTACCTTCCGTTTCTCTATAATTTTCTGAAATTCTGCTAGCTCATCTACTAAAACATCTTTGTGGAGTCTCCAAAATGGTAGCATAATCGACCTCTTTATTCCACATCTCATAAAACAAATGGAAATCCACTTTAGCATTATACTTCTCAAGAAAAAAAAAACTTGCACCCTCCACTTCCTACTCTCAATTCTACAAGATTGCAAAGTTTTCTTCTTGTAAGCCTATCTTCCAAAGGGGTCGCTTTCGATCTTGCTTTACGTAACTTCTCCCTCGTCTTTGTATGTTCTTCAATTTCATTATGTAACTGCTCTTTCAATCTGGAGCTTTTGGCTATCTACTATTTTTGTGTGTTTGCCTCTTGCTTGTATAAAGACTTATACATGTGCGCAACTTGAGACTGAGCCGTGATGTATCCATGCAAACCTTTTATTCCCTCACCCACAAATTTTAGCAATGTTGTCGGATTTGAGAATGGCAGAGTAGAACTTTGGATTAGACATTTCAAATAGATCTTCCCATCACACCATAAGTCGATATGTTGTAAACCTTCTCTCCTCATGTTCATTTAAAGGATGCCTGAATGCTCATTGTGTTTTTGTATTATTGGTTCTTGATTTGCAGGAACTTTATGAGCCTTCCTATTGTGTTGCTATGGCTTTCTTACACTACCCAAGAGACATTTCAGCCCTAGCTTTGTGGACATCTCAAATCGCCCCTCCATACTCATCTTTGGAGTGACCGAAGCAATTTCCTCATACATTCATCCTTGGTATAATAGAAATGGACACTTGAATATTTGTTGTGTTCATATACACTGCATGAAATCAGTCATTTTATGTGGATGAATTGTGCAAAACATGAAGGCATGATTATAAAGGTTTGAGGAGGTTTGAACAAATTGAACTTGGAGATAACAAGCTCTACTATTCAGATGAAGAGCTCAAACATCGAACTTGAAGATCTCAAGCCCTGATTATGCATCATCACTATGTCAAACAAGTTGAGATTTCCAAAAAAAAAAATTTATTTTTCACACATACTTTGCACTGTATCATGCACCAAACATAGTGCCTATACTTTGCACTATACTATGGACAAGTGCTTGTCTTATGCCCTTGTACTATCCACATGCAATTTGCACTGTGGCATCTAGCATTACACTGTATCATTCAAAATGGCATATGGCCATCCTTTGTATATAAATTTTCACATAGATATATATAGTGGCTCGAGTTTTTTCCCTTGTACTCCCCAAGGTTTTTTTCATCCGTAGCTAGAGGGCCTAATTTGAGTGGGGGTGTTAGAGCTATTTATAGCTTGCCTAACTTAGCCTAGTCCTCAAAAATATATATGCCTATGATCTATAAATAGAATCACTTTCTTGGGAGAAACTCTTGTGTCGGTCTCTTTCCTCTTTCTCTTCCTCTCAACACAACTCTTATGTCCGTCTCTCTCCTCTTTCTCTTCCTCTCAACAATATATTAGATGTGTGAATTAAGATATCTGAAATTCAAAATGATACTCCTAATTTTAAATGTTTAGGTTAGATTTGAACAAACTATAAACTGAGATAAATAAAGTAAGAACAACATCATGAAAGTACCAAAATACACATACATCATAAAAGTAAGAACAACATCATGAAAGTACCAAAATGAATGTGTACATCATCATCTCATCATCATCATGCAGAAGTGCATCCCTACATAAGATATGTGTGAAGCATGAACAATCATCATGAATCAAAATCTAATAACTCCACATATGATCCTCTAGTCATCCTCTGACGTGGCTCCTGTATGACCTGCTGCCCAACCGCCCATTGTGTACCCTTGGGCAAAGCCTCATATCCTCGATTAGATGGGCCAGCCTCATCCTGATGATGAGGAGGGCATGCTACACGAGCCACCTCTGCCATCTCTGCCTCCCTCGCCTCCTCTATGTATGCGTGCCTTAGCTCCCAAAGTCATGCATTTGCAAATACCCATGCCTCAAATCTAGCTCGAGTAATCGTCTCTACATGTAGAAGATGTTGCCACCCAAGCTGCTACTCCACCCATTGCTACAATGATATCTGAAGCTCTGCCTCTCGCTTAATATGACGTGCCTCCTCTGCTTGTGCCTCGTCACCTGGTATGAAATCACCATACGAGAAGCATCGCGGAACACATGCTGCAACCACTGAAGTATCATCACCCTCCTGCTGCAGCAAAGCTCTTTGTGCCTCCTCCCTGTAGTGCTCTGTCAAGACCATGTGGGCAAATGGATCAATGGCCTGACGATGACCAAGATACAAATTGTCCATGCATAGTCCTCTGTATGTGGCCACATCAATGTCAGCAAAGAATAAAGGGCACACTAATCGTGCCATCATGTGGCGGGTCATGCAATGGACATGTGTGATGTGGCTGCACCCTACTCCAAACCACCCTACGATGTCAAAATCCTCATGGCAAAGGATGTAAGTGGCCGTAGGAAGCCTAGTTATGACTGGTGCATCTATGGGTGTCCTAGTCAGCACATATAGGAGGGGCAGGGTATAGGGCCACATTGGGGTGGATCCTATGGCGAGATGGATCACGACTAATATGTCTCAACTGCAAAATATAGTGCTCCGCTCGATGGTAGGCTATGCGTGTCCAAATCCTCTGGTCCTCCAAATCTTCCTCCAGTTGTCGTACATGAGACTCCATATCTTGTCGCAATAGATGTGCTTGCCAAGCAAACATGTCACGTACATGGTGAGAATGAACCAAAAAACTTCAGTTCAAAAAAATAAACCAAAATAATCAGAATAAATAATCTTGACCCTAGACTCAGCCAACAAAGCCTCCAACTCTGCAATCCATGCATCTTGAGTACCAACTCATGCTGAGGCGGTGTAGATGTGGGAGGTGGTGCACATGTGGGAGGTGGTGTAGATGTGGGAGGCTCCGTAGATGTGGGAGGTGGAATTGAAAGTGATCTCGATAGGGTCATGCAAGGATGAGGCCACTGAATGAACATCCCCCCTAATCTATCCTCCAACAGCTCAAAATGCCAGTGCAAGGATAGTGTGCAGCTGTGGTGCCTCGCGTCGACGCAGAACACCTACAGTCTAATGCTCCTGATGCCCCATCCTACCATGTCCCATTCCTGATCCTGGACGGGTACTAAGGTAGTCTACCTGATGACCAAGCACAAACTTAGTGTATAGCTGCATGGCAAATGACCTGGCTATCTAATGGTTGTGAGGCAATCAACCACCATTCGCAGCAAGATATCTCATATAAATGTGCGCTGCAATGACGGGGTGCCTACAACGTAAAATATAAAAGGGCTACTCTGATCGTGGTCGCATCACCTCAGTGTGACCATCCCAAAACATATCCTCTAAGGCCTATCTGTGAGGTGACTCGCACTCAAAAAACTCTTGAATGGCTCTCCAATCCAACCCATGATCACCGATCTCTACCTCAGCCTGGGCCCAAAAGGTATCCAAAATTTCCTCAAATGTGTCTAATCGACCTAGAGCATTGATGACTGAATCGAGACTCGCAACCAAGTGAGGGGGTGCCCCAACATCCTGTAGTGCCCTCATCTCAGCTCTCAAAATCGCTATCTACATATGAACAGTGGTGCCAGAACCTGCGCACTGACTAGTGCATGCACAAAAAAACACATGGAAATTAATATTCTATTTGGGTAATCAAAATCAATATTCTATTCAATGGGGCTTAATATTCTATTTGGGTAATGAAAACTTTTAGCTAGCCAATTTTGATTGAATTTTTGCAAAAGCTCATGACAAGGTTTCATGGAGTCACATAAGTCTTTGTATTTGTCTATGTAACTATATCCATACATAGATCTACAACCTTCCCTAGTTCCCTATTTCTATAGTTTCATGTGCCACCTAAAGGGATTGCTAGCCACATGATCTACCCTCTCCTTGCATCAACCTCTCGCACCATATGATTTGAAAATGATGTGTAGGCAAAAGTGTTGTTCAAATCATCCTATTTGTTTGATTGATTACACTTAGTCAAGTACTCCTTGATGAGGTAGGATGTCGTTGGGATCATCTTATGCACCTAACGGTAGATGGGCCAAATGTGTGGCTATGCCTACAACAGTGCTATGTTGCAAATGCAACACATGCACTCTTGCATGCTCCAAGTTGCTCCACTCTTCAATGGAAGATGCACACACGATAGTTATTAAACAGTGTTATTGACAAAGGGATTTAGATGTACATCCTTGGTCTTATTTCATTTTCAAAGAAATTTCAAACTTTGTGTTAAAGATGTTACACTTTTTATTGTATAGTTAGTGGTCACGTACATAGTGATAATATATGCTAAGAGAACAACCATTTTGCCAAATACACTAGAAGGACAAGTTTAGTAGAGCTATGTTCTCTAAAGTTGAACACCATCTACAATTTTGATTTTGTTGACACAAAAAAAACACATAAAAACTACTTTAATATCTTTTTTGTTTTAATAGATGATTTAAAAAAACAAAATATATACGTTTTGAGATTTAAATAAAAACTTCAGTAATTTGAAAATAATACAAAAACTACTTTAAACTCTAGTTTTTTTTTTTAAAGATGATTTTTGAAAACAAAATTTAAACCTTTTTATATTTAAATAAAAACTTCACTAATTTAAAAAATAACATAAAAACTACTTTAATCTCTCTTTTTTTTTTTTAATGATTTTAAAATACAAAATATATACATTTTGACATTTAATTTAAAACTTCATTAACTTGAAAAATAATATAAAAACTACTTTAAACTCTTGTTTTCTTTTTTTTTTATAGATGATTTTTAAAAACAAAATTTAAACGTTTTTATATTTAATTAAAAACTTCACTAATTTAAAAAATAACATAAAAACTACTTTAATCTCTTTTTTTTTTAATAGATGATTTTAAAAAACAAAATATATACGTTTTGACATTTAAATAAAAACTTCACTAACTTGAAAATAAATATAAAAATTACTTTAAACTCTTGTTTTCTTTTTTTTTTTAAGATGATTTTTAAAAATAAAATTTAAACATTTTTATATTTAAATAAAAACTTCACTAATTTGAAAAATAACATAAAAACTACTTTAATCTCTTTTTTTTTATAGATGATTTTAAAAAACAAAATATATACGTTTTGACATTTAAATAAAAACTTCACTAAACTTGAAAAATAATATAAAAACTACTTTAAATTCTTGTTTTCTTTTTTTTAATAGATGATTTTTAAAAATAAAATTTAAACATTTTAATATTTAAATAAAAACTTCACTAATTTGAAAAATAATATAAAAACTACTCTAATCTTTTTTTTAATAGATGATTTTTAAAAACAAAATATATACATTTTAACATTTATATAAAAACTTCACTAATTAAAAAAATAATATTAAAAAACTTTAAATTGCATTTTAAATTTTCAAATATTTTATAATTAAATAACATTTTCTTATAAACTAAAATTTAAATAAATTTTCACAAAAAAAATGCTATACTCAAAAAAACCTTACCTGGAATCTCTCGCTCCGTCCATCTCTGTTCGTTGATCTCCATCACTCCAACAATTCCATCGATCTCTGTCTGTTGTTCTCCTTCACTCCAGCAATTCCTTCAATTTCGATCGAGGAGGAGCTCGATCAAGGTCTAAACAATGAGGGGCTAGATCGAGGTCCCTCTCTTTATATAGGAAATTTTAGCGTTTCACAATACCACAATCGTGGTATTTCACACAAACATATCATGCCATGCATACTAAGTCTATACATGCATATGTGGCTATCCATGTGCATTACCAATGATCGTGGTATTTGTGCCACGTATAATCCTGGATGTTTCTCCATGTAAGGAAATTGTTCCACGCCAAGTCAAGCCACTAGCCACATAGGATGACGAAAATCTTGATCATGGTATTGGCCATACCTTTGTGTCAATGGTTCCACATATCTCGATCGTGGTATGTCAGCTACCAGCACACTATGCTGAATACCATGTTGGATGCCACATACCTCGATCGTGGTATTTGCCATGCCTCCATGTCATCAGTCCTGCATACCACGATCGAGGTATGTAGACTTGCCAACGATACCTTGATCGAGGTATCGTTGTGGTGCCACGTGCGACACCACGATCAAGGTATAGGCTCAGTTCGGTTGATTAAAATGCAAGACCTTGATCAACGTATTAGCTCACTTTGGTTGTCCATGTGTGCCAATTTCATTGGACACAATACCTCGATCGAGGTATTGAACATCGAGCCAAAGCCTTTGTATTTTCACTCGAGGGGGTGTCACACTCCCCCGTGGGTGGTCTGAAAGTGGACACCCTTAGCTTGCTACCTCCCTTGATCGAGGTGTTGGCCTTTGAGGCAACACCACGCATGAGTGTTATGCATTAAGGCTTTATTAAAAGTCCTAACATGAATTTAGAAACACTTCCACCATGGTCATTGTGATGCAAGGATTTCTAAGGATTTGGGTTGATGCCCACTTTCATCAAGACAATAATTTGCATAATGACAACAATTTGCATAGGTTTGTTAATACCTCTCTTTTCATTGATAGCAAGCAATTTAAACCATTAGTTGTAGTGGTTTCTTTTCGGAGGCCCCCCTTGAAAACCATCCCGACCCTTGATAAATGAAAGGCTAAAATGGGTGACCATGCTCTAAACTTGACTAAGAAAATTTGACTTAACTTCATAAAGTGACTGTTTTGATGCATGTAGCTTTATCAAATGCTGCAAAAGACATGATCAATAGTCTTACCATTTGTTTGATATGCTAGATGAGCCAATTTGGCTTTGCAATCAAAAGATGTGCTAAATCATCCAATTTGGATTTGTAAATGAAAGAATATAGGTTGTTAAAGTTTGGTTGTTTTTGGCCATCAACATAGATTTTTAAAGAAAAAATTGAATGCCATTCCTTGGTTTTTTTGTCCCAAACCCAAAAGAGTGCCTTTTTAAAAACATTAGTTAGGTTCATTGCCTGGTGGCATGAGCTTGTTTTCAATATCTATTTAAACAAATAAAAACCCCACTTTTTGAGGCAAAATGTTTGCAATAGTCCAAGAATAGTAAGGTCACAAGCTCGGGGGGGTCACTCATCATATGTAACCCTATCATGTGAGTTCAACAGAAGGATATTTTTTATTTCTAAAATTTACAGAAATAAATATACATAAGGGACTATTTAAAATAGTTTTGAGAAAAATTTACAGATTTGTATAGAAAAGGGGTACATTTTATTAATGAAAAATTTACAGATAAGGGATTTTAGAAACAGGCCTTGAACGCACGTGGTATAGAGGGTTTATACATAGTGACCCCCCCGAGGTCACAAGTAGATATAGCCACTTGGGAGGGGGTGGGAACACATTCTTTGTTCATGTTATATAAAGGACAAGTTGAAGATATGTCCCTCTATGCAACAAAAATTCAAAATTCAAGTACCCTTTGTAAAGATGAGAGAGATGAGTTAAAAGGAAGAGGGAAAGACTTGATTAATAAGAAATTACATTATAGGATAAGGAATAGTAATATTTGGGAGCCTTTGTAATAGGATAGTACTTTGTCATGCAGGATATTATAACTAAATGAAAGGGCTAGTAGGGCTACGAAACATCTAAGGGCTAGTAGGGATTTACATTATGTAAATCATCAAGAGGAATACAAACTATATATTACACATGACTTATTACATTCTTGCCAAGGCCTTTTACAAAATCGCCCTTTGTTGCTAAAATGAAAATAATTTGTCCAAACCATTGGGCATCCATGGTTATAAAAACACATGTAAGCAAGCACATAAATGAACTACATATTCACATGCAATTGTTACGGTCTTTTTGTATGCATATAAGAAGTATCTATGTTTGATGAGTATTTCCTTACTCTCCTCTTGTGTGGATAGGCTTGTTCTTCCCTTTATATTAAAAATGCCCTTTTAGTTTTATTCTCATATGCTCTCTTACATTTTAACAAAGTGACCCCACTGCCATGACCTTGCCATGTCTTGTTCCTTCAAGGAACGAAAGGTGAATTGCATCTCCTCCCATTGCAGAAGCATGGAGGCATTCATACTTGAAATGGAGTTGAATGGAAATTAGAATTTAAAATATCTAGAGGGGGTCTAAGGGTCCCTATCTATGCCAATGAACTTACAAATTTCTTGTGCTTTAGAATATTTTCTAGCTAAAAAGGAAATTCTCTAGACCATTCTACATAGATGGTTTACAAAAACCACTAGAGGTTCTTGCAAAAAAGAAAAAACCACTACAAGAAATTATCATGTGGGCTCCATTGAAAATACTTAATATACTTCTTATGAATGAGAACATTTTTGAGAGTAGTAAAGGATATAAGACTGAGCAAATTGCCTTTCAATTTTTTACAAGGTAGTCCAAAAAGTTAAAATACAATATGGAAAACTTGAAGAACATTGAAGGTGCTATCCATGAATGGTTGCAGCCATTTTTTATGAAGTTCATGGAATATCTTTCATATGAGAAACTTTCTCAATTCATAACTGGGTCATTGTTTGCTTGGGTGCAGCATTTTCTATGAGGTCCAAGGAATTTTTTGTATATAAGTATCTTGCATGACCCATAACTTATGCATTGCTCAATGGAATTCGGCAAACTTTCTATTCAAGTTGTAGTACACATTCCAAATTGAACATGAGGCCAAAAAAATATGGAATAAGGATTCGGAATGAGACTATTAAAGCATTACAAGTGCTATGTTACATGTGAAGCATGCATCTTGAAGACTATAGGATATAGCAATTTATTCAAAAATATTAAAATTTTGTTCTACACATACAATTCAAAAGTACACTACATGAGCTTCTCCTCAACCCAAGGACACACCTAAATGAGAACATTAGGCATGGATTAATGGGCCTCCAATATTTTGCTAAAGTGATGCACACCCATTTGAGGGCACGCTCCATAACTTTTTTTTGATTTGTTGAAAACCAAAATGGATTGAAAATTTGGAATCCAAACTAGTGGGACTATTTCATGGTGGTCTTAAAACATTGATAGTTGTTGGTATTGGGATCTGGATTCACCCTAAAATATAAGAAGTTGAAAATGTTCAATTTGTACATGTGCAAAGATCTTTTGATAAATCCAACACTCTTGGGGGTTCACCTCATAAAATTTTAGTGTACCACGTGCATTCAAAAGGAGCGGCATTTTAATTTAACTTTTTGGAAAATTTTAACAAATTTATAATAACAAGTGGGGTGTTTTAATTCAAGTTTAGAAAAAAATCACTTAGTTCATAAGTAAAGAGGGGTGTTTTTATTGGGAGAAAAATTTTAGTTGAGGGGTTTTTTTAATACCCCTTGAACGCATGTGATACATAGGGTTTCTAGGTAGTGCAACCCCCGAGCCAACACTATTTACAATTTGGAATTGTTTCTTTTTCCATGCACTTGCTTGCTATATGACTCATAAGCATGCCAAAGATCATTGCATTTCATAATACACAACATTAAACCCGACAGCGTGCCCTTTGGCCTATTTGTATTTTGAATTATTTTAGGCCACATTGCACTTGTTTGGGATATCAAATTCTATTGACATGTATCGTCGGAGGGGGGGAAACCAGCAGCTAAAATTTTTGCTACTCTTGCGAATTTTGAATTTTCACACCTCTTGCCCATCAAATCTTGGAAGATTGAGTACTTGTAACCCACCCATAAATTCTTGGAAGATTAAGTACAATGGAAGCACAAAATGGCCTACATCAACATCAGGAGGATTTTAGACTATAGCACCAGGAGATACTCCAAACCTTGTGCCAGCTCAAACAAACAACAGACACGCTATAAAGCAAGCATGCAAATTGCTTGGTAGTGGAAGCATTGGGATTATAGGTAGCTGAAATTGGCAAGAAGTTTGAGGAGTTATTACATACTCAGGAGGCCCTAGCAAGAGAACAATGACAAACAAGGAGCCTCCAAGATGACTTCAAGGCATTGCAGCAACAAGTGACTCTCGCTCAATAATAGCATGCCTATGTCATGGATGAAAAGCAGCACTAGAGCTATAGGTCCAACAATATTCTGTCCTAATAGAGCAACTATATGAATCTTCCCAACAAAGACAGCAAAAATTTCAGACATTGTAGGCGGACTTTAAAAGAGAATGGGCTTCTTCACCTCTAGTTCGAGATCCCGATTAGATACATGATAGGCTACAAGAAGTGTCATCTTGTTCTTCTACCCTTTGCTTCACACCACGCACAGTCCTCCACACATGCACTTACTTCTTGCACACACTCACTGCCGCACTCCTCCCGTACAACATTGATTTTCATAATACATGCACACTGCATGGACTCAATGAAGCCTTGTGTCACTCCACTATACAAGCACATCCGATACTAGTTATGGCCTACTTCCATAAAGATTTAGTTTTGGATGTAGAATCTATGGATATCCTCACCCTCTACTACCACCCTATCGTCTACAATTTTATGGTGTCGTTCAAAGTCTAAAAGACTCGGCCAACTATCTTGTGGCAGTTCACCCTTACTAGAGCTTGTAAAGCTTGAAGCCCCAAAAGACCAGCCCTACAATCCCAAAATAATCCAACGGAGTTTGGAGTGGATGTAGGTGTGTGGTCGCACTGAAGCCGAATATATTTTCCATTGCTTGTTAAATGGGAAGCAAGTGAAAGATACCAACCGACCAGCATCAGTGTTCTATATAATAATATCATGTAGGCACTATAAAATATGCTTTAGACTAGCATTAGCCAGTTTGATGACTCCCACGTTGGTTACCCCATCAAAGTTGGTGACCACTACATGGACTTAGGCTCGGATCTTGTTTTGTCCTCCCCACCACCACCACCACCCACATCCCCACCCTCACACCCTAGCACATCACTTGGCATAGGCTCAAGCTCCACCGTCATAGGCACTCACCCAAGCACGAGCCCCACCACACAGCCATCCACTTCATAGCACGGAGCTAGGGACATGCAAGGGAAGCCTATCATCATTGATAGAGGACAACAAGAAGAAATGGGAAAAAAACACGGGTATAATATTCTCAGAACCGTGCTCTTCTCAAATATTGAAGGGCCCTATGAGGAACTACTAGAGGAAGAAGTGGCACAGCAACCCCCAAAAGACTAGGACCAGCTGCGCAAGATTCCACACCCGACCATGAAACATGGTATGAGGCCATCACATCATTCCAATTGGTCAAGGATGTGGAAGATGTAAACAGATGGAAAGGGAAGCTGTAGAGCTTTCATCTTTCTAGGAAAGATATCATGGAGGTGAGAGCTTTCACATAACTCCTTTAATAAAGCCTTTGCAAGTGGCAGCGGCGAGAACACGAGTGGCATCTTTGGGGAGGTTACACCATACAATATTATAATATAGTACCTACAATGGACACTGATGCAGGACAATTTAGTACAAAATTTAGTACACTAATGGAGATCGTCTTCAATTTGAACAAGGGCCCTTCATTCCCTCAGGTCATGCAGATCTATATGCATGTCTGAAATCTTCATGGGCATCACATAGAAACCTTTGAAGATATGTTCGAGACACATTTTTGAGACACATACAAACCTTCATGGGCATCACATACAAACCTTTAAAGATATGTTAGTGACACATTTTTGGAAACTTCTCCATCCATTTTGTGGCATCTCCCATAGGACATTCGATCGCTACTATTGCATCATGAACAATGCCCTCAAGTCTGACATTATGCATCGGACATAATCCACGAATGGATTGTGAATAGGAAGGGGGGAATTTTAGCAGCCATTGAGCATGTTAGCATATCTGACTATCCAAAGCCTATGGGTTTTGAGCCACAAATGACTCCATTTTGAAGTAGTCATCGAGATTTCCCAAATTGGCAAGGATAACACAAGAGCCATTTGGATCCCATATATGGATAACACAAGAGCCATTTGGAGACAAAGGAAGGTTGAGAGAATAAGCATATGCTATGGTGCCATATGGGCCCAAGTGGTTGTAACGAGAGAGAGAGAGAGAGAGAGAGTGGCACAAGGAATAGGGGCCCTTCAAAAGGTGACTTGTATAAAGGGACAAATGTTTGACTTTGGTCTTCATTGTGCACTTTCAAGGAATGGTCCAATAGAAGCTCACTTTTCTCTCATTCTCTTGCATTGACTTTCCTTGTTCTTCCTTGTGACCTGTCTTGTGATTGCGTACTCTCCCTTGCTCCCATCCCCTACCTCATATTCTCCTCTCCCTTTTCTATCCCTTTCCCCTCTCTCCCCTTTCCCTGTGGAATCACTTACACACAATCCGGTAGATGCTTAGGTGACACAAGTAGGTTGTTTGTGCATATGGAGCATCCACAAGGAGTTTCTTGAGACATTCCTCAGGATCCCCATGACAGGTGAGTCACTGCCACAGAGACTACACAAATGGAGTGATTGAGAGGTAGTTAGCATCATTCTTCTTGCTACTTCAAGTAGTAGGTGCATAGAGTTTGGTTAACTCAGCCAATTGTTCCTCCATTATCCAAGGATCCATTGTAGTACATAGATATTTCCATCATTTGTCTCTTTAAGATTCCAATACTCTTCTTTTTTCCATTTATTCCTAAGTTACATGTTTACTTAATTTGTGTTTGAAGCTTTGATCATTCTTTCCAACATGTTTAGCACTTGTTCCCACTTTTCATTGGGCCCCTGGAAATGACAATCTGGTCTACATCCCAAGAACAAATGTGATAGCATGCCAAGAACAATGAACGAATCAATGGTATATTCAATAAACTAATGATGGTAAGTGGTTAAAAGGGAACCTAACCCACTCTCTCATCTCAACTTGGTTTTTGACTTGTTTTTGACCAACCCTCAAACATAACTCATGGATGTTTAGGAAGCATGCAATAAGACGGAGGGAAGGATAGGAAATTTCAAAGAAAAGTACCATTAGGGGAGAATTGGGGTCTCAAAAGGGCCTCATAAGGAATGGGTTAAGAAATGGATTAGGCCTAATGCAAGTCCTCTTGTGGGGTCCAAGGGAGTCCTAACCCCCCCTACCTAGGTGGGTTAAGCCCAATTGATCCCACCTCTTACACCTAGGAGGGGGCCACCTCTTACACTAGGGAGGGAGCACTCTTCCCAAAGTCAAAATTTTGAATTTCAAATTTGAATTCCCTCTCTCTCCCTCCTCCCCCCATCCTCCAAATTCAAACTTTTGAATTTTGAATTTTGAAGTTGAATTCCCTCCTCCTCCCCCCATTCTCCTCTTTGTCTCCCTCCTCCCTCCTCCTCTTCCACATGTCCCATTCCTCCTCCTCCTCCCTCCCATTGCCTCCCTCCTCCCTCCCCCCTCCTCCTCCCTTTGTCCACATGCCTCCTCCTCCCTCTTCCCACATGCATCCTCCTCCTCCCCCTACTGCTTTTTCCTCCTCCTCCCTCCTCCCACATGCATCCTCCTCCTCCTCCCCTGCTACTTTTTCCTGCTCCTCCTCCTCCCTCATGCTCATCCATTCTCATCTTCCCTCATGCTCATGCCTACTCCTTCCTCCTACTCATGCAAGCTCCTCTTGCCTCCTCATGCTCACGGCTACTCCTGTTGCTTCTACTCCTCCTACTCATGCGTATTCGTCTACCCTCATCCTCACACCTAGTCCTCCACTTGCTTCTCCTCCCTCGTAATCATTCATGGTCCTTCTCATCCCTCCTCAAACATCACCTACCTTCTATCATGGCCTATCACAGTCTCTGTAAACTCTGCGACTATTGATGGCACCATTTGAGGAGATCTCCCATGTCACCATGTGACCATATAGTTGCAGGATCAATATGTGATCCGTGATTGTTTTTTTCAAGAAAAGAAGCACCTTGAACCTCAGTAGGTGCCCTAAAGAGGAGAATATGAGATAAAATGTTAATTTCGTAGTGTTTCAATGTAATTTCTTACTTTGGATTATCCACAGTGGTGCATTGCTTTTGCTAAGGTTCCTTTAGTTCTTCTTTCAGGGCCTTCATGGAGGATGATATGAGAATGGTGGGCATGGATGATATGGACTCTTCATATCGAAAGACAAAGTCATGCATGAGCAAGTTGTTTTGGAGGTGATGCAAGATTTGAAGGGAATGGTAATGCAAACGAGATGCCTGGAGCTTGTGATGTTGCTAATGTAAGTCTTCAAGTCCAAAAGTTTATTGAAGAAGAAGAATTCACATGATGCATTACATCTATTTAAATTTAAATTTCTAAAATGATGTTTCTTCATGTGTGTAGTAGCAAGCAAGAATGGAGAATCTATCCATTTGGAACAAGAAGGCATGGAGAATTCACAATATTGACCCAAGGCAACCTACGTGATCCATTCCAATCCATCCCAATGTGTTGTACATGAGATTATAAGAACTTACGAGTTGAATGTGAGATTCCAAATAGCATAGCGGTCTTTCTAAGGACTTAGTCAAGGATTCAAAGACCCTATTATTGGTGTATTAGAGTTGAAGAAGAAGAGAAATAGGCTATGAAGCCTCTTTGTAATACAATTTGAAATACAAACACCTATTTCTAATAATATTATTCTATCTAAAGCAAAAAAATTTCATGTATCTATGGTCAAATGGTGAATCTTTTGTTATGTCTATTTTAATTATCTATTGTTTTTAATATTGTATCTTTTTTTATATCAGCTTTCACACAAAAGTTATATCACATTTTTGTAACTTACAAGTCAATAAAATGTTTGCCAAGTTTGGCCATTCCAATATATATGTAGAAGGGATTTGACCATGGCACCACATTGATTAGATGGAGTGTTTAAAAACCTTGCACATAAAAGTTATATCACATTTTGATGTAACTTACAAGTCAATAAAATGTTGTTTGCCAAGTTTGGCCATTCCAATACATATGTAGAAGGGATTTTGATTAGATGGAGTGTTTAAAAACCAAAATTTGAGATTTTCCTACATCACCTTGTAAAGGATTGATGCATTTCATGATTATCTACAAAGAAAGGGGTAGATGAAGAAATTGGACAACTTTGTCCATTTCAATGTCAATTTTTGGCAAATGTATGAAAAATTTGACCACGGCGGAGAAGGAAAAGTTGGTCAGGACGTCATGGGGTCTTCAAAAATGCCAAAACCCACCATGGCATGAATTTGGCCATTTGGACACCCTCCAAATGGCCAAATTCCCACCATGGTGGGTTTTTGCATTTTTGGACACCCCATGGCTATTAGATATCAATGCTTTACTCTCGTGTAACTACGTGGGAGCCAGCTAACTCTACTTGTAAGCCCCCCATATGAGAAGAAGGCATTTGAGTAGCTCAATTATCTGGTAGGTCCTGGTTTGGACACCAGATGGGGGCCATGTGTGGCCTGATGGCTGGACGGCTTCAAATAGAGTTGGCACACTGCCAACTAGGCTACATGCAAGTGCAGGAAGGCATCCCATGACTGACTGCACTGAGGGTAGATGGAGCATTTCTCAGGGCAGCCCACTCTCGGGTTATGGGGCCCGTTTGGAGCCCCAGATGATCCCGGATGGCTTTGGGCCCAATGGATACCATAGGTTAGTTGCTCTATTTTTCACCACGGTTCTATCATGTGGTCGGTGGCCTATTTTGAGACCGACCCCCAGTCGGCCGTTTTGGGCAGACTGGGTCGGTCACCCAATTGGGTCTAACCGACTATGAGTGGTGGCTATATAAGAGCAAGTCCCATGAAGCCCATTATCAGCGACAGAGAAGCTCATCACCAGGGTGAAGAATATGCGTGATCAGATGACTACAATTGGCATCACCATCACCAGCGAGAATCTAGCATGAAGGTGCATATGGATTCTCCCACCAAAGTACGACGGTCTTGTTATGGCGCTGAATATGCAAAACAGAAATCCGCCCCTCAACTTTGAGGATTTCAGTGCAATTCTTCTAGAGGAGGAGATGCATCAAAAGACGAGGACTGGAGAAGATTCGGCTTTCTCGGCTGGATCAAAGAAAGGTAAGGATAAGGCTCAGGGGGGTCACTATGTATAAACCCTTTATATCACGTGCATTCAAGGCCTTTTTTTAAAATCCCTTATCTGTAAATTTTTTATTAATAAAATGTATCCCTTTTCTATACGAATCTGTAAATTTTTTCCAAAACTATTTTAAATAGTACCTTATGTAAATTTATTTCTATAAATTTCAAAAATAAAAAATATCCTTTTGTTGAACTCACGTGATAGGGTTACATATGATGAGTGACCCCCCCGAGGGGTAAGGACTCTGGTAACCCATCTTCTTCTTATGATAAAAAGAGAAAGAAGAAGATCAAGTTCTTCTATTGCAACAAGGCAGGGCACAAGCAAAATGAGTGCCAAAAGAAGATTGCAGATGAGAAGAACGGAGTAAAGAAACAGTCCAGCAATAGCGCGCAGGCAGTAGAGCTGTTCATAGCAATTGAGGAGATTTGCACGGAGGCAGTTCATGTACCTGCAGAAGAACCTTAGATTATTGACAGTGGTGCATCACGCCACATGACCAATCGGAAGGATTGGTATACCTCTCTACATCCGGTAGGGAATGACATCCTGGTAGCAGTCGGCAATGATGCAAAATGTCCAGCAAAAAGAAAAGGTACGATTGCTCTCAAGTCAGATGGAGTTGTAAAACAGTTGTCCGATGTTCTTTATGTGCCAGATATAACTTGTTGCCCGTTTTTGTGATCATGGATCGAGACCTCAAAGTTCACTTCAATAAGAATGGCACACAGATTTTGGATCTTTAAGGGAAGGTCATTGGTAAAGGTACACGGTGCAACAACATCTACGAACTCTCAGCTTTCAGTGCTCGAGCCGATGTGAGCAATACTAAGCTATGGCATGAGAGGTTTGGTCATCTAAACCTTAGTTCTTTAAGGAGGTGCATAAAAGTGGAATGATTGCAGACCTACCAAAAATTACAGATCTACCCAATGTATGTGAAGCTTGCATGATGGGCAAGCAGCATCAGCAACCCTTTCCTAAAGAGGCTAGCAGGGCAAAGGCTCCTCTAGAGCTCGTTCACACAGACCTCTGCAGAAAGATGGAGGCGGAAGCTTTGGGTGGTTCCTACTACTTCATGACGCTGATCGACGACTACAGTAGAAGGATATGGATATACTTCATGATGACTAAAGACGAGGCTTTTAGTAAGTTCAAAGAATGGCATGTAATGGTCAAGAAAGAAATGGGGAGGAAGGTGAAAAAGTTGAGATCAGACAGTGGTGGTCAGTTCACATCAAGTGAATTCAAAGGTTACTATAAAAGTCACGGGATCAAGAGGCAGAAACCCCCGTCACATACCCCAGATCAAAATGGAGAAGCAGAGCGCAAGATACACGTCATCTGCGAAATGGGCAGGAGTATGATGAAAGGGAAAGATTTGCCGAAGGCTTTCTGGGCTGAAACATGTAACACAGTAGTTTACATTTTGAATCGTAGCTACACGAAGGCTGTGAACGGGATGACTCCACTGCAGGCCTTTTCTGGTAAGAAACCTTCAGCTGCACATTTCAGAGTTTTTGGATGTGACTGTTTTGTGCATGTCCCTGATTCTAATAGGACCAAATGGGAACCGAAGAGCCGAAAGTGTATTTTCTTGGGCTACAGTGAAGAGGCAAAGGGTTACCATCTCTATAATCCTGTTACCAAGAAGGTAATGGTAAGTCGCGATGTGGTCTTCTCAGAATAGCCGCATCAATTGAAGGAGGATGCTTCCTTCCCAGACAACCAGGACCAGAATATCAATCCAGTACAACCACCAACAGTAGACCAAACTCCCCCAACGGTGCTTGGGAGGATTCAAGATAAAGAAGAGGAAGAAGAGCCTGCAGAACCACAATGGCAACGTCCATTCCTGAAGTGGGTAAAGCAACTTTTGGATGGCAGAGTACCTCTAGCCAATGAGGAGGAACCATCCGAACACTGCCGGTCCAAGAGATTAGAGGAGCAAAGAAGGGTGCAGGAACACTTGGTCAACTACGCTTTGATGACAGAGATGATCCATGCTGAAGAACCCAAGTGTCTTGAAGAGGCACAGGGTGATGATAGGTGGATGGAGGCTATGCAGTCGGAGTATGGCTCCATAATGAAGAACAACACTTGGGACCTTGTGGATCGACCACCAAAATGCAAGGTAATCGGCACCAAGTGGGTATACAAGACCAAGTACAAGTCGGACGGCACATTGGATAAGTACAAGGCTCGGCTCATGGCAAAAGGATTTGCACAGGCACATGGTTTTGATTATCAGGATACTTTTGCTCCCACAGCTCGACTAACCACAATTCGCAGTGTTTTGGCTTTAGCTGCTTAGGGAAGTTGGCCCGTGTTTTAGATGGATGTAAAATCCATCTTTTTGAATGGAGATCTCAAGGAGGAGGTATATGTGGAACAACCACCAGGTTTTGTGATCCTCGATTCAAAAGGTAAAGTCTGTAAACTAAAGAAGGCACTTTATGGGCTGAAACAGGACCCACAAGTGTGGTACCAGTGGATTGATGCCTACTTTCTGCAAAACGAGTTCAGGAGGAGCCCATCTGATGCAAATTTGTATATCTTCAGAGAAGGAGGCAGGTGTATGATCGTGGTCCTTTATGTGGATGACCTTGTCATAATAGGGAACCATAAAGAGGAGATCTCACAGACAAAGCATTTGCTAGGAAGAGAGTTTGAAATCAGACCTCGGACTGATGCATTTCTGTTTGGGGATTGAAGTTTGGCAAGAGCCAAAACAGATCTTCATCTCACAATTGAAGTATGCTGGAGAGATACTGAAGGCATTTGGCATGGCTGAGTGCAAGACAGTTGGCACCCCTATGGAGGTTGACATGAAGCTCTCAAATGAAAATTCATCACCACTGGTGGACAAAGCGAAGTACAAAAGGCTTGTGGGCAGTTTGATTTACTTGTGCAACACACAGCCGGACATCAGTTTTGTGATTGGTGTACTAAGCAGGTTTTCCAATAAGCCCCGGGAGAACCATTAGAGGGCAGGGATGCAGATGCCGAAATACATCAAACGCACACTTGATTATGGCATCACCTATACCAAGGGCAACATCTTGACCGGATTCTATGACTCGAATTGGGCAGGAGACGTGGATAGCAGGAGATCAATGACAAGTTACTGTTTCTCACTTGGATCTGGAGCTCTGTCATGGGTCAGTAAGAAGCAACCCACAGTTGCTCTTTCTTCTATCGAGGCTGAGTACAAATCAGCATGTTTTGCTTCTTGTGAGGCAGTGTGGTTGAGGAGGATTTTAGGGGACATGGGTGCAGTGCAGAACAAGCCTATGCAGTTATCATGTGACAATCAGATTTGCATGGCAATTGCAAAGAACCCTGTGTTCCACTCTCGCACAAAACACATTGAGATTCAATATCACTTTGTACGCGAGCTCATCATGGATGGAGAGGTCGACTTGGTGTACTGTCTGACTACAGAGAATGCTACAGACATCTTCACGAAGGCTCTTGGAAGAGACTTGCTGAAGAGGCATCTTCATCGTCTTGGCATTGGGCCGAAAAAGTAAGTTCACTTGCGAGTGGACATTGAGGGGGGGTGTTAGATATCAATGCTCCACTCTTGTGTAACTACATGGGAACCAGTAACTCTACTTGTAAGCCCCCCATATGAGGAGAAGGCATTTGAGTAGCTCGATTATCCGGTAGGTTCTGGTTTGGACACCAGATGGGGGCCATGTGTGACCTGATGGCTAGATGGCTTCGGATAGAGTTGGCACACCGCTTACTAGGCTACATGCAAGTGCGGGAAGGCATCCCATGACTGCTGACCGCATTGAGGGTAGATGGAGCATTTCTTGGGGCAACTCGCTCTCGGGTTGCGGGGCTCGTTTGGAGCCCCAGATGATCCCAGATAGATCGTAGGTTAGTTGCTCTATTTTGCGCCATGGTTCTATCGTGTGGTCAGTGGCCTATTTCGAGACCAACCCCCAATCGACCGTTTTGGGTGGACTGGGTCAGTCACCCAATTGGGTCTAATCGACTATGAGTGATGGCTATATAAGAGCAAGCCTGTGAAGCCCATTATCATCACTGGCTACAGCAACCCTGATTCCTTAGCATCCAGCCTCCGTCCTCTACTATTTCCAGCATGCCATCGAAGCTTCTCACATAGGAGCACACGACTAGGAGGCAGCACCAATTATTGTATCAATTTTACAGTAATCAAATTTTTGATTCTCCATACTATCTGCTTTTCTCTCTTGCGTACAAGATCCTGTTATCTGTTGAGCACAGACGTTGTATTGTTTTCTTACAATGACATCCCGATCAACTTCGTCTTCAGTGCCGCGGTCAAATTCCTTCAACATTTACGAAAAATGGACATTCGAATGGCCCAAATTGTCAAATTCCTTCATCTACCTAATTGAAATCCATGTGTGTCTTTATAGATGCATCAACTTCAACATAGATAAACATGGAAAAGAAAATATTTACAAAGTAACTTAGCAAATGACAGTTGGTCAATATGACAACTTATGTGCCTTGTAGCACTGCTCTGGTAAGACCCTTAGGCAATATATTCTCTATATAATTTCTTGTGCTTTGGAGGAACCTTGTAGGTTGGTTATGTCAATGTAATTTTTAATTTAATCATTTTGGTGACCATTTTTGGCAAATGTAGGAGGAATTTGACCCCATCTGTGTGTCCAGATGGCCAAATTCGCACCGTGGCGCGTTTGTGCATTTTTGGACACCCCATGATGTCCTGACCAACTTTGCCTTCTGCGCCGTGGTCAAATTCCTCCTACATTTGCCAAAAATGGTCACCAAAATTACCAAACTTGGTCGAGAGTATTATTTTGACTTGGAATATTCATAATATTTTCCTAAATTAATTTTACAAAAATATATATACAAGTAATAGAACTTAATTGCATGGAATATGAAGAGAATGGTAAAATAACTATAACTTTTGCACTATAACTCTGATTGCAAATTTTTTTAGTTCAAAATCGAGAGCATGAGTAGCTTATGACCCTATTTTTCCCCGAATGTTCAAATTCAATGTAGAAGACCTTCAAAAATCAATCACAAGTTGAGGGGGTCATAAATTTGTAATTACTTTGGATACAAATGAAGGAAAAGGGATAAGTTTGCATCTAAAAGGTTCACTTCTCTACACAACAAACTTGGAGGTGGTGTATTCAATACTCTACAATTCAAAGCGACATTACCTTATTTTGAACTAACAACACATTCAAAATTCCAACCATGGCTCAATCAAAATTATTGCTTATGACATGGTATCTTGCAAGGAAGAGAATGTGATAAAATGTACATTTTTGTATTATAATCTCTCTAAAATACAAAGACTCTTCATAGCCTGTACCTCCTCTTTGCTACCTCTAATACATAGAGAAAAGATGCTTTTGAAATCCCCAAGTAAGATCCTAGTACTAATACCATTAAGGCTCTCCTCTCAGGGTAGCCAGGCACAAAGTATTTTACACCATTGCCAATGGGATACAATACAATAGGGGAAGCCATGTGATGTGGATCACAATGATCAAGCTGTCAATACTTTGATGCACTTCAGTAGTTAAGTAGGCCATTCTAAAAATTGGATGTGGAAGACCACAACGTATCCTCCTGCTCGACTAAGACCAATGAGAGATCTCAAATGCCTCCTGCATCAATTCAACAACCATTACATTAGCAAACCTAACAAAGCACATTACATTAGAAGACCATAAAATATAAATCAATACATAGGATGCTTACCATCATGGCATTGTCTCCTTTAATGATCGAAGCAAGGCAAATAGGTATAAATTGTAAGCTTTAGACATGAAAACTTTATACATATTACCTGAAAACTTTGGACATGAAACCACACAATAAAGCCATCAAAATAAAATTCATCAATGCTTTTAATGTCCTCCAAGTCATGAAGAAAACCTATGCAAATTCCAAAATGCCCAACCTACAATTTATGGACAGCTTGTACTAGTCAAACGCATTGTTTGATGTTGCACGAGGGATAAAATGGACATTTTCATGCATTTCTCTAGATTCTTGTTGCTATTTCACCATTTCAAGTAAAGTTGAAGAACTACACATTTCATTTTGCATGACTAAAAGGTATTCCTGCACATAACTTACAGACATTCCATTGTCAGTTATATCAAAGATTCCACTACTTCCCACTCCTATGTTAAAATAGGATCTTGTAAAGAAGATAGGCAAGGAAGGTATATAGTCTAAGAAATACATCCTTCCTCTTGGGAAGCGAGTGGGAAGCGTATGTGGACCCTTGGCAAAACCTTCCATGACTATCTAGTTAGTCAAACTATAAGTTCAAGTCATCCAATGCATTTTTCATGTTCTAAAACACACTAGAGCTTACAATATTGTCAACTTCTATCACTTTCTTCCTGACCATGCCTCTAGAACACACTAGAGCTCACAATATTGCCATCTTTGGCCACTTTGGTCACTTTGTTCCTGACCATGCCTCTACAACACGCTAGAGCTCACAATATTGCCAACTTGTGTCACTTTCTTCCTGACCATGCCTCCAGAACACACTAGAGCTCACAGCATTACCACCTTGTGTCACTGTGTTCCAGACCATGCCTGTTGGGAAGCAATAGCTGTAGGAGAGGAAAGAGCAGTTGTATCCTATATGAGAAGGAAAAAAGAGGGGAAAAGCTCCTGTAGGAGAGCAAAGAGTTGCTGTAGCAGAAGGAAAAGTGCCTGTAGGAGGGAAAAGTGCACCTGTACCTGAAGGAGAAGTGCCTGTAGAGTGGAAAGAGAACTTGTAGGATATGGCAGTTAAGCAAGAGGCCATAGAGCAAGAGAGGGCAGATCAAGAGATGAAAGAGAAGACGGAGGTAGAGCATGAGGGGATAGAGCAAGAGGAGGCACAGAAACAATGAGAAGAGCAGGAGAGAGAAGACCAGCTATAGGAGGTGCTGCAACCCAAATTTTAAAAAATGGAGGGAGAGAGCAGCTGGACCAGAGCAAAGGAGAAGAGAGAGAGGCGGTAGGCCTATAGTAGGCTAGAGGACAAAAGAAATTCGTCCAAAAGGTCCCACAATGGAGGGAGAGGGAAGTTGGACCAGAGTAGAGGAGTAGAGAAAGGGGGCACACCTACAGTAGGCTAGAGGACAAAAGAAATTTGTCCCAAAGGTCCCATAATGGAAGGAGAGGGCAGTTGGACCAGAGTAGAGGAGCAGAGAAAGGGGGCAGACCTGTAATAGGCTAGAGGACAAAAGAAATTCGTCCAAAAGGTCCCACAATTGAGGGAGAGGGCAGTTGGACCAGAGCAGAGGAGCAGAGAAAGAGGGGGCAGACCTGCAACACACCTAAGGAGAAGAGAAATTCGAGCACAAGGGCCCACAAAGACATAAATGAGATTTGGGGATGATCTGGGATGGGTGCACATGTGAGGGTGGTCAAGCATAGGTTAAGGGGGGGTAGGATGGTTTGGGTGGTCCCCAATGTAAGAGGAATAGCCAATAGGGGATCTCTGCATGCCTGCCATCCCTCTACCTCAACATACCATTGCCCCACACAAAGGAGCACTCTCATTGGTACACCTCAAATCCCTCTCTAATCCCTTGAAATTAGGAAACACTAATTGGAGGCCCTTTTGAGACCCCATTTCTCCCCTAATGTTTATCCATTGTAGCAAATAATGAACTTTTATGTAGGCTTACACTAGGGTACCCCAAAGTTTCCATATACAAACAATACATATGTTGAAACTTAACATGTCTAAAGATGACTCCGAGACGATGTAAACTTGTCTTAGCATACTACAAACTACCAAAATTTAAATTGCAATATGAAACATATTAAATGCAGAAGATTATTGAGTGGGCTTTAGCCATGTTATTTGCATGTGAAATTTGGAAGAAGAAGATACTACCTCCATTTGAAACTTATGTGGATTCCCATAATTTTATCCCACACTATGAGGAAAGGCACAAAATTGCCTATGAACAAATTCAAATCAATTGTAATTTTAATAAGATAACATATGTTCCAAATGTATGCTATTTAAGGTTCTTGGAGCGTAAAATAGTTGAATATGTAGGTCATGACATGGAGTACTTTAAATTGTGCCTCTATGTAGTGTAAGAAGGCTCAGATGACTTTTTAAATCTACGAACAATATGATTTTTCTATTAACGTACGTGAAAACATGTACAAAGGTGCTTTTGAATGGAGGTGAACCTCGATCTTTGATGAGAAGCACGTTGGAAGGCACAAAGAATATAAAATCTCTTGGATCTTATACAATAACATGATTTGGGATTTTCCTAATGTCATTATAATAACCAACAATGATCCACAACAATATCATACTTTAGGGAACTCTTCACTTTTATGAACCCACATAGAATATGAATTACATGTGTAAGGCACAAGCTTGTCAACAATGAGTTTTCATACTTTAAATACCTTTTTGTCTTCCTCACATGACGTAAAAAACTTTCAAGAATATTGAAAGAAATGTAGCTAACAATTTACCTCAAACAATATGAGACTAATGATGATGAATTCTTTATCTTAGAGTCACACATGTAATGAATAGAATATATGACTATTGCTTCTTTTCCATTTCTTGGTGAACACATGTTTAATAATTTTAACTAATGGTTTATACATGTGCAAATCCTTTGTACTAATGGTAGTTCTATTAGAAGGAGAAATAGAAATAGCAATAATAATAGCAAATCCAATAGCAATAGTGACAATAGAAGGAGCAATAGAAGGACATGCGGTCAAGGCCTATTTGTAAAACCAATTATCTGTAAATATATCAAGAATAAAACACACCCTTTTCTATTCAGTCTGTGAATTCCACCTTTATACAATACCCTTTTGTATGTGAAAAATGTATAAATAAATGGATTTAAAAAACTCCTTCTGTTGAACCCATGTGCTATGCTTACATATTTATGAGTGGCCCCCCTGAGAGTGGTAGCTGAAGGAGCAATGGTAGTTCTAGTAGAAGGAGCAATATTAGTAGTGGTGGTGGAAGGAACAATGGTAGTAGTGGTAGCGGAAGGAGCAATGGTAGTTCTATTAGGAGGAGCAATAGCAATATTGGTATTGGGATTGGTAGTACTAATACTATAAAGTAAAATAAGTAATTATTATGCACTAACTTCCGTCGAACCGAATATCAAAATTCAACGACTCAAGGGACTATTAGTTGTGGAGAAAAGAGGAAAGGTGAAGAGGAAGAAGGAAAGTGGATGATTACAAGGGGGAGGTGGAATAAAGGGGGAAGGGAAGCGTGCCATTTAAGGGGAAGGAATAATGGAGAGGCCGGTAATAAAAAGGGCACTTAAAGAGGGAAGGGGCATGCTATCGGGGAGGGGACATGTATAAATTGTATGGTTCCCGATAGCTATATTATATTAGCTTACTTATAGGGCTCAATTGTGTATAATAGAAGATCAAGGGTTGGAATATTTTTGGGGGAGAAATGTGTGCCCTCCCCCCAAAAACTGTGAAACTGTGAATTTCAAAACAAATAATAAAAGCCTCTAAGATAGAGACGGACAAGATGAACCTACATTTACAATAGATTAAGTGATACACCCTACATGATGGGCTACTTCACCTCTATGGGCCAAAAAAAATATGAGGAATAAAAGTGATCCCATTATGTTCCCCTTTTAATAACAGTGACATCGATCATGATATCATAATAGTGATCTTTTCGCAATGCTAGTAAACAAGTAGCATTCTTTTGGCCTTGAATGATGGCAGTAGGCATGATGGCCAACATAGCTTAGCAATTTTATCATGAATGAAACCTTTAAGTTCCTACTTTAGGTTGCTAAAATAGTTAGTTACAATGTAGCACACAATTTTTTTGTATCTATGATTATCTTTCAAAAGCCTAATAAATTTTATAAAGGAAATAAGCTAAAATTTTCTTTGGTCCCAAAGGTGAGTTGTTCCTAGGGATTGCAAAGAAAAACAGCCCAAAAGTATTCAAAATCTTGTCAAAGCTTGCAATTTCCATGTTATGAGGGTTGTAGAATGAGGTAAGTTAAATTGGTTTATTTCATGGATATCCATCCCATGATTTATTTGTTTATAACTATCCTTAGATGATGCCTTCGAGTATCCATGGAGACCTATGTGATCAAGAACATGGGTTGTAATTAATTCTAGCTTTGTTTAGTTGAAGGAGAAGATCAAATGCATCAACGCGGTGAGCAAAATTGTGAGTCGCCATTTTAGAGAACTACTTTGTCTCATAGCTCAAATAGGGATCATATGCATGAATAAGCAAAGTAAACATCTTTTGATCTTAGAGATATTGCATATTCAAACTCTCACGCTAAAGTAAAATTTTACCTTGAATAATTTCATGTGTAAAAAGACAAAAGCATGGATGCTCGTGGGCCAATATTGCCTCATGGTTTGTTTAATACTAGAAATTAAGGTGAGATTTAGTGGTGAGAGAGAGAGATAGAAAGAGAAAGAGGAGGAGGGGGGGGGGAGGGGTGTGGACCTTTTGGGTTGAAAGCCATTCTTAAAGGGGGGGTTGAAAGCCATCGTTAAAGCAACCAAGAGAAAGATTTTACAAAATAAAATGAGGTGATATCTAACCGTGAAAAGGTAGTAGGTAATGAGCACAAAAGACATGGCACATACACCTTTAAGAATTATTATGAAATATAAGGATTAGTACTAACCAAACACATGCTAGTGGAATGTAACCTCTTGACTTTTAGAGATAGCAAACAAGGCGTTGAACACCATTTTCATTCAATATGCCTCTATTAGGGTCAAAAATGCATGAGACATAAGTATCCTAAGCTCACGAGCCATGTAGGTTTAATGATGAATAGGTAAATGATGAAATCCATATCTTTGAAAGGGCAAAACCTATATCTAGTAGTAGTGGTAGTGGAAGGAGCAATGGTTGTTCTAGTAGAAGGAGCAATAGTAGTAGTGGTAGTGGAAGGAGCAATGGTAGTTCTAGTAGGAGGAGCAACAGCAATAACATTGGTATTGGGATTGGTATTTCTAGCACTAAAAAGTCAATAAGAGTAATTATTACGTGCCTCCCATTGAACCAAATATCAAAATTCAATAACTCAGGGGACTATTAAATGTTGAGAAAAGAGGAATGGTGAAGAGGAAGAAGGAAAGTGGATGATTACACTAAGGGGGAGGTGGAATAAAGGGGGGGTCCGGAGGGAAGCGTGCCATTTAAGGGGAAGGAGTAATGGAGGGGACAGTAATAAAGAGGGGGCTTAAAGAGGGAAGGGGCATGTTATCAAGGAGTGGTCAAGTATAAATTGTATGGTTACCAATAGGTATATTATATTAGCTTACTTATATGTGTAATAGAAGATCAAGGGTTGGAATATTTTCTTGAACCTTTGGGGGAGAAATGTGTGCCCTCCCCCAAAAAATGTGCAAAACAAAAAACAAAAGCCTCTAAGATAGAGATGTACAAGATTAACCTACGTTTACAATAGTTTAAGCTATACACAAACATGATAGGCTACTTCACCTCTATGGGCCAAAACAAATATGAGTAATAAAAGTGAGCCCATTATGTTCCCCTATTAATAACAATGACATCAATCAAGATATCATAATAGTAAGCTTCTCAATGCTAGTTAACATAATAGTGAGCTTTTCTCAATGCTAGTTAACAACAAGTAGCATGATTCTTTTGGCCTTGAAAGATGGGAGTAGGTATGATGGCCAACATAGCTTGGCAATTTTATCATCAATGTAACCTTTAAGTTCCTTTAGGTTGCTAAAGCAATTTGTTACAATATAATACACAATTTTTGTGTATCTATGATAAGCCTAATAGATTTTATAAATGACAAGCTAAAATTTTCTTATGTCCCAAAGGTGATTTGATCCTAGGGATCGCAAAGGAAAAGAGCCCAAAAGTAGTCAAAAGCTTGTCGAAGCTTGCGGTTTCCATGCTATGAGGGTTGTAGAATGAGGCAAGTTTAATTGGTTTATTGCATGGATATCCATCCCATGATTTATTTGTTTATAACTATCCTTAGATGATGCCTTCAAGTATCCATGGAGACCTATGTGATCATGAGAATGGGTTGTAATTAATTGTAGCTTTGTTTAGTTGAAGGAGAACATCAAATCCATCAACGGTGAGCAAAATTGTGAGTTGCCATTTTAGAGAACTAGTTTGTCTCATAGCTCAAATGCTTAGGGATGTATGCATGAATGTGCAAAGTAAACATCTTGTGATCTTAGAGATATTGCATTTCAAACTCTCACGCTAAAGTAAAGAAAAGTGTTACCTTGAATAATTTCATGCGTAAAAAGACAAAAGCATGGATGCTCGTGGACCAATATTGCCTCATGGTTTGTTTATTAGTGGAAATTAAGGTGAGATTTAGTGGGGGGGGGTTGTGTGTGTGTGTGTTTGTGAGTGTGTGTGTGTGTGTGTGAGAGAGAGAGAGAGAGAGAGAGAGAGAGAGAGAGAGAGAGAGAGAGAGAGGAGAAGGGGGGGAAGGGGTGTGCACCTTTTGGGTTGAAAGCCAGTCTTAAAGGGGGGGTTGAAATCCATTGTTAAAGCAACCAAGAGAAAGATTTTACAAAACAAAATGAGGTGATATCTAACCGTGAAAAAGTAGTAGGTAATGAGCACAAAAAACATGGCACATACACATTTAAGAAATATTATGAAATATAAGGATTGGTACTTACCAAACCTATGCTAGTGGAGTGTCATCTCTTGATTTTCACGGATAGCAAACAAGGCGTTGAACACCATTATCATTCAATATGCCTCTATTTGGGTCAGAAATGCATGAGACATAAGTATGCCTGATCTCAGGAGCCATGTAGGTTTTATGATGAATAGGTAAATGATGAAATCTATATGTTTGAAAGGGTGAAACCTATATCTTTGAATTGGATGTCAAGTAACCGTAAACCCCTGGAACTAAATATGGAAATCAGTGTTCACGAAAAATAGAAGAATTTTGATTTGGACCAAAAGGAAAAAAAATCAGAGGTCACATTGCGTAAAAACCTCTAAATATATCTCCGATTTTATGAGCTTGGAGGTTTTTTCTGAATAGAAAGGAGGGGTAGGAGCGGCTACAATCAATAACTAGTGTGAAGACGAGCCATGGTACAATAGAAGAATCCGTTCAAGTTTGTGTGTTTGAAATGAGTTTTGGTTGAGATTTAGGGCCTCAACAAGACTCCAAGAGGTTGTTCTTGCGCACCTGAGTGCGCGCGCCCCAGAGTGCGCGCGCCCCAGTGCACGCACCCCGAGTGGCAACGACAACTGGAGAATGCATATGGAGTATCTGATTGGCCACCCCAAGTGAGTGACAACGACAACTGGAGAATGCTTAGACGAAGGGACTCCGCCACCATCGCACTACGGCTTGTGTGCGAGCAGCCGCTGAGAAAGAGTGAATATATTTTACAGGACGTGAGCACGTGGAAAAAATGGTCCTATGAGCAAGTACAGGTAGGCGGCGTGCGTGGCCTGAAGGGGTGTCTGCTGGCGTGGAGTACAGTCGGCAGCGAGTAGGCTACGTGGTGGCCTGTGTACGCGCCACGCGGCTGATGTCTGAAGGTGGTAAGGAGGGCCTCGTGTCCGAGGGGTGGGGCCCATTCGAAGGGTTGAGTGCCACGTAGGTCGTCTCTCTCGTTTATAAGAACAGAAAAGCTTGCAGAGCTTGTTGGCTATGGCGGACTCCGTCCCCCTCGTGAGCCTCTGACTCCCCCCTCCCTCCTCTGCTACTCTTTTGCCTTCTCCTCCCCTACATTCAACAGCCCATTTCGTCCCCTGATCTCGCTCACCCCTTCCCATGGCCTGGTTCCGTCGCCTCGTCCTGCCCCTCCGCAGAGCCTGGAGCCTCTCCTTCGGTCGCTTCCGTGGCCAGCGCCGTGGTACTTGTCTCTCTCCAGAATATTTCTCTGTCTTCGCCTCGAGATCTAGCTACCGTTTTCGGGATGTCTATAGAGTTAACTGAACCTTACAAAGTCACAAATCAGGATTGTGTGTGTGTGTGTGTGTGTGAGAGAGAGAGAGAGAGAGAGAGTTCTACAATAAAAAAGTGTGTGTGTGAGAGTGCGTAAGCGTGTGAGAGAGAGAAAGAAGGGGGGCTGATGAGAGACAGGGGGGGCTGATCCTTACAATGTCCCAAATTTTCTTCAAAAAGGCCGCAGATCAGGAAATTAGGACTGCATTTTCTGCGATCGTATTTCACTGCTCCCGGTTTCAACTCCTTCCTCAATTTGAATTTTCGTTGCCTGCTCCTTCTGAATTTTCGTTGCTCATGTTAAGCTCAAGCTCATTTTCTGCTCCTTTTTTCCAGGTCCAGGCTTTGCAAAGCTGTACCATCATGTGCAGTCCTGTGGCTATGAAGACGTTCACGTCATGTGGTCTATGCTGCAGAAGGGTCAATCCTCTGATCTCTCCAAAACACAAGGGATTACAGGCTCACTTCTAGTCTAGTTGTTAGAGAGTATGGTAGACTTCGAAGAAAGGAGTGCTTAAACCATCAGATCCATGGTTTGTTTTGCACTTGTTTATGTCCCTACTGCCTACGTCAGGAGATTAATGGGAACTCTGCATTGTCGTATATGGAGAAACGATCCTTGAGTTTCCTTTTCGTAACATAGAAGCGCTTTTATTTCCGTTACATGCATAATTTTCAAGGATTTTTTTCCAGAAATATTGCGTGATTAATCCTATTGAAGGTCTCGATGGCCATAATTTGCTCATTTGCAGGAAGCTTTTCGTCTTTACTTAGGTGGTGGTAGGGGAGCTTGCGGATCTGTTCTTCAAGCCTCTGAAAGCAGGGTTATAATATTTCTAGAACAGAAAGTTTGAACAAACTTTAGGAGCCGGTCAATATTGTCTCGCATTGTGTGAGGAGAGTCTGTCTACAAGGTACCAATGTCTAGATAAAATCGAAGCGAGTTAGGGATACTAGCATTCATCGTGTGGGTGAGTTCGAGCAATTTGCAAGGAAACAGAGAAATATTCACGTTCTCAAGTTGTCAAAGCTTGAATTTCCCCAATCAATCACTGTGGGCTATAAATGTGCGACCTTCACCAGTACTCGAATCTCGTGTTCAAACATTCCCTCCCTTAGAACGCTCACCTGCATTTGAAACACTATCACATAATCCTTAGATTGTATATTGATCAACCAAATTGGACATTCCTGAAGTCAAGGGATCTTTGCTAGTGCAGGTGTGCTGCAGATTTCACTGTTAAGATATGCATAGGAAGGGCAAGTCTATAGGTATGCTCATGTATAAATTGAGGATGTATGCTGTACTGCATTTTATCTTCATAGATCTGAACGCTTTAGTTGAGTTTGCGTTGATTTTTTGTGATGTGTACCGAGCTTGCAGTTTGAACACGGTAATTGAACTCCACAAACATAAATTACGGTTTCTGGAATGCATTTAACCTTTGAGTCGTCGATATGCTTGAGCTTTGTATTCCAGCAGCTAGCATATTTGTCGAAATATTGTATAACTGGACTTTTTTTTCTTTTCACGTTGCATGCTACTGCTTGAAATTGAAAGAGGACAAGGTACCCTACTGAAGGCATCATCTACAACAAAGACTCTTAGGGACATAACTTACTAAAGCTTTCAATAATTAAGCTTGATGGTTGTATCTCAATGGGTGAGGCATGAAAAGAGCATTGGACGGGCTAATAATAGAAGGCTTAGAGCCTTGCTTTCTCCACCATGGCATATGATTTTTCTGTTGTCGCTCCTTTGTGGTATCTCTCTCTCTCTCTCTCTCTCTCCTAGTGAGCTTTACATAATGGCCCGTTGAAAAAACTATAAATTTACAATATGATTTTTTTGTTGTTGCTCCTTTGTAGCATCTCTCTCTCTCTCTCTCTCTCTCTCTCTCTCTCTCTCTCTTAGAGTTTTACATAATGGCTCGTTGAAAAAACTATAAATTTACAATGCAATTTCAGAATTGCATCATGAACACTAAGTTATGATTCAAGGATGTCATCATATCACTAATGGAAGCTGCACATTGCCCAATCTTCCTCTTTTGCCTCTTTGTTGCCAATTAACTACCAAGGATAGGTTCCATTTGTCCTAGGTATTGCATATTGATCACCCACTCCTTGCAAGAGTCCATCATTCCCAACAACACAATTTTTAAAAAAAATGCAAGCAATTTCAGTTCTTATAATTGCAAGTTTCCAAAACCTTTCATTACCATGACATTGTTTAGCATCAACCCAAAACAAATACAAGCCCGAGTGAATATATCGGTCATAAACATGCTTCCATGGAGCATCCATCAATTTTGTGACACTGATCCACAAAACCCCAAAATTTATCCATGTCACCTCTTCGTTGCATTCTATTAACAAGATCAACTCACTCCCAAAATTTATTAATGTCACCTCTTGGTTGCATTCTATTAACAAGATCAACTCACTCGACCCATTGATGACATTTTGAAGATGATATCTTGCACCGTTGTACATTTGCAACTGACCAAGAAACGAAATGGTATGTATGTATTCATACATAGAGAACCTTTTGAACTCTAGAATACTAAAAAAATCATTTGCCAAGCATTGTGTTGCACACTCATTTTGCATCCACCACCCAAGTTTTAAAACCAGTTTGAAAAGCGTTGTGTTGCACACTGATTTTACATCTACTTACCCTACATTCACAAGCTCTATATCCACCTTTCTTGCATCCACCTCATATGCATCCACTTGCCCTACATCCATCTTAATTGCATCCACTTTCCCTACATGCACTTGCCTTCCATCCACTTCTACTACATCTATCTGCTCTTCATCCACCTTCCCTGCATCCACCTTCCTTACATCCACTTGCCTTCATCCACCTTCCTTGCACTTTGTCAAGGGCTAATGCCCACTCCTATGTTTCCTTTTCTCATCCATCTTTACTATCCAACATGGAATCACCAATGAGTGTAGGAGACTCCCACCTTAAGTCATTCAACCTTATTGACCTGGCATTTTTGGCACTTCAATATATGTTGGACGTTCTTATCTATTCAGGCCAAAATAATTACCTCTTCAGAAGCGCATATGCCTTTTGGATTTCTTGGGTGTCTAGCACTCGGACTATCATGTCACTCCAAAAGAATTTAACACCTATGTCATTATTATCTGGCACACATACTTTACTCTGGTAGAGTAGGTAGCCATCCTCAATAGTATATTTTTGTAGACTTGAGTCCTTTAACACCAATTTCTGGAGTGTCACCATTTCCATACGACTGCTTAGTGAAATCTCCTCGATTAGTTGAAATCCTCCTCATAATTGCTTTCCATACTTCACAATAAAACTAACAATTTCCATATAAGGAGTCTAGGAAACCATTTTCCATTTAAGGACTCTAGGAAATCATTCATTAACAATTGGCATCTAGCTTAGGGAATATACTACTACGTTAAAGTTCCCCGTGTAATATTCAATTGGATATCAAACTCTTGCATTATTTTAACCCATCTTGTTTTTCTCCCTTTAAGCTTTGGCTGATTGCAAATCCATTTAATGTTTTGTTCATAATAAATGATCTCAAAATTGCAACCATACAAATAGTGCCTCCATTTCTTCAAAACATAGATATTGCATAAAGTTCCTTCTCATATACCATGTAATTCCTTTGGGCACAATGGAAATTTTTTGCTTTCAAAAGCCAATAGTTGAACCATTGTAAAAGTATCAGCCCAATAGCAAAATCACTAGCATCTCCAATCCTTATTTTCTTTGAGTTGAGCTGCCTTTCAGCTTGCTCCTTTACTCCCTTCTGGACTTGTGTACCTAAAGAGCTCTTTATCTCTCCTTTAAAATTCTCTAATCTCTCTCATAAGCTTCTTGTGCAACTCTTGCATCTGAGTAGAGACTAGCTCCTCATCTAAAACTACATTAAGGATAGGATTGTTAAGTTTGAGCTCAAAATTTTTCACTCTCTCTTCTAACTTTTGGAACCTGTCTTTTAGCTCACTATTCTTGTTCTTGAGAAGGAGAACCTGCTGTTGAGAGACCTTCGAAGAACTCAGCATATCTCTTTCAGGTGACTGGGGAGATATAGAATTTGACATTGGACAGGAAGGAGCTCACACAATTTTCACTTTTGGAACAAGATAGGAAGGAATACAGACCCTTAGACAATCTAACAAGTTGAAAGGATTCCTAGTGTGGATTGTAGAGGAACTTACAAAACTCAGCTGAAGAGCAACACCTAGAGCTTGCAAAGGTGAAGGCGGCTAGAAAGGAAGGCAAATGGGTTGTCTGCTAAGATGACAATGCATTGATCAAAGACTTCAAAGCGAAACCAATAGACCCTCAGTCTATAACTGATGTATGATCTTCGTTTGCTCTCCCTTTTTCTATTTTGGTTTCTTAGATGTGCTAGTGGAGCCAGTTGTAATTGGAACTTTATGTGATTATCAGTCTCTTGAGACATAATATACTGCTAAGTTTTTTTCCCCAAAAAAAAAGAAAATAAAAAAATCACTAGCATATATTTCAACCACGAATGATTCATTGGGACCCACTAACTTTAAGATAGGAGTCTAGGTGCTATAGCTACTTTTACATTTGCAAGCAAGATTTTCTTTTGTGGTTCATCCCATATGAAGGTATTTCCCTTCTTCTTAAGCTAATCCATCATCAGAACAACAATCTTAGCATAGTCTTGAATGAATCTCCTGTAAAATCCAGAAAAACCTAAGAATGCCAACAATACTTATAGGTTTGTAAGATGTTGGCATTCTAATATGAACCTTGTCTTTTTAGTATCCATACGAATCCTTTTAGTTCCAAGTACACTTCGTTTGCAAAGAGCTCATATTTGGATTCTTTACAAAAATAGAGTTATCTCCAAGAAATTGGAACAAGTTTCACAAATGTTCCATATGCTTTTTCCTTGTTTTACTATAATAGATAAGGATATCATCTAAGCATGTAACTATGTTAATCTATTTGGTTAACAATATGCCACCACCAGTTGGTAATGTCACTTGATGGACAGTGTTAAAGCATTGAAGGTAGTAAACTATAGCATTGAGGAGGATAGCATGTTAGTTTTTGGCAAATCTTTAGCAAATAGTCTCTGGCCCATAGGTGGACAAGAACCGGTGGCTAGTGTATTCGACTCCAAGAAAACAAAAAAGACAAAATTAATCCCAAAATAGATGTAGGTTAGTAAACTTGACAAGCAATTCAGAAGATATGACGAGGATCTGGACACGGTCATGATGACACCAACAAAGGGATTTATAGATTATCAAGATTTCCACTACAACCATCTTCAACTACAAGGATCGTGCGTAACATATCTATCATTGAAGTTCATGATGCTATGGATGTTTTGAAATCCTTTCATGAGCAATAGGGCAATGCAAACCACCAACTGACCAAGAAGATTCAAGACTTGCAAAGAGAGAATGATCCTTTAAGCAAAAGCTAGACATGCAGCAATAGCAACAACAAGAATTGGAACACTACAAGCAACAATTGGCATAGTTGCCTAAGTTGCATTCATTTGGGAATTTTTTTTTAAATTAAAAAAAAACGCTCAAATATGCATTTTTTATGATTTAAGATGTTTCGAACGTTTTTTGCTATTTTATTCGTACGAATAACCTATTCGTATGAGTAACTTATTTGTACAAATAAATGGCTTTTTGTACGAATAAATGGCTATTCGTACGAATAATTTATTCGTATGAATAACACAGTTTATTCGTACAAATAACACAGTATAGACATGCAACCACCACTTCCATTTTTGGTATTCGTACGAATATAGTTACTTGTCTTCCTTGCCACCTTAGCCACTTGCTTGCAAGCCCTGCTACCTCCTACTTGCTTACTTGCTACCTCCTATTTGCTTACAGTACCTACCAGCTCTCTTCATAGGTACCTTCAAAACCCTTGTTTGTGGACTGACACTCATCTCTCTTGTGAGAGATGTGTGTTGCA
This sequence comes from Dipteris shenzhenensis, assembly GCF_047967505.1. NCBI lineage: Eukaryota > Viridiplantae > Streptophyta > Polypodiopsida > Gleicheniales > Dipteridaceae > Dipteris > Dipteris shenzhenensis. Next base: position 34,945,254 of record NC_141623.1, on the reverse strand, counting down.
GTCTTTCGTCAGTAATTAATGTTGATTTTGTTTTGTTTTGTTTAGGACTGGCACTCATCTCTCTTAGGAGATTTGTGTGTTGTAGTCTTTTTAAATTATTTAATATTTGTTTTGTATTGTGTTTTAGTGTGTAGATAGATTGGTACTCATCTCTCTTGTGAGAGTTGTGTGTTGTAGTCTGTTTTTGTTGTGTGTTGTAGTTTTAATATAAATAATTATTTTTTACCTAAGGCTGGCACTCATCTCTCTTAAGAGAATTGTGTGTTGTAGTCTCAGTTTGTATAGAAATTTTTGTTTGTAGGAACTCTTGGGCTGGCACTCATCTCTCTTGAGCGAGTTGTGTGTTGTAGTCCAAGCTTAGTGATATTTTCATGGATGATTATTCTGGCACTTATCTCTCCCTTGAGAGTTGTGTGTTGTAGTCTATGTTTAGTTTTCAAGCACACTTAGTCTGGCACTCAACTATCCCTTAATAGTTGTGTGTTGTAGTCTAAGTTAGATATCATGCAATGTGCTGTTAGACACTTAGTTTGGCACTCAAATGTCCTTTGATAGTTGTATGTGGTAGTCTAAGTTAGATATCATACGATTTGCTCTTAGACACTTAGACTTGCACTCAACTATCCCTTGATGGTTGTGTGTTGCAGTCTAAGTTAGATATCATGCGATGTGCTCTTAGACACAGTCTTGCACTCAACTTTCCCTTGATAGTTGTGTGTTGCAGTTGAAGCCTAGTGTTAGATTGTGAAGTCCACGGTTAGGGTTATACCTAGGTCATTTTTTGTGCAGGTTACAAGTTTATTTTTTGTGTTTTTATTTTCCATAGTCTTTTACATGATATGAGCTTGTGCTGAGAGGTTATACCTAGGTCATTTCTTAGACTACTTGCATTGTTAATTGTTATGGCTTAATGAGTTTCATATTGCACGTGGCACTAGATTATTTTTTGAATTTTGTGTTGCAGCTTACTACATATCAGATGGCTCACACGGGTGAGAAGAGGAAGTTTCAGCAACCTGATCTCACTAAGATTCAAAGGAAGGTGCCAAAAAAGGAGAATCTACACTTCTTAATGAATGTCGATCAGGACATCATTGAGACAGCTTTCAAAAATGGTGAAAGTGAGGCACACAATTTGGTGAGGACAATCATGGCAGAGCATGGAGGGAGAACCTTGTGTGATCGATTTCTAGATGTATCCCTTTTCCCCAAGTTCTTCCATACCTACAAGAAGTTCCTCCACCACGTCTCCCACCATATGCATGCCCATATTTCACCACATCTTTTGCTTCTCCGTTTGTGCCTCTTGCTGCACACGCATACCAATTTCCATCTCCTTTATACTCGCCTGCACCAAGAATGCACAATCTATTTGCACAAGTAGATATACTTACATCTCCTTCCTTCTCGCCTGCACAAGCACCACCCGCATCACATGGCTTGCATGATCATGCACTAGTGGCAAGACCAATACAGCCGATATTGCTTCAGTGACAAGACATTCGATTCACGCCTAGTGTGGCTATGGGCACAAGCACATGTGGAATAGTCAATATGTGCAATCTTCTTGTCGCTCCATTTGATCCACACAAGATTTATGCATGTAAGGTGCTGAAGCTTTCTGTGCCGACCCATGCCCACCCATGCATTGAAGGCCAAAGCCTTGTAAGAAGCCATGTTCTTGGGTGATGCCGTACATCCAGGCATCATCCAAGCTATAGGTCTAGTCCATGATGATAATCCAATGATACTATTTCTATTTTAGAATGGAATGTTGGAATACTGAAAGGAAAGAGTAGAGTGGACACAAAATCAGAATACTTGCTTATAGAATGAAGAAGAAAGAGGTCCTTAAGTAGGCACCTCATACAAGGTCACTGACATCACTGATGACCTCAAAGCTCCACAATCATCTCCTCAATCTGCTCCTAGATTCACTCAATCATCCTATGTGGCTCTCCACCACCTAACTGTGCTTGTGGGCACCTAACTGTGCCTCTAGCACTCACACATAGAAACATAAGGTGTGCTTGAGGCATACACCTTGAGATATCCCAACAAACCCCCCCTCAAGGAAATGCCTCAGACTATGTCAAGGATACATCTAGTCTCATAGTTTCTCATGCCATCTCATGGTGGTCAAGGATAAATCTATGGCTAGGTTCTCATGCTAGCAAGGGTTCCCTTGGGTGTAAGGTAAACAGAAAGGGATACAAAAAGACTTTCCAATGGTTATCTCCTCTGCATTTACATGCACACAATGTCTGCAGGAGGTACCATGGAACAAAACATACACATGGCCTACATCATAAGGTGACCAGAGGTGTAAAACACACAAAACACAATAGTTTATTTTCATTCATTTTGGAGGACTATCCAGGCTGAGTACCTTGACATAAAAAGAGAGATCTGGAGCATACATAGAGATGATTTAAAATGCATAATCTTCAAAGGATGCCTCATCTTGTGGAGGCTCATTAACTGTAAGTAGATTTGCATTTTCTGTCTTTGCTTTGGCTCTGCAAAACTTCTCACTATGGTTGTTTTTGCCACAGTGTTTGCATGGATTAACTTTGAAGCAGTCCTTTGAAAGGTGATTTGTCTTTCCACAGTGATTGCAAGGAGTATACTTGCCCTTCTGGAATTTCATAACATAAGCAGTGTCATTGCCTTTCCTTAGCTCCATATGCCTTTCTTCTTCTTGGAGAGCTGAGATAATGCCTTCAAGGTTAGGATTGGGAAGATTCTTCAAAGTGCTAACAATGTGATCAAAACTTTCAGGCATACTCTTAAGTAACACTGCCATAGCATCATCAGGGGTGATAGGAGAGTTGATAGAAGCTAATTGAGGTCATAAGACTCCGCATATAGTTGACATGAGCAGCTAAAGTAATATCACTTGCCATCTTTAATTCAAAGAAAGAGATTTTAAGTGATAGTTAAGAGATGTGAGAGCTTGCACCAAAAATCATGTCTAGCTTCTGCCAAGCTTCCGAAGGAGACTCCAAGTCAGAGATATGATGTATGTAATCATCACCCAAAGCTAAAGCAATTATACCATATGCTTTTTCTTCTCTTGCTGGATCCCTTGCCGGTCGTGTCGGAGTTGAAGATTGTCCAGCATTGGAGGCCGTAGAAGAAGCGGTAGGAGTAGGTTTGACAAGTCCCCATAAGTTCTCCCGCATCAATGCAAATTTCACCTTCATTTGCCATGTATGGAAGCCCTTTCCATTGAACTTCTCAAGATTATATATGGTAGCCATGAGAGGGTCTAACCCAGATATTGGGCAGTGTCTATCTCTCTTACAAGGCAAAAATAACTGAAAGACTTCCAAAGTATGAGCACTTGATGTAGCAAATAGTAGTGACTAGATTTCAAACAATGATGCTTCTTTTACATGCTTCATAGAAGTGGATGAAATAAACACTTTCCAATCAAAACCAGGTCTATCAAGTCAAAACAAAACTGAAGCAACACTTGTAGTGAAGTTATTGAAAACTTCAAAAGACCAGAAATGCTAGAGTAGCATTTTATGTAGCATCATTTTCAAAAGCATGTCAAAACTGTCAAAACTAGAGAGTTGAACTTGGAGGGCTCATAGCTCACTCTTCAAAGCAAAAGAAAGGGGGCTTTCTGAGGCAAAAGAAAGCTGGTATACCACAGTAGATCCTCTGGGAAGAAGAGGCGAAAAAACGCGTCAGGTCACCTTCACCTTCTTGAACAAAGTCGACTGGTTTTTCTCTGTTTTCTCCTTCAATATGCAGCCATTGCTGCTCAGATTTCAGCACAAGGTAGCTCTAGGTATGGAGAAGCTTGCTCTGAAAGGAATTAGACAAAGACGGAGCAGGCGCAGAGAAAACGCAGGAAGAAGATTCGACGAACTTCGTGCAATGGCGACCAGCAGAGCGTGTAGTTCTTCAATTGCTTGCAGCCCAAAATTCGCCCCAACAAGAGGGATCTCCAGCTGGAAGGGCGTGGGAAATGGGTGAGAATTGGAGGAGAACAAGCTCAAGCAAATTTTTGGAAGAAGAGGGAGAGATGGTGAAGAAGAAGAAGAGGAAGAAGATGATGATGTGGCAGAAATGGGCTCAAGGGGGATCAAATGGCTCTGATACCATGTTGGAATACTGAAAGGAAAGAGTAGAGTGGACACAAAATCAGAATACTTTCTTATAGAATGAAGAAGAAAGAGGTCCTTAAGTAGGCACCTCATACAAGGTCACTGACATCACTGATGACCTCAAAGCTCCACAATCATCTCCTCAATCTGCTCCTAGATTCACTCAATCATCCTATGTGGCTCTCCACCACCTAACTGTGCTTGTGGGCACCTAACTGTGCCTCTAGCACTCACACATAGAAACATAAGGTGTGCCTGAGGCATACACCTTGAGATATCCCAACATGGAAATCATTTGGAAATATGGCTAACCTACCTCAGACATGACAGAAAGTGACCATCTCTGGTGTTTCACAGAGATGATGCAGAAATGCCTGCTAGAGCTCCACGGGCTCATCATCATGTATTTGATATTTTAAGTGCACTAGTTCACACTATTCATTACATGCACCAACAGAATGTCTTGCATAATGATTTGCATGCACAAAACATTATGCTACAGTTCTCGAAGTCATTCGAGGAAGTATATTCGGGCATTTGTGATTAGGTAATGATGACTCCATGCAGCACTAGGAAGCACTATCCCCAGCATTACCCAGTGACAACCCCAACACTGTGTGGAGTTCCATTGCAAGATTTTGCCATGTTGCTCTAGAGTGCTTGTGCACCAATCCCCCACTTTTGACGTTGCACAAGATGTGTACTCTATGTCTCATCACATCTTGAAGATCATAGACACTTGTGCACCATTGACTAGTACTGGACCCACTAGAAGCTCTAATCAGGCATCTACAACAATTTGCGGTTTAGGGAAAGTCAGCACAATCGAAAAAAATTTTTGTGGGGTTTTTGATATTGCTCCTAGATGTGGCATAGAACTCAGTTCAAACCAAGGACTTAGACCAACAAATGACCGATTCTTCCTTGGACAATTTGATATATGAGTGACCGGACATGAATACTTGTAACATTGACATTTTTGTATATCATCCAAGTTTGGATCCACTCCATCATTCAAGTTTGTATATTTAAAATGATAGATAAATGATGCAATAATTAATGTTTAAATATTATTTGTATAAGTAAATGATGCAATAATAAATGATGGTACAATTTCTTCATATGATAAATGATGCGACAATAAATGTTTAAATAATGTTTGTATAAGTGAATGATGCAATAAATATCCATTTGAATTTAATTGTTTAATATTGTTTATGGTTATAAAATAATTCTATCTTGTTGTCATTTTTTAGGTTAAGTATGAGCATGGAGGGAGAGAACTTAGTGAACATTCCCCCATAGGATCCTCCACAACTAGAGGAACCTCCACTTCAAGAGGGTCCACAAGACATTTTTGTATCTCAAGAGGTTGATTGAGTAGAACAGCTAAATCACTCCAAGGCTTAAGCTATCTTGCAGATGCAAAGAGAGATTTTGGGAAGAGAGGGGCTAGGTATTTTTGTCGCTGGTTTAGTGGATGACGACGCCATGCTAGGTGACCCACTCTCTCTTCGGCAAGTATAGAGGTTATGTCCATCAAAGTTCATAAGAAACACCTTGTTTCTTTGATCCAAAAATGCTAGGAATAAATATGCACAGCCCAAGTTGTCAGACTTGCAGCACAAGACCCTTGCCCACATCCTTCTCCAGCAATTCATAGAGGTGGAAGGGAGCATCCCCAACAACTAGCAAAAACCCATGTTTTTCATTCACTAGGTGCATGTCTACAACATCTTGCATCGACGTGTGGATTGGAACGACAAGTATCACTTGTCAAGAACAGGAAAGGGACGTCTTACAGAGTGCAAGAAAGCAAGAATAGAGAACAGAGAGCCTGTGTCTCTGAAGCCTTTCATGTTAACTCCCCAAGTGGCACAGTGATCTTGTTGACTTGGCAACATCTGCCACACCTCTTCATCAATAGGGTGTTACTACTAAGGAGTTACAAGCTCGTCTTGCATCACAAGCTAAAGAGATCGAGGACTTGCAAGCACGGTTACACACGTTGGAGGCTGAGATTGCATGCTACAGACATACCTTTGGAGACTTGGATGCAGCTGAGGATATTGACATGTTTGATTTTGAGGACCTCACTAACATAGATTTGTAGGGTGCAAGACCAAGCACTTAGGGAAGGGCAGATGTGGGACCTAGTGCATAAATATGTAAAATTCATACATAACTTTGCAATACTCTTCTTCAAATATAATGATCTGGATTAAGTGCATAGTGTGGATTGATGTGGATTAAGTGGTACAAATTGATTATATGAGTTAATGTGAATTAAGTGGACTAAGTGGAGCTAATGTAATGTTAAGTGAGTTAATGTGAATTAAGTGGACTAACTATAGCTAATGTAATGTTAAGTGAGTTAATTTGAATTAAGTGGACTAAGTGCAGCTACATAGTTTAAGTGCATAATGTGGATTCATGTAGATTAATGTGGATTGAGTGCATAATGTGGATTACTTTAGTAAATGATGTGGCTTAAATGGTATAAGTGAATGAAGTGGTTTAAGTGATATAAGTGAAGGAAGTGGTTTAAGTGGTATAAGCGTATTAGGTGGACATGGTGGTTTAAGTGATATAAGTGGATTAGGTGGACCGGGTGGTTTAAGTGATTCAAGTGGACTACATGGTTTAAGTGGACTAAGTGCTATACATGATTTAAGTGGTTTTAGTGGATTTAAAGGTGGACTTGTAAAGTTAATGCAGAAATGTTGAAATATATCGACGTGAATTAGTGCACATGATAGCTAGATCAACCCTTGCGACTTGAAAATATAAACTTCGATTGTGCATATTTGATTGTTCTTCCCTTTTTCTCGATGTTGCCTTAAAAGTATTTGCAAGTCACAAGGTTGGATCTAGCTATTAGGTATACCAAATCATCCACAATCTGAATAATTACAACAGAACAACATAACTTGTAGCCCACAAGGTTGTAGCTTTCAAGTACAAAATGAGACGAGATAGATATGAGCATATGCACTTTTCTATTGCTTGACATTTTCTCCCATCCATCCCCTTGCATACAACATACCATCCCACATATTTAGAGCTTCATCCACCACTTCCAAGTACAAAGTAAGACGACATGGATATGGGCATATGACTCTTCCATCACCTATCATATTCTCCTATCCATCCCCTCATGTGTAACATACAACACTCTATATTGCATTTAACATAGGTACAATATCATCTATCTCTTCGACTTCACTGTTGTCATTGAGTAGATCAAGCTCGTCTTCTTTTCCTCTAAATTCACTCTCAGCAACTAATTCTATAGTCAATCATTGTCCATCAATTCTCATTAGAGCTGCTTCGCTTGCTGCCCTAGCCGTTGCAACATTAAACCCTTTCAACAATCATAGATTCCCAAAGCAAAATACTAAATCTGCAGCTCTTGATGGCTTTAAACAATTACGTCTCTTAGAATGAAAAAAATCGTATGCAGTCCAATTTTACTCACATGCACTTGATGATGCAGCAACAAAGAGCACACGAGTTGCAACATGTTACAACTCCAATGTCTCTCCACCATATTCCCTTCACCACGTAGGTGCAATAGTCATCTTAATAGCATCAAGATTCCATGGATATCCAAAAGAGCCTTCGCAATTTGTATACCTCACTCGTTGTTGGTAGGCCAATTAGCCTTGATCTCCTGGAAGCAAGTTCTTACAAACCTCTCAAAAGTTACTTATGACTTCTGGATTCTATGATTGAGCATGTATTTGATATTGTGGATGTATTGCAAAGGTAGCTCCATGCAAAGGAGTGTGCATTTGCTTCCATCTCTTATCAGCCAAATATACCACTTGTTGCCTTTCCCTAGGTGCAAAGTGCACAAATTCTTTAACCTGTAGTATTGCTTCTGACATTTTCCAATAAATTTACCCATAACAAAGGCATAAGCATTGACCATCCTCAACATTGTCACAAATGGCTCCACACCTTCTTTTATTCTTTCTACATTTTTCCAGAATAATGATGATTTTACAAGATGTACACATTTACTGACTAGTGTTGTGCACTGCATCTTTTTCACGAGCCAATTCGCCCATTTTCTATCAACAACAGTTTCGACTAAAGCTTGACACACTTCCAACAATCTAGCAAGAAGTGGCAAATCTAGTTTGACAAAATTGCCTTAGTTGCTTCACAAAGTGCTCTTTGGATATCACATGCAAGTATTGATGGCTCTTTATAAAACTCACTACGGCATTAGCATCTTGTAGCACTAGTTGCAAAAATGGAAATTGTGCAATATCCTTCAACAATAAGTTGAGAGTATGAGCACCACATGGCACCCATTTTAGAGTGGGATACTTTGCCACCATGACCATCTCACCTGCGGTCTTGTAATTTGATGCATTATTTGTTACTAATGCAGTAACATTTTCACTGCCACCAACTTTACAAATTGCACTTTCGTATATTTTTACAATATATATTGAAGTTTTTTCTTTTAGAGACGTATCAATACTCTCCAAAAAAATTGTTTCCTTGGGAGTAATGCACATTACATTTATTAAGGGTCTGGCCTGCTTGCTAGTCCATCCATCAAAAGAAAGAGTGCACCCATGTGTAGGAATAAATTCCAATATTTTTTTTTTCAAGCAGTCCGCCACAGTTTGTTTAACTCTACCAAGATGATCTATACACATTTTATTATAATCCAAAAAAACAAATCCTAGTCTAGCACATGACTTCAAGGCATTACAAAACGTCTCATCTCTCATGACATTGAATGGAATGCAAAGTGACCCTATGATGCCTTTGCATTGTCTGCGCATGTATACGATATCATGGCCCAACAAATGGAGAGGATGTAGGCCCAACAACACAGTATTAGATAAAGTGGGACGAAAGTTGCATTTTGGGAATTTCGAAATTGGGTGGATTTCATTAAAATTGGGAAAGGCTTCATTAAATTTGGGAAAATTTCCATTGATTGTGGGAATTTTACCAATATTGAATAAGCTAATATTTGGAATTCCAATGATTATGAAAAAATTCATTGGTTGTGAAACAGTTCATTGCGTATAAAAACCGGAACAAAGCATTTGTGGCAGAGTTTGAAAATCATGTATTTGGTGGTGTTAATAAACACCGTCTAGGGACAACATGTATATTTTACTTGAGGTGTTAATAAACACCAGTTGGTGGTGTTAACAAACACCATGCATAGTGAGTTCCACTAGAAACAAAGCAGTTGTTGGTGAAGGTCAGCTTCTGAAAATTATCATATTAATAATATGCAAATACCCATTGACAAGATAACAACAATTGAGAAACATCACATGAGAACACACCTTAAAATGGAAGTTTGGGAGATTAAGAGGGAGAAAATCGACACCATTTTCTATGCTCTCATACCAAGCAAGCTCTCCTGTGCTTTGATACATACGCTCTGTGGAATCTTGATCTTCTTGGGTCTATTTATGGATTTTGATGTCCATGACTAGACAATTGCATCAATACACTCCCATACTTGTGGATCCAACCTATTCTCTGCCCAATACTTGTTCCAGCAATCAACATAGGCATCTGCATCACTGAGCCCCTTTCTCTTAACTGATGGTGCCCAATACTGAATTAATAATTTCTTGAAATTAGGAGAAGCAGCATCCATCTCGGCACTTGATATGGCAACCCCAAGCCATATGGGGTATACAGGATCTGATGGCCTCACCAAGACGAAGTCACCTTGCTTAACATCCACCATTGGTCTAAACTCTTCCCTCGGCTTACCTTTTAGAGGCCCACAATAGTGATCATTCCATTCCTCATACCCTTGGAAATCATTAATGCAAGCATCTATATCATCCTCCTCATCAGGAGATTGTCTTCTTGGCCAAAACTCTCTGTACACTCATATCTCTGAGATGTTTTCCTGTTCGAGCTCACCAATCATGGTTTTCCAATAGTCTATCACTGGCCTAATGTAGGACTCATAGGATGCATTCTTTCCACTTGCACATTTCTCCCAAAACTTAATGTAATCCTTTATCCCTGATATTACTTGCAAGTGATCTCTCACAAATGCAGCCATTGGTAGTATATCCGGACAACCTGTTGGCAACAATGATCGACCCTCACTATCTTTCTTCCATAGCTCGATTCCCCCTTCAATGGGCATCCAATTCGGTGATTTTGGATGCACCTTGTACTGCATCATTGGTATGTCACCTTGCATGTAAAATCGAAATTGTAATGGCTTTGCATGTCCAACTAGCATTTCTTGCCCATCACATAGGTAGCCATCTACATAATCCTTGAAGTTAGGAACCCGTGTAAGAACAAATGGTGCCGGTGAAGATGATGTACATTTTTTGAATGTATCCATCAGATGCGGGAAAGTGAATGTTTGTCCCACTCGCAAGCTCTCAGAAAACCTGCTGAACATTGCATCAATGTCCTCATGTGTGTGCCCTACCATCAAGAAGCCCAATTGAACTGTCTTGAAAATGCCCCTTGCTACAAGAAGAGAAAGGTATGCAAACAAGTATCTATTTTTGTTCTCAGACCCACAATTATCTAGTTGGAGTAGCAAGTTCTCTGGCAACTTTTGGAATGGTGGCTCAATAGCAACACTCCCCTCTAAAGAGGGTGGGTTTTCTCTTGTATTTGACGGAAAAAAATTCACACATGTGTCTGTAGCCCTTGTAATGGAAGTTGGTATGGCCTCCGTGACAGACTTCGCGTCACTTTCTGATACAGTTTCTAGATTTGCATTTGTGATCATGACATCTACATTTTCAGACAAGCTAGCTCCACTTGTGGAAACATGTGCACCTTTAGAACTGTAATGGGAGTCCAAAGCGTTTCTTGAACATAGAGCATTCAAAAGGCGAGCATTGCTTCTAGGAATCCCATTGGTAGCAAGGTCTCCAAGGTCATGCATATCCATCCTCTCGAGGTTGCGCAAACAAATTGAGAGCGATCCAATCGTCAGGTTGGGATCAGATGTTGGGATCAGATGGCCACAAACCATTGAGGGTGAAGTGTCCATAATGACCGTTTCCATGCCCATGGGTAATCATTCCAATGAGTGAAACCTGTGATTGCCATGCAGAATCGGTGTCCTTGGACCTCACCCGAAGTCTTGGAATTGCCGTCTTTTTTTGGTCCATCTTATCATGGATTATGCATACATACTTTTTTGGATCCATCTCGGAGTACCTACGCCATGCATAGTATAAGTTCCTACAACTTTGTTGCTGTATCATATGCATCTTTCTCTCTTCCATCAGCGAACCATCAGCGAATTGCGCTCATCTTGACTTTTTGTGGCTGCCAATTGAGCCTTGATCCGGCTGCATAAGCTACATTTAGAGAATTCACTCGTCTTAGCAAGGGCTACATTTTTTAAGTCTGATTTCCAAATCCTGCCAAATGTGGATGTGGATAGGCTCTGATAACCACGTTGATTAAGTGAAGTGTTGACCTCACGTAGGACGTCTATCTTCTTATACACTTCAGGTATCACTTGCTGTGTCTCTCTAGAACCACCTTGCATGGTTCTACTCTTGTGAGGCATATGCTCTATGCTATTATCCACAAAGTGTTGAATGAGAGCCCTTCCCATACCTATGTGCTCCCTGCTCCTCCTCACAATCCCTGAATTGCCATGCACATATCGCTGCACACCACTCTCAAATTGCTCCCTGTATCGATAAAATGATGTCCTTGGAATTCCATGCATCTCATACCATGCTCTACAACAAACATCCCGACCGTTTATCCTAAAGTTGTAGCATATCCTCCCTGTGTAGTCATGATGCCAAGCCATTGACAACACATCGTATATAAAGTTTGTACGAGACTCCAAGGAGCTGCCCCAAAAGTTCTTCCTTAGATTCATTAAGAGATCTCGCTCTGCATGTTGGCAACACCTACTCCCACAACAATCAATGGAGGAAACCTGCTGCACCGAATCTAGTGACATTTTGTACATTGCTGTTGGAGGCTCTCTTTGTTTAGGCACCCTGTTAATGAAAGTGTACCTTCTTTTCTTTGCTGTTGGATCGTCCCTTTTCAACATTTGATCATTGACCAACTCATTTATACCAGCAACATGGTCCATGGGCACATATTGTTGCAATGGGCTTCCATCAAGTAAGGTAATCTGCTTGATGGGCCACTTTACTAGGCTGAGAGAGCCGACATCTTGCATAGAATACCCTGAGTCACTTCCTCTAATTTGTTCTTTCTTTTCAATACCCACACCAATGCAATCGTTACCCAATAGGTCAAAGTTTATAGAGTCTCCCGAGAAAACATATAATATCACACCTTCCCCCACAGTCTTTGTTTTGCTCTCATCCCATAAGACAACCTTTTTCTCTTTCCAAGATTCACGAATGAAATTGTTAGTTTCCAATGAAGAAACTGGCATTGCCTCAACATAAGGTCGCTCAGGCTCACTTGGTGCAGCTTCTTCAGTTACTGCATCATCTAAAGAATCACCAACATGTTTTAGAGAGCCCTCCCTTAGGCCACTTGACAATGCTCCAAATTGCCTCACCAACAAGCACTGCATCCATAGTGGGAAATGGCAAGAGCATTTCACTATTGATAGACTTCTCCACTATCACCGATACATTTTCTGTCCCAATCTTCATACCACTATAGTAGGCCTCCGGATCTATTGCACACACTCCACCAATTCCAACCACTTCATTCCCCACCATCATCATGACCTTGTCCCCGCTTCTGATAGCCATCCTCTGTCATTACAATTACGGAGAATTAATTATGAACAAATTACAACCAAAGAATTTCATAAGACCATCAAACATGTCCTTCTAGAGGGGAAGAATGGCATTGGTGCAAATCTCTATAAAGCATGAATGAGTCTATACAAAATTTTCATGAAAGCATGAATTATTTCCCTAAAAATTTTAGCAATTTGATAAAACTTTTTCTAAAGCATGAATTATTTTCACCATCGTCATGACCTGATTCATGCATCTGGTAGTAGCCATCCCCTCTCATTACGATGACAGGAAATTGATTATGAACAAACTACAACCAAAGGATTTCATAAGACCAACAAAGTTGTCCTTGTAGCGGGGGGAGAATGGCACCAGTGTGAATTTGGCAATGGGAGAATGGCACTGGAGAATAGGAAAATGGAGAATGGCACTAGTGCCATTCTCCCAATGGAATGTTCCAATGGAATGTCCTAACATTTTGGCTTTGTAATAGGAAAATGGAGAATGGCACTAGGAATAGGAAAATGGAGAATGGCACTAGTGCCATTCTCCCATTGGAAAATGGAGAATGGCACTAGTGCAATTCTTCCAATGGAATGTCCTAATTTTTTGGCTTTGTAATAGGAAAATGGAGACTGGCACTAGTGCCATTCTCCCATTGGAAAATGGAGAATGGCACTAGTGCCATTCTCCCAATGGAATGTCCTAATTCAAAATTTTGGCTTCACAAAGGTAGAAGGGCACCAATGCCATTCTCCCATTGGAATTAGTGGAATGTCAATCTATAGGTTTAGTGCCATTCTCCATTGTAATATGAAAATGGAGAATGGCACTAGGAATAGGAAAATGGAGAATGGCACTAGTGCCATTCTCCCAATGGAATGTCCTAACATTTTGGCTTTGTAATAGGAAAATGGAGAATGGCACTAGGAATAGGAAAATGGAGACCCATTGGAAAATGGAGAATGGCACTAGTGCCATTCTCCCAATGGAATGTCCCAATGGAATGTCCTAATTTTTTGGCTTTGTAATAGGAAAATGGAGACTCGCACTAGTGCCATTCTCCCATTGGAAAATGGAGAATGGCACTAGTGCCATTCTCCCAATGGAATGTCCTAATTCAAAATTTTGGCTTCACAAAAGGTAGAAGGGCACCAATGCCATTCCACCATTGGAATTATTGGAATGTCAATCTATAGGTTTAGTGCCATTCTCCATTGTAATCGGAAAATGGAGAATGGCACTAGGAATAGGAAAATGGAGAATGGCACTAGTGCCATTCTCCCAATGGAATGTCCCAATGGCATTTCCTAACATTTTGGCTTTGTAATAGGAAAATGGATAATGGCACTAGGAATAGGAAAATGGAGAATGGCACTAGTGCCACTCTCCCATTGGAAAATGGAGAATGGCACTAGTGCCATTCTCCCAATGGAATGTCCCAATGGAATGTCCTAATTTTCTGGCTTTGTAATAGGAAAATGGAGACTGGCACTAGTGCCATTCTCCCATTGGAAAATGGAGAATGGCACTAGTACCATTCTCCCAATGGAATGTCCCAATGGAATGTCCTAATTTTCTGGCTTTGTAATAGGAAAATGGAGATTGGCACTAGTGCCATTCTCCCATTGGAAAATGGAGAATGGCACTAGTGCCATTCTCCCAATGAAATGTCCTAATTCAAAATTTTGGCTTCACAAAAGGTAGAAGGGCACTAATGCCATTCCACCATTGGAATTATTGGAATGTCAATCTATAGGTTTAGTGCCATTCTCCATTGTAATCGGAAAATGGAGAATGGCACTAGGAATAGGAAAATGGAGAATGGCACTAGTGCCATTCTCCCAATGGAATGTCCCAATGGAAGGTCCTAATTTTTTGGCTTTGTAATAGGAAAATATGCCATTCTCCCAATGGGGAAGGGGGGGTGGGGGGGGGAGGGGAAGGGGGGGAGGGGAGATTGGGCAATGGGCAATGGGGAACTATAATCTAGTCATTCTTGTCTTGCTGATGGGCACCATCTATCAATGAAACTCGTCCCAATAATTGATTTGCAATTGAATTCACTCTTTGATGAAATATACACCAATTTCATTGATATATTTGATTATATTTAAATATGATAATATATATATTCTGTATGTTTTTTGTGTGTTTACTATATTTGTATTTTATTAATTATGTATTCTCCATTTTTAATGTTGAGTATTCCTAACTTTTAGTTATGAAGTTAATATAGGAGTAGATGAAAAATAATTGATTTGCAATTGAATTCACTCTTTCATGAGATATACAGTGGGAGTAAACAAAGTAGGTAGTGGCATTAGAAAATGAAACAATCAACTTCACTCATCAAGAGCTTGCCACTGAAACATTTTCAAGATGGGAAAAGGGTTTTCGAAGTGTTACAAAGGGTGCTATTGTCATGTTCTTAGGATCTCAAGCCACTTAACAAACCGATGTTTGATGCCGTGTATTCATACAAGCACCTAAGTGGTTATGGGGTGGTTATAGACATAGTGCACAGAGTGGTGAGCAAAGACGAGATGCATCGGCTACAAAGGTGATAGAATTGTAGAAGACAATAGAGATGAAGGAAACAAAGCCATGACATAAGTCGAAGTAGCTGAATGGAAGCAGAGACTCAACCCTATCCATTCCATTGGAATGCCTCTCTCTCACCCCTATCTTTATATCAGCCCATGGTGTTCTTCTCCCCCCTATAGTATAGTGTCTCTCTCTTGTAAGCCCTTGGTTTTGTTATGCTCAAAAGCCCTCCCTCTACAACATTGCCCATCTTCACCATTTCTTTGAGTAGTATAGTTCCCATTTATATTTGAGAGCTCTAGAGCTTGATTGTAGGAGCCCCCTAGGAACTCATTTTCTTGTTGTTTGAAATTTATGTTTGATAGGATTTGTGTGTGGAATTCCCGTCTATGAGAGAGAGAGAGAGGCAGAGGTTTGTGAATTTGCACAAAGTCTACGACTTCTACATCACTATGAGTATGTCTAGACAACATTGACTATATTTTTATGTGTTGCTCTTGAAGCTTGCATTCTAAACTCCAATGAGAACTTATTTCTTGGATCTCGCACCTCCCTATGCAAGAGTACCTCCCCACATCTGTACTAATGACACAAATGGAGGTTGTATTCTAGCGTCTCAATCTCGGAACATGAAGTTGCAATATTGTTATGTTTCTTGATTTTGATGGCGATTGGGAGATTCTTTTCTCATTAATAATAAGTATGAGGGTTTGAAAGTGTTTTAGGAACTTCTTGTGGGAATTGTTTTAGCCACAGAGTGCCTGATTGGACCCTCCTAATCTCCATAAGGCATACCAATTTGACTTAGACATGAGAACAGAGTCTACTAGAGGCTAAATCCCATTAAGCCAAGTAGTGGTACGTAGGGTAAGATCTCCTCACATTGGTATAGGAAGATGCTTCATCCTAGTACAAATGGAATATCTCTCTTTATTCTACTTCCCATTGCTCATTCGGGGTCTGGTAGAGTAAGTAAGAATGTCATCTGAACTAAAAGCAACCATTTGCTAAGAACCTCTCTCTCTCTCTCTCTCTCTCTCTCTCTCTCTCTCTCTCTCTCTCTCTCTCCCCCTCTCTGCATGCGTGTGTGGGCATGTGCATGCCCACGTGTGCGTGTGTGTTCCACGCACATGCACATAGGTGTGTGTGTGTGCTTGGGTGTGTATATATGTTTACATGTGTGCATCCATGCACGTCCGTGTCGATGGTGTGTGTGTGTATGTTTCCATTCTCTAAATTAACATAATTCGTAAAGAATTTATATGTAAGGTTTTCGTTCCCTATAATATCTTGCAGAATGGGATGGCATTGACCAAAAATAGATTTTTAATTGGCACAATCAAATGCTGATACTCTCCATCTTTGTCTACTTTTTTAGTAGATAGGTTACATACAATTTATTAACACTTTCTTTTAACTAAGCATTCATTAAAGCCACAATTAATATTCTTATGCTCTTGAAAAGACTGTAGTTCTTGTAAAGCCTATTACAAGAGGCTTTTAGAGCCTTGTGTGGTTCTTGTAAAGCCTATTACAAGAGGCTTCTAGAGCCTTGTGTGGTTTATTAAAAGTGTTAAATTTTTTTTAACGAAATGCAAAAGGTTAAACTAATGAAGGTAAAAATTAAAAAACCCTAGTACCTTCATCTCGTTGCCCTAGGTTGATTGCCTCGCATGCTATGCTGCTTTCGATCCCATCGTTATCTCATCTTGTACTTTCGCACCACTTTCCTCCCTCTGCTTTTTCAAGTTCCTAACTTTAGCTTGCCTTTTGTTGCTCGCTGCTCGACTCGCCCTCGCTTTTCCTTTTGCTGCTCGCCGCTCGACTCGCCCTTGCTTTTCGTTTCATCACAGCATGCCTTCGTTTCATCAACCGCTCGCCTCTAGCTTCACTTCATACTCTTATCGCTAATCTACTCAAACTCACTCTTTGCTCATCTACTCAAACTCTTATCGCTCATCACTCCCCGCCTATCACTCATCTACTCAAACTCACTCTTTGCTTTTCCAAAGTGAAGGGATTCGCTCTTGCTTCGTTCATGCTTCGCCGCTCGCTTTAATTCATCCTGCCTATCGCTCATCTACTCAAGCTCGCCTCTCTACTCTTTGCTTTTCCAAAGATTGAAGGGATTCGCTCTTCCAACGAAGCATGAAGGATTCGCCGCTCGTTGTTATTCATTCTCTTTGCTTTTCGAAGGATTGAAGGGATTCGCACTTCCAAAAAGGCATGAATGATTCACTTTTCCAAAGAATGAAGGGATTCGCACTTCCAAAGATCTGAACGTACGCTTTCAAAATTTTCGTAAGCTTTCAAAACTTAAGCTTTCTGAGATGATTAACAAAAGCTTTCAAAACTTTAACTTTCGTAAGCTTTCGTACGTACGCTTTGCTCTTCTCAAGAATGCCATGTTCTCAAGGCTCTCACAAGAGTCTGTGCATAGACTCTAAGATAGGAGTGGCTACGGCAGGGAGTTCGCTATGGCGAATTTAACTATGGAAAGCTTAATAAAATATAGGAATTGGCTATGGCAAATCCAAGGGAGCGCTTCGTTCCTTAAACAATAGAAAATCAGCGTTTCAAAGCAAAAAATCCATGAATTAGAGAGGAAGCTACCGAACTAGTTGAGCGTCAATTGTGTTGTTTGCTTCCAGCTCCATCAACTTCGCAGCTCCGGTGGAGTTCAGCCTTCTTGCCTCAAGAATCTCCGTGCGAGCTGTGGTGAGTAAAACTCTCAGACTCTGAGACTCCTCTCCAATCCACTTTGGAATGAATAGAAAGTGAATGAGGGAAAGGCATCAATTGAAATGAGAGAAAAGGTCTTGATTTGAAACTACTAAATAATTCAAATTTTGAAATATAGGTCTTCCCGCCATTGTGCCCTTTTGAATTTTGGATATATAGAGTGACACTTATGCCATTCTCTCCAATATTAAATTTAAATTCAAATTCATATTGATAATTTTAATTTCAATTTGTATTTCAAATTGAAATTATTCTTTTGAAATTGTATTTCAAAACCTAAATTCTAGTTTTCAAATTTTGATTTCAAGTTAAACTTCAATCTCAATTTTGATTTTCATGATTGAATGGCAAATTTAGAGATTGAATTTCTAATTTTAAATGGAGTGCCATTCTCCAAGACCTCATAAGAAGTCCGTGAGAGTGGCACCAGTGCTCTTCCCGCCATTGTTCCCTTTTGAATTTGGATATATAGAGTGGCACATATGCCATTCTCTCCAATATTAAATTTAAATTCAAATTCAAATTATTCTGTTTGCAATTGTATTTCAAAACCGAAATTTATATTAGGACATTGCAATGGGAGAATGGCACTGGAGAATAGGAAAATGGAGAATGGCACTAGGAATAGGAAAATGGAGAATCGCACTAGTGCCATTCTCCCATTGGAAAATGGAGAATGGCACTAGTGCCATTCTCCCAATGGAATGTCCTAATTTTTTGGCTTTGTAATAGGAAAATGGAGACTGGCACTAGTGCTATTCTCCCATTGGAAAATGGAGAATGGCACTAGTGCCATTCTCCCAATGGAATGTCCTAATTCAAAATTTTGGCTTCACAAAGTTAGAAGGGCACCAATGCCATTCTCCCATTGGAATTAGTGGAGTGTCAATCTATAGGTTTAGTGACATTCTCCATTGTAATACGAAAATGGAGAATGGCACTAGGAATAGGAAAATGTAGAATGGCACTAGTGCCATTCTCCCAATGGAATGTCCAAATGGAATGTCCTAAATTTTTGGCTTTGTAATAGGAAAATGGAGACTGGCACTAGTGCCATTCTCCCATTGGAAAATGGAGAATGGCACTAGTGCCATTCTCCCAATGGAATGTCCTAATTCCAAATTTTGGATTCACAATGGAATGTCCTAATTCAAAATTTGTACAAGTGCTATTCTCCCATTGGAAAATGGAGAATGGCACTAGTGCCATTCTCCCAATGGAATGTTCTAATTCAAAATTTTGGATTCACAATGGAATGTCCTAATTCAAAATTGGTACTAGTGCCATTCTCCCATTGGAAAATGTTCTCCCAATGGAATGTCCTAATTCAAAATTTTGGATTCACAATGGAATACCCCTCCTAGAATAGTGGTGCCAATCTCTTATTAGGCCCTAAGAAATGTCATTGAGAAGCCTAAACTCACATGCACAAGGAATCCTAAACTCACATGTGCATTGGCACTACCACTAATGGAGAATGGCAGTGATGCCAATCTCATGCTGGCAACTACATAATGACAATGATATCATCAAACTCACACTATAGCCAATAAATACTCCTACTAGAGCCAATAAATATAGTGGAATGTCAACCTACAGGTTTAGTTTGTCTGGTTTGCCACTAGTGGAGAATGGCAGTGATGCCAATCTCATGCTGGCAAATGCATAATGACACTGAGACCATCAAACTCACATGTGCAGAGATCATATGGAATTAAGCCAATCTCTGTGGAGAATGCCACCAGTGGAGAATGGTAGTGGTGCCAATCTCATACCATGACCTGAAAACATGCACAAGGAATCCTAAACTCACATGTGCATTGGCACTTTTGCCATTATCCTATTGCCATTCTCCGCTAGTGGTAATGTGCATTCTTCTATGTAATGATCACTCTCTCCGCTGTGCAGAGATCATATGGAATTGTGCCAATCTCTGTGGAGAATGCCATCAGTGGAGAATGGCAGTGGTGCCAATCTCATACCATGACCTGAAAACATGCACAAGGAATCCTAAACTCACATGTGCATTGGCACTTTTGCCATTATCCTACTACCATTCTCCGCTAGTGGTAATGTGCATCCTTCTATGTAGTGATCACTCTCTCCGCTGTGCAGAGATCATATGGATTTGTGCCAATCTCTGTGGAGAATGCCACCAGTGGAGAATGGAAGTGGTGCCAATCTCATGTACCATGACCTGAAAACATGCACAAGGAATCCTAAACTCACATGTGCATTGGCACTTTTGCCATTATCCTACTGCCATTCTCCGCTAGTGGTAATGTGCATCCTTCAATGTAGTGGAATGTCAATCTATAGGTTCAGTTTGTCTAGATTACCACTAGCGGAGAATGGCAGTGATGCCAATCTCATGCTTGCAACTACACTATGACACTGAGATCATCAAACTCACATGTGGAATGGAATAGGACACCACTCTCCTATGATCACTGGAATACTCCTCCTAGAATAGTAGGGTAAACATTTGTACAAGTGGAGAATGGCAGTGGTGCCAGTCTCTTATTAGGCCCTAAGAAATGGCATTGAGAAGCCTAAATTCACATGTGTAGAGATCACATGGAATTGTGTCAATCTATGTGGAGAATGCCACCAGTGGAGAATGGCAGTGGTGCCAATCTCACATGTGCATTGGCACTTTTGCCATTATCCTACTGCCATTCTCTGCTAGTGATAATGTGCATTCTTCTATGTAGTGGAATGTCAATCTATAGGTTTAGTTTGTCTAGACAACCACTAGTGGAAAATGGCAGTGATGCCAAACTCATGGTGGCACCTACATAATGACACTGAGATCATCAGACTCACATGTGGGTTGGAATCGGACACCACTCTCCTATGATGATTGGAATACCCCTCCTAGAATAGTAGGGTAAACATTTGTGCAAGTGGAGAATGGCAGTGGTGCCAATCTCTTATTAGGGCCTAAGAAATGGCATTGAGAAGCCTAAAATCACATGTGCATACTTCTATGTAGTCATCACTGTCTCCGCTGTGTAGAGATCATATGGAATTGTGTCAATCTCTTTGGAGAATGCCACCAGTTGAGAATGGCAGTGGTGCCAATCTCATACCATGACCTGAAAACATGCACAAGGAATCCTAAACTCACATATGCATTGGCACTTTTGCCATTATCCTATTGCAGCCAATAAAATTAGTGGAATGTCAATCTATAGGTTCAGTTTGTCTAGTCTACTACTAGCGGAGAATGGCAGTGGTGCCAATCTCATGCTTGCAACTACATGATGACACTGAGATCATCAAACTCACATGTGGAATGGAATAGGACACCACTCTCCTATGATCACTGGAATACCCCTCCTAGAATAGTAGGCTAAACATTTGTACAAGTGGAGAATGGCAGTGGTGCCAATCTCTTATTAGGCCCTAAGAAATGGCATTGAGAAGCCTAAACTCACACGTGTAGAGATCATATGGAATTGTGTCAATCTCTGTGGAGAATGCTACCAGTGGAGAATGGCAGTGGTGCCAATCTCATACCATGACCTGAAAACATGCACAAGGAATCCTAAACTCACATGTGCATTCTTCTGTGGAGTGATCATTGTCTCCGCTGTGTAGAGATCAAATGGAATTGTGTCAATCTCGGAGATCATCAGACTCACATGTGGAATGCAATAGGACACCACTCTCCTATGATCACTGGAATGCCCCTCCTAGAATAGTAGGGTAGACATTTGTACAAGTGGAGAATGGCAGTGGTGCCAATCTCTTGTTAGGCCCTAAGAAATGGCATTGAGAAGCCTAAACTCACATGTGCATTCTTCTATGTAGTGATCACTGTCTACGTTGTGCAGAGATCATATGGAAACGTGTCAATCTCTGTGGGGAATGTCACCAGTGGAGAATGGCAGTGGTGCCAATCTCATACCATGACCTGAAAACATGCACAAGGAATCCTAAACTCACATGTGCATTCTTCTATGGAGTGATGACTGTCTCCGCTGTGTAGAGATCAAATGGAATTGTGTCAATCTCTGAGATCATCATCACTCACATGTGGAATGGAATAGGACACCACTCTCCTATGATCACTGGAATGCCCCTCCTAGACTAGTAGGGTAGACATTTGTACAAGTGGAGAATGGCAGTGGTGCCATTATCCTACTGCCATTCTCCGCTAGTGGTAATGTGCATCCTTCTATGTAGTGATCACTCTCTCCGCTGTGCAGAGATCATATGGATTTGTGCCAATCTCTATGGAGAATGCCACCAGTGGAGAATGGCAGTGGTGCCAATCTCATACCATGACCTAAAAACATGCACAAGGAATCCTAAACTCACATGTGCATTGGCACTTTTGCCATTATCCTACTGCCATTCTCCGCTAGTGGTAATGTGCATCCTTCAATGTAGTGGAATGTCAATCTATAGGTTCAGTTTGTCTAGATTACCACTAGCGGAGAATGGCAGTGATGCCAATCTCATGCTTGCAACTACACTATGACACTGAGATCATCAAACTCACATGTGGAATGGAATAGGACACCACTTTCCTATGATCACTGGAATACCCCTCCTAGAATAGTAGGGTAAACATTTGTACAAGTGGAGAATGGCAGTGGTGCCAATCTCTTATTAGGCCCTAAGAAATGGCATTGAGAAGCCTAAATTCACATGTGCAGAGATCACATGAAATTGTGTCAATCTATGTGGAAAATGCCACCAGTGGAGAATGGCAGTGGTGCCAATCTCACATGTGCATTGGCACTTTTGCCATTATCCTACTGCCATTCTCCGCTAGTTGTAATGTGCATTCTTCTATGTAGTGGAATGTCAATCTATAGGTTTAGTTTGTCTAGACAACCACTAGTGGAGAATGGCAGTGATGCCAAACTCATGGTGGCACCTACATAATGACAGTGAGATCATCAGACTCACATGTGGGTTGGAAGCGGACACCACTCTCCTATGATGATTGGAATACCCCTCCTAGAATAGTAGGGTAAACATTTGTGCAAGTGGAGAATGGCAGTGGTGCCAATCTCTTATTAGGGCCTAAGAAATGGCATTGAGAAGCCTAAAATCACATGTGCATACTTCTATGTAGTCATCACTGTCTCCGCTGTGTAGAGATCATATGGAATTGTGTCAATCTCTTTGGAGAATGCCACCAGTTGAGAATGGCAGTGGTGCCAATCTCATACCATGACCTGAAAACATGCACAAGGAATCCTAAACTCACATTTGCATTGGCACTTTTGCCATTATCCTATTGCAGCCAATAAAATTAGTGGAATGTCAATCTATAGGTTCAGTCTGTCTAGACTACTACTAGCGGAGAATGGCAGTGGTGCCCATCTCATGCTTGCAACTACATGATGACACTGAGATCATCAAACTCACATGTGGAATGGAATAGGACACCACTCTCCTATGATCACTGGAATACCCCTCCTAGAATAGTAGGCTAAACATTTGTACAAGTGGAGAATGGCAGTGGTGCCAATCTCTTATTAGGCCCTAAGAAATGGAATTGAGATGCCTAAACTCACATGTGCAGAGATCATATGGAATTGTGTCAATCTCTGTGGAGAATGCCATAGTGGAGAATGGCAGTGGTGCCAATCTCATACCATGACCTGAAAACATGCACAAGGAATCCTAAACTCACATGTGCATTCTTCTATGTAGTGATCATTGTCTCCGCTGTGTAGAGATCAAATGGAATTGTGTCAATCTCTGAGATCATCAGACTCACATGTGGAATGGAATAGGACACCACTCTCCTATGATGACTGGAATGCCCCTCCTAGAATAGTAGGGTGAACATTTGTACAAGTGGAGAATGGTAGTGGTGCCAATCTCTTGTTAGGCCCTAAGAAATGGCATTGAGAAGCCTAAACTCACATGTGCATTCTTCTATGTAGTGATCACTGTCTCCGCTGTGCAGAGATCATATGGAATTGTGTCAATCTATGTGGGGAATGCCACCAGTGGAGAATGGCAGTGGTGCCAATCTCATACCATGACCTGAAAACATGCACAAGGAATCCTAAACTCACATGTGCATTCTTCTATGGAGTGATGACTGTCTCCGCTGTGTAGAGATCAAATGGAATTGTGTCAATCTCTGAGATCATCATCACTCACATGTGGAATGGAATAGGACACCACTCTTCTATGATCACTAGAATGCCCCTCCTAGAATAGTAGGGTAGACATTTGTACAAGTGGAGAATGGCAGTGGTGCCAATCTCTTGTTAGGCCCTAAGAAATGGCATTGAGAAACCTAAAGTCACATGTGCATTCTTCTATGTAGTGATCACTGTCTCCGCTGTGCAGAGATCATATGGAATTGTGTCAATGTCTGTGGAGAATGCCACCAGTGGAGAATGGTAGTGGTGCCAATCTCATACCATGACCTGCAAACATGCACAAGGAATCCTAAACTCACATGTGCATTCTTCTATGTAGAGATCACTGTCTCCACTGTGTAGAGATCATATGGAATTGTGTCAAATCTCAGAGTTCATCAAACTCACATGTGGATTGGAATCGGACACCACTCTCCTATGATCACTGGAATACCCCTCCTAGAATAGTAGGGTAGACATTTGTACAAGTGGAGAATGGCAGTGGTGCCAATCTCTTGTTAGGCCCTAAGAAATGGCATTGAGAAGCCTGAACTCACATGTGCATTCTTCTATGTAGTGATCACTGTCTCCGCTGTGCAGAGATCATATGGAATTGTGTCAATCTCTGTGGAGAATGCCACCAGTGGAGAATGGCAGTGGGGCCAATCTCATACCATGACCTGAAAACATGCACAAGGAATCCTAAACTCACATGTGCATTCTTCTATGTAGTGATCACTGTCTCCGCTGTGTAGAGACCATATGGAATTGTGTCAATCTCTGAGATCATCAGACTCACATGTGGATTCTTCTACAAATTGAGTCTGTCTAGACTACTACTAGCAGAGAATGGCAGTGGTGCCAATCTCACATGTGCATTCTTCTATGTAGTGATCACTATCTCCGCTGTGTAGAGTTCATATGGAATTGTGTCAATCTCTGAGATCATCAGACTCACATGTGCATTCTTCTACAAGTGGAGTCTGTCTAGACTACTACTAGTGGAGAATGGCAGTGGTGCCAATCTCATGCTTGCGACTACATGATGACACTGAGATCATCAAACTCACACTACAGCCAATAAATAATCCTACTACAGCCAATAAATATAGTGGAATGTCAACCTACAGGTTTAGTTTGTCTAGATTACCACTAGTGGAGAATGGCAGTGATGCCAATCTCATGCTGGCAAATACATAATGACACTGAGACCATCAAACTAACATGTGCATTCTTCTATGTAGTGATCATTGTCTCCGCTGTATAGATATCATATGGAATTGTGTCAATCTCTGTGGAGAATGCCACCAGTGGAGAATGGTAGCATACCAAGACCTTAAAAATGGCACAAGGAATCCTAAACTCACATGTGCATTGGCACTTTTGCAATTATACTACTACAACCAATAAAATTTGTGGAATGTCAATATACAAGTTTAGTTTATCTAGACTGCCACCAGTGGAGAATGGAAGTGATGCCAATCTCATGCAGATAACTACATAATGACACTGAGATCCTCAAACTCACATGTGGATTGGAATCGGGCACCATTATCCTATGATCCTTGGAATACCCCTCTCAGAATATTAGGGTAAACATTTGTACAAGCAGAGAATGGCAGTGGTGCGAATCTCTTATTGGGCCCTAGACAATGGCATTGTGAAGCCTAAACTTAGAATAGTAGGGTAAACATTTGTACAAGTGGAGAATGGCAGTGGTGCCAATCTCTTATTAGGCCCTAAGAAATGGCATTGGGAAGCCTAAACTCACATGTGCATTGGCACAAGGAATCCTAAACTCACATGTGCATTGGCACTTTTGCCATTATCCCACTGCCATTCTTCGCTAGTGGTAATGTGCATTCTTCTATGTAGTGATCACTGTCTCCGCTATGTAGAGATCATATAAAATTGTGTCAATCTCTGTGGAGAATGCCACCAGTGGAGAATGGCAGCGGTGCCAATCTCATACCATGACCTGAAAACATGCACAAGGAATCCTAAACTCACATGTGTATTGGCACTTTTGCCATTATCCTACTCCGACCAATAAAATTAGTGGAATGTCAATCTATAGGTTTAGTTTGGCTAGATATTCACTAGCGGAGAATGGCAGTGATGCCAAACTCATGTTGGCCCTAAGAAATGGCATTGAGAAGCCTAAACTCACATGTGCATTCTTCTATGTAGTGATCACTGTCTCTGCTCACATGTGGATTGGAATCAGACACCACTCTCCTATGATCATTGGAATACCCCTCCTAGAATAGTAGGGTAAACATCTGTACAAGTGGAGAATGGCAGTGGTGCCAATCTCTTATTAGGCCTTAAGAAATGGCATTGAGAAGCCTGTGTCAATCTCTGTGGAGAATGCCACCAATGGAGAATGGCAGTGGTGCCAATCTCATACCATGACCTGAAAACATGCATAAGGAATGCTAAACTCACGTGTGCATTCTTCTATGTAGTGTTCACTGTGTCCGCTGTGTAGAGATCATATGGAATTGTGTCAATCTATGTGGAGATTGATATTGTCTATATTTGCTTGCTGTGTTGGTGTAGTTTTTCATAATGCATATATAGGTTGCTTCACCTTGGTTATTTTGTTAATAGAAGTTGCATTGTGGTTGTAATATTTCCTACTACAGTTATGATTTTCTATTATACATTTCATTGTGTCCTTGGTTCTTTTGTTAACAGAACATTGCAAGAATGGCTAGCAAGGGAAAGAGAAAGGTTCGAGAGGTGTCAGTTTATGATGGAGTTAGTTCTGGAAGAGGATGGTTTTTGGATATATACAATAACGAATTCCAAAAACTTCATAAAGTGCATTGTTTTGTGAACATCCAAGGAAAAACTTTTGAAGATGTTGGACAAGTTCAAGAGATGGAGGATACCGAGAAAGACAACGTTCCTTGTCTCGAAATTCATACATTGGGAGGCAATGTGTATCAATTGGATCCTGCTTGTTTTGATCATGCGAGGATGAATGCTACTGGGGAGGACACGATGATATCTAGGGGTTGGATTAATGAGCCAGAAAATTATATCAACCAACAGATATTAGAAAGCTTTGATTTGGTAACAAAAGGGATAATGCAAGATATAAAAAAGAGTAGAAAAGTTTCGAAAAGAACCAAGAAAAGTGATGTTGTTGGATCAAGCTCTCAAGTGTCTCAGAACACATTGAAAGAGAAGGCTAGAGAGACCGGTGAGGAGGAAACAACAGGTGAGAAGGAAATAAGGTCAGATGGAAAAACAAGCATTGGGGATAAACTGGATGCTAAAGACAAAGAGACAACTTTAGGAGGAAAACAAGGAGGTACGGGAATAGTCACTAATGGAACTAGAAGTGGAGGTGATGCAACGGGGAGTGGTGAGACACATATAACAGGACATGGTGAGAAATCATCTGAAGCAACTATCATCCTGTATAAGAAAATCCAGCCAGATGTTGACTTTAAGGCACTACAAAAGAAATTGGAAAGGAAGGACACAAGTATGACAGGCTTGATGGAGTACGTAGAGTACTTCCCATTTGCTTTAGAGCACCAAGCCAATATGTGTACAGGACGTTGACCCTCAGCTATGTCAGTGACTTGGTCAAGAGTTTTGCAATGAATGCACGACCTCCTGCAACATGTGCATATCTTATGCCTTACCACATAGGCACAAATACTCCGATGTGCAAGGAAGAGATAAAGGTGGAAAAGTTAAAGGAGTATAATTATTGGATTCTCGCAGGGCAGCATTCAATTTATGCTACAAGGATATTTATAACTAAAGCACATGGAGAAGCCTTCAATCAACAAAAAGGTTTCTATACACGGAGGAGGGCGAGAATTGTTGTCAATGCACCAGTTGAAGCAAGTTGTAAGATATCATCAATGGCCAACATGGAGGCACAGACCGTTTTGAAAAATCAACCATATATCGATATCTTACAACACCTAAGGGCACAGTGGATTGCATTCGGACGACCAAAGAAACCAGCCCAAGGCCTTGTCAAAGGGCATAAAGATCAACAAAGTTGGGATGTAAGTAATAAACTTTGTTTTGTATGCATTTTTTATTTCAAGAATGTTTATGGCTTTGTAAAAGAAATGATAGTAGTGTCAATTCCCTGATGTGAGAATGGCACTAGTGCCATTCTTCTAGTTACCAAGTCATGCTTTTGACATGGTAATGGGAGAATCGCACTAGTGTCATTATTATCTCTATTACATGATTTGGATTAGAAGAATGTCTAAGACGATTTTGATTTTTTTATATAGAATTTTGTAGGAGTTGCAAGCGTATCGATGGGCACAAACTTTGCTACCACGGACACACACATGGTCACATATGATGATGACATCTACGAACAATGGATTAGGATTTTGACATTGGTGAAGCAGGGTGATCTTGAGGGTCGAAATCCCACAATAACATATATGAGGTGTCTGCTAGGATTGGAAGATGAAGATGTACATGCACTTCAAGCAGAGATTGAGTCTAAAGAAATAGTCTTGGTCAAGTCAAGCAAAGACAAGGACTCCATTGAAATGTCTCAACGGGCAATGGAGATTAAGCATGATAGAGCCCTGAAAGAAGCGCTCATCAAGGAGTTCAACTCATGTCACCCTTCGCCCCAACATCAAACATGGGATGCCCTTGCAACTTACTTCAAAATTGATTCAATTTTTTATCAGAGCTTCAAGGGTTCATGTGAGTCATGGGTCAAAGAGAAGCTGCAAGTTGGCAAGTCCACACTTGATTTCCCAAAAGCCGCATCAATCTATGTTGATTGGGTGATTAGTTCAATAGAGGGTAACAAGTCTACATCGCAGTCTTGTTTTCCTTGGACAATTATTCAAGTGAACATGGAGATGGAGGGGGAGAGCTTTCTAACACGTCACTCCAAGGGACAACTTCCAATCAGCTTGTGTGTGCTTGACACCTCAGAGGGATGTGCCAAAGGCATGTGTTGGGATAAGGCTGCCTTCAAGAAGTTGCTCTGTGGCTTGATGGAGACCGTTGCCACTTCGTCACAGTATGTATTGCTATCATTTATGACAATGACAAAGATGGTAAATCTCAAGGAAGCAATGATAGAGGCTCGATTTTGGCATAGAAGGTTTGTGGGTGTTATCCATGAATCGGATAGTGCACAAAAGGGTTTGTCTGAGACCTTTTGTTTTTTGTCATTTGTCAGCTCACATGATGGGTTTGATGGATTTGAGCACATGTTAGAAATCACAAGGCCATACACAATAATTGAGGACAATATTCTTTATTCTGATGAGGGCGATGAGTATGGAAAAGAGGCAGTTGTGAAGCATTGCATCATCAAGGAGTGCATCAGGTGTTATTGTAGTAGGGACCATCAAGTTGTTGTTGACGTCTTTACTAATGGATGTGTGGCATTACAAGCATTGTCAAGCAAAAGAAAAGTGATCTCGTTGGTGAAGACATCCCAACAGGCGACAGAGGTCGAGGCTATGTGTGTGGCACATGCATCAAATAATCCCCATATTAAGATTTGGTCTAGCATTGAGAGGCCTCTTGAGACACATAGAGCTGATTCACCTATCGATGAAGGAATTAAAGAGGGTGAGCATCACATTGAAGACTTGCGACCTTTAACTGAAGCAGATCTTGAAGCTATCCCAAAGATTACATTGGAAGATTTGGAGCAAGGTCTTTAGCTACTCATTTATGCCTTGTGTATTCAGTTTCAAAATAATATGACTTTTATGGATTTTCTCGATTGCACATACTCTCATCATATTAAAGATATTAAACATTAGGTATGATAAAATTGTGTGACATAATGACATGGGGAATGGTACTAGTGTCATTCTCCCTATGTCGGGTTATACGTAAGAGGTACTATTAACATTTTATGCGACCTCATATGGAGAATGGCACTAGTGCCATTCTCTCTTTGTGGTTATGTAGAAATGGTAATACTGTTATGTTCCTTTCTTGAATCTATGTTAGTTGAAAGCATTACAGAGATTAAAAATTGTATAATATTAACTATGCTACCAAAGTTTTGATTTGGGTGCTTTCTACAAATCTATTGGACCAAAGTAATACAGTATCTATGCTTTCAGATCATGCATTGTACATTTCTTTTGGGACATGGGGGAGGCACTAGTAGTATTCTCTCCTCCCAATGAGGGTATAGAGAAAGGCACTAGTGGCATTCTCCATAACCTTATATGTAAAATGGCACTAGCACCACCCCAAGAGAAGAATGGCACTATTGCCATTCTCTCTATGAGTTCAGAGAGAAAAGTTGCACTATTTGCATTCTCAATTGACCTTTAGAGAGATTGGCACTTTTGCCATTCCCCAAAAATGCAATGGAATCAGTGAACGACGATGGATAATGTTCATACTTTATTGTTATTTATTAGTTTCATATGCTTTTGTGCTTCGACATTGTTGAATACACTCTAAAGAATCAAAATATTTCTATATTCCTCAACTTCCACAGGGACCAATGATGCATGGAAGGATGTGGAGACATCAAATGTAGAGGACAACATACCACCAGTTATGGGGACTATCAATTACGCGATGGATGCAGGAGGTATAGAAGAAAACATAACCCCAAAAATGGAGAAAATTGCAAGGAATATCACGAATCCTATACTCTTAGAAGAGAACATGGATGAACGTACTATCTCAACATTGGGGACAAAACTAGATAATCTTATTGTTGTTGCAAACATGCATGAAATCATAGCACCTGACAATTTGGATGAGTCAGAAACCAGCAACTTCAAGGAGAATTTGGATCTATATCCACATACAATTTCTTTGGATATGCCATGATTAACAATCATATTAGAATTGAATGGCCTATTATTAAGTCGCTGCCTATTCAAGTCTCCAATACATCCGTCTATTATGCATGGCAAAAATAGTTATATGGTTGTTCGTCCTGGGTGCATAGAATTTCTTAAAATCTTGCTACAAAGATTTAATGTAGGTATCTGGTCAACTGCGATGGAGCATAACGTACTTGATATGGTAGGAAAGCTGCAAAATTATCCAAATGAGAGCCTCCCTTTCTTTGTTATATGGTCTTAGCAAGGATGCTACACTTACAGTAAGACAAGGATAAATAGGCCTGACAAGGTTGGTGTTGAGGCAATGTTCAAACCCTTAGCAAAAATCTCAAAGGCATTTGGATGTGATGCTAGAAGGACAATCCTTGTTGATGACTCCCCATACAAGGCTTGCATTAGCCCTCCATCAAATTGCATATTTCCTTCAACGTTTGATGTACAAGACAAGGATGATAATATTCTACTGAGAGAGTTGATGCCGTACTTACTACAACTCGATGAGACTAAAGATGTGAGCAGCATGATTGAGACAAATCGGTATGGACAATTACCTGTGATGGAGGGGCATAAGGATTTCAACCTTGTCCAGAAAGTAATTGATGAATGGAGGGAGGAAAATCATGCATGGTCAAGAATGGAATATAAAACAAGAAATCTTCCTCTTGCAGATCAACTAAGAGAGAGGGATATAGGTGGTAGGGCAACCCATGGTGGTGATGGCCAGGTGCCTAAACTCAATGCATCCCAAATAAGACTTTTAAGGAATGCTTCGCAACTCTCTAGCATGAATGCTATGCAAGTTTCTCAATTGGCTATAGACCTAGGGTACAAACGTCGCTATATCAAGAAATACATTGCTAAGGGCTACATAACCTGACTACAGAATGCGTATTTTTCATGAAGGTACATATGTCAAAGTGTTTTTTGATTTTATCTCAATATATATAACTGTTGTTGTAGCTAATTGAATTTGTCTTTTGTGATGTAGATAGATATACGTTCAAAGCAAGCTTGAGTAGGTACATACCAGAACGAGATCCATTTGGACCACCAAAGTTACTTGTCCCTATCAACGAAGTGTTCTGGATAAAAAATGTGGCTTTCGAGGTGCATGAGTCAACCATTACAGCAGCTGGCTTGGGCTTGTTTGTGCATGGCTCCATCAAGAGAGGGACTACTATTCTCCATTATGGAGGTGACAAGTACTCCTACAGAGACTGGAAGGAATTATGTAGAGTTCATCCAAGGCTAAAGAAGTACTCGATCCAAGAGGACCCTACTGTCCCTATGAAGGATATGGTGCATATTGTTGGTGATGTTCAATATGGCAATGTGGTAGGATTTATTAACAGCAATAGAAATACCAATGTAAAGCCAAATGTTTGTTATGTATTTTCCCCTGATGTTCCACCTTGGTATGACCCCATGATGAACATAGATATTGCAGAATATGGTCACATTTGTATTGAATCCATAGATGATATACATGCAGGAGAGGAGCTATTTGCAGACTATGAGTTTTGAATAACAACATTGTATATCTTTATACAATCATTACTTATGGGAATTACTACTTTCTTGCCAACTATGTAAATTGGTGCGTAATTGTTGTGTGTGAATAATATGCAAACATGTTCATAACTACAGTGTCTCTCGTGCCATTCTTTCCGGTGCCATTCTCTTTGGGGCTAGAAATTGAGAGTTTCTTTGGAATCATGATTTATTTCAGGGATTTCAATGGTGTATCAATAAGTTATGTTTTCATCCTAAAGTGTACTTTTTTACTTTGCAATGAGTAATCAACATGACATGTAAAGTTATTGTTTTTAATGCTAGTGAGTCCAAACATTGAAAGTGCACAATAAATGATTGTCATTGCCACCTAAATTACATCAAATGCTTGTCATTGCCCATTGATTTTCCATCAACTACATATCTTGCATTCATTCTCCTCAACTACATATCTTGATTTTCCATCAACTGCATATCTTACTAAGTTAAAGAGCCTGTGCGTTTTCATTGCAATACTCATGGTTATTAATTACACACTACATTTTTTAAATGATATTTTGGAGATTTTCAAATGAGAATGCTCACAACAAAAGCGAGTCTCAATATCAATAGAAATTCCAGAGACTCGCTATTATGAAGGTGTTTTTGAACATCACTATGGCTCACGAGATGAATCTAACTCAAATGGGTTTCAAAGTTTATTATTTTTTTGATGATAACGTAGTTTAGACACTGATATTCTATTTATTATTTGAGAATGTAGTTGATATTTCACACTTCATGAATAGCTATCTAGTCTATTTTCACATATTTCTCCTGTTTTTTCATTGAGGGGAGTTACAATTTCTTCCAAAATTGCCATTCTGGGAATTGGGTTTTTTCCCAAATTGGGAATTGGAAATGGCATTGAGAAGCCTAAACGCACATGCTCATTCTTTTATGTAGCGATCACTGTCTCCGCTGTGTAGAGATCATATGGAATTGTGTCAATCTCTGTGGAGAATGCCACCAGTGGAGAATGGTAGTGGTGCCAATCTCATAACATGACCTGCAAACATGCACAAGGAATCCTAAACTCACATGTGCATTCTTCTATGTAGAGATCACTGTCTCCACTGTGTAGAGATCATATGGAATTGTGTCAATCTCTGAGTTCATCAAACTCACATGTGGATTGGAATCGGACACCACTCTCCTATGATCATTGGAATACCCCTCCTAGAATAGTAGGGTGAACATTTGTACAAGTGGAGAATGGTAGTGGTGCCAATCTCTTATTAGTCCCTAAGAAATGGCATTGACAAGCCTAAACTCACATGCTCATTCTTCTATGTAGTGATCATTGTCTCCGCTGTGTAGAGATCATATGGAATTGTGTCAATCTCTTATTAGGCCTTGGAATGTCAATCTATAGGTTTAGTTTGTCTAGACAACCACTAGTGGAGAATGGCAGTGATGCCAAACTCATGGTGGCACCTACATAATTATACTGAGATCATCAAACTCACATGTGGATTGGAATCGGACACCACTCACCTATGATCATTGGAATACCCCTCCTAGAATAGTAGGGTAAACATTTGTACAAGAGAATGGTAGTGGTGCCAATCTCTTATTAGGCCCTAAGAAATGGCATTGAGAAGCCTAAACTCACAGGTGCATTCTTCTATGTAGTGGTCACTGTCTCCGCTATGTAGAGATCATATGGAATTGTGTTAATCTCTGTGGAGAATGCCAACAGTGGAGAATGGTAGTGGTGCCAATCTCATACCATGACTTGAAAACAAGCACAAGGAATCATAAACTCATGTGGATTGGCAGTTTTGCCATTATAGAATGCCACCAGTGGAGAATGGCAGTGGTGCACAAGGAATCCTAAACTCACATGTGCATTCTTTTATGTAGTGATCATTGTCTCCGTTGTGTAGAGATCATATGGAATTGTGTCAATCTCTGAGATCGTCAAACTCACATGTGGATTGGAATCGGACACCACTCTCCTATGATCACTGGAATACCCCTCCTAGAATAGTAGGGTAAACATTTGTACAAGTGAAGAATGGCAGTGGATCCAATCTCTTATTAGGCCCTAAGAAATGTCACTGAGAAGCCTAAACTCCCATGTGCAGAGATCATATGGAATTGTGCCAATCTCTGTGGAGAATGCCGGTGCCAATCTCATATCATGACCTAAAAACATGCACAAGGAATCCTAAACTCACATGTGCATTGGCACTTTTGCCATTATCCTACTGCCATTCTCCGCTAGTGGTTGAGAGTTTCTTTGGAATCATGATTTATTTCAGGGATTTCAATGGTGTATCAACAAGTTATGTTTCCATCCTAAAGTGTACTTTTTTACTTTGCAATGAGTAATCAACATGACATGTAAAGTTATCATTTTACAATAATGATAGTCAGTCCAAAAATTGAAAGTGCACAATAAATGATTGTCATTGCCACCTAAATTACATCAAATGCTTGTCATTGCCCATTGATTTTCCATCAACTACATATCTTGCATTCATTCTCCTCAACTACATATCTTGATTTTCCATCAACTACATATCTTACTAAGTTAAAGAGCCTGTGCGTTTTCATTGCAATACTCATGGTTATTAATTACACTCTACATTTTTTAAACAATGTTTTGGAGATTTTCAAATGAGAATGCTCACAACAAAAGCGAGTCTCAATATCAATGGAAAATCCAGAATTATGAAGGTGTTTTTGAACATCACTATGGCTCACGAGATGAATCTAGCTCAAATGGGTTTCAAAGTTTATTAGTTTTTTGATGATAACGTAGTTTAGACACTGATATTCTATTTATTATTTGAGAATGTAGTTGATATTTCACACTTCATGAATGGCTATCTAGTCTATTTTCACATATTTCTCATGTTTTTTCATTGAGGGGAGCTACAATTTCTCCCAAAACTGCCATTCTGGGAATTGGGTTTTTCCCGAATTATCTAATACGGTCTTCAATTGAGTAAAGCCCATAGCCATGAAGTATTCAGTCAACCATCTAAATTATTTACTAACTCTAAAACGAAGTTTTTTAGCTATAATGTCCAGATTTTGGTTGAGGTACTATCGATAGAAGACACTACTTCACAATATATGCCACCTGATATGTCTACGAGGCCTATCACTGATGTTGAAGAGAAAATAGAGGATGATGAGCAAACTCCTACATAGCTTGAGGCTAAGTCATAGACATTGGAAGACCAGCCCACTAATGAAGGTGTCTCTCAATGGTAGGATGTCACCCTGCTGAGCACGAGAGAGAAGATTGGGATCAAGTGCACACAGACAATTAGCTTGGAATACAACAAAGAATACTTTCAGTAGAGCGGTCTGTGTCTTGATATTTTTGTTCCAAAAGTCTATCCACTGGGACTGCAAGGTGTTGAGGGGTAGTTTTACCACCCTACCATATTATCATCCTGAGATAAGTACTCGGGGGGGTCACTCATCATATGTAACCCTATCACGTGAGTTCAACAGAAGGATATTTTTTATTCCTAAAATTTACAAAAATAAATATACATAAGGGACTATTTAAAATAGTTTTGGAAAAAATTTACAGATTTGTATAGAAAAGGGGTACATTTTATTAATGAAAAAATTTACAGATAAGGGATTTTAAATATAGGCCTTGAACGCACGTGATATAGAGGGTTTATACATAGTGACCCCCCCGAGGATAAGTAAAAGACAAAATAGAATATTTTGACACTGTATCATTTGTAGTAGTCAGCTATAATAGTTAGCAAAGCCACTCAAGAAAAATATTTTTGGAATCTTCGAAGGGTGGAGTGAAAGATTTTACAATAATGGATGGAAAAAGAGCCATAAAGGAAATACTAACTAAACATGTGTACATGCATAAAGAGCTAGTGTTGCAGGATTATCCAAACTATCTTCCATAACAAAGACCCAATTATATGTGATTTATTTCAGCCTTCATATCTTATAGCTCAAACCTTTTTTTATTGATTCTTGACCCATTTGAGTCTTCATGTTTTGTAACCATAACTTTTTTGCTTGATTCTTGACCCACAATATCCGATTTTTTGCTTCAGGCATATAGCCTTCAACTTATGAGTAGTGGTAGCCTATCAAATGCATTTTAGGATACTTTGATCACTACAAGGCATAGGTTCTTTTCCGATGGAAATACTAACATTTTTTACACTCAAAAGGTTTTTTTTTGACGGGCGCAAAGGTCATTATTTACATTGTGATAAGCGTCGAAAAAGAACGGATGCTATATAAGCATCGCTATATAGCAATACTAATAAACGTCACTATATAGAGACACTGGTAAACATCGCTATTTAAAGACACTGGTAAACGTTGCTATATAGCGATGATTAATAGAAGCTTAAAAAAACATTAGTGGGGCTATAAACAGGGCCACAATAAGCCCTATTTTGGCCCACTAATGTT
The DNA here is from genome assembly GCF_047967505.1 of Dipteris shenzhenensis. Classification (NCBI taxonomy): domain Eukaryota; kingdom Viridiplantae; phylum Streptophyta; class Polypodiopsida; order Gleicheniales; family Dipteridaceae; genus Dipteris; species Dipteris shenzhenensis. The sequence goes on along the minus strand of NC_141623.1, from coordinate 34,908,184 downwards.
TTTTATTTAGTAATTACAAAAGAATGTTTTTTATTACAAAATTTCCCTTGTAGAAAGGGTGATACAAAATTGCTCAAATGAACCGAGCAATAGAAGCATTTACATGTCAAAGATATACAACATTCTTTGTTACAAAATTACCCTTTCGAAAAGGGTGATACAAAATCGCTCAAACAAGCCGATATACAAAAGCATATATATGGCGAAGTATATGCAAACTACTAGTAATACTACTACTACTACTACTGCTCATTTGAATCATCGTCGTCGTCCTCGTCCTCATCTTGCTAGCTTGATCCTTGGCCCTCGTGAGCTGCGTCTCATCCCTGGCCCTCGTGAGTTGCGCCTGATCCCTGGCCCTTGTCGAAGCCATGTAAGCCTAATCGCTCATCATCATCGCTCACCTCCACTGATGGGACGTTCATGCTTTGATTCTAAGGGTGAAACCATATTAATTGGAAATTAGATTGGAACTTAAAGAATAAAACAGTTTAAAAAGTGAGATTATAAGTAGGAGTAAACTTATACTATGCGAGCAGCCATCTCAGCCCAATCGACCGTCGCTCCCAGTGCCTCCTGCTCAATAAACCATGACTTTGTTCCTACACAAAATGTGTGTCTTGTCTCTGTGTCTGTAGGAAGGCGACCCATCGTAGCTTGCTGTGGGCCTAATTTATGAGAGTTAGATAAAGTGGATGCAATATGTAGTAAAACAAATAGAACAATACATTAAATGAGAAGAAGTAGACTTACCACGGTTTCTTGGAATGCCAACCCTCTACCTGTACCAAAGTGTGAAGTACCTATGGAGTCCAGCCGTCTCCTTGCAGCCCTCCTTTGACCCTCGAACATTTTGAGATGGTCCCTGTTCTTCTTCTTGAAATGCTTCCAATCAGCTTTGTTTGCCTAGTTGGGTTTAGCCTTCCCCTCTACAATGGAAGTATGCAAGGCTGACCTACGATGCTTCAAGACCAAACCCATGGACTCTCGCATGTAATTCTCATTGAACTCCCAATTTGGGGGTTTAGGGTATTTTCTTTTCAATTCATCAATGACTTCCTGCTTCTTTTAATCATCTTGGTACCGCCAATCAGTAGCTATGCCGCTCCTGAAGTGGTGGCTCATCAACCGCCTCATGGTAGCCATCACTACTGCTATGTCCTTTTTATCTTCTATTATCTCTCCACAGCCGTGATTTGATAGGACAGGTCCTCGATCGGGTAAGAAGGACTCATGGTAGTGGTAGAGTAAGAGCGAGTGGTGTTTCTGCGAGCGCTTCCGGAGCGAGGAGTAGCAGTGGGAGTAGGAGAGGGTAAGGGACCTGACTGGTATTGGGTCTCAAGACCAAGTGGAGACCTGTAGGGATGTGAGTGTGCTGACTCATCTACATCTCCCGAGTCAGCACAACATAAGTGACCCCTCCTACTCTTCCTTTCCTTACGATGGGCATGCCCAGCTGATGACCCCTCAGGCGAAGGGGCTAGAGGGGATGGTTGGACAGTAGGTCCAGCCATCGGTGTAGGATAGAGACTTGCTGAGGTCCTCTAGGATAGTAGAGAGAAGAATCTCATTGCCTCCGCATCGGTCATCTATGCGACAAACTCGTCCGGACTCCCGACAAAGCCATGGGATGCTAGCAAAGAAGTTCCCTGAGGGGTAGTCATAGTGCTACGTCCAAGAGGAGTCGGTAGTCATAGGGGTAGGCCCCTGAGGTGTCGCCTGAGTGGAATCAAAGTCCTCTGGAGAATAGAGACCATGATGTCTCCTCCTACGAGGGTTTCCGTACTTGTCTGACGTGCGACGTGATCCCATGTCTAATTTGGGGGGATTGGACAAACATAGACACAAACACGAAAACAAAAAACAAAAAACAAGAGCAAGTAAAAAAGAGAAGGAGACACATAAGAGAAGGAGAGGGGAAAAGAAGACAAAGAAAAGGAAAAAAGAGATTGAAAGAGGGGAAAAGAACTAAATATGCATAAGAGAAAAAAGTGAGAAAGCATATGCATAAGAGAAAAGAGAGAAAGTGTATACTTATGCTTATGCATAAGCATATGAGCATATGCTCATGCATAAGCATAAGCATAAGCATAAGCATAGGCATAGGCATAGGCATATGCTTATGAAAAGAAGGGAAAAAGAGAGGGAAAAAGAAGAGAAGGAAAGGAGAAGGAGAAGGAGAAGGAGACATATGCTCATGCATAAACATAAGCATAAGAGAAGAAAAAACATATGCGTAAGAGAAAATGAGAGAAAGCATATGCTTGAAAGAGGGGAAAAAGAAATTGAAATAGGGGAAAAAGAAGAGGGGAAAAGAAGAGAAGGAAGAGGGGGAAAGAGATTAAAAGAGGGGAAAAAGAAGAGGGAAAAAAAGCATAAGCATAAGAGAAGGAAGAGGGGAAAAGAGATTGAAAGAGGGGAAAAAGAGATTGAAAGAGAGGAAAAGAGATTGAAAGAGGGGAAAAAAGAAGAGGGGAAAAGAGATTGAAAGAGGGGAAAAAGAAGAGGAAAAAAAAAGAGAAGGAAGAGGGGAAAAAGAAGAGAGGAAAAGAGCATAAGCATAAGAGAAGGAAGAGGGAAAAAGAGCATAAGCATAAGAGAAAAAGAAAGAAAGAATATGCTTATGCTTATGCATGAGCATATGAGCATAATAGAAAAAGAGAGAAAGCATAAGCTAAAGACTTATGCATGAGCATATGAGCATATGCTCATGCATAAGCATAAGCATAGGCAAATACATATGCTTATGAAAAGAGGAGAAAAAAGAGAGGAAAAAAGAGAGTGAATAATAAGAGAAGGAAGAGGGGAAAAGGGATTGAAATAAGGGAAAAAGAAGAGGGGAAAAGAGCATAAGCATAAGAGAAGGAAAAACATATGCATAAGAGAAAAAGAGAGAAATATTATGCTTATGCTTATGCATGAGCATATGAGGGAAAGAGGGGGGGAAAGAGAGAGCAAAAGAGGAAAAGAGGGGAAGAAGAGGGAATAAGAGAAGAGAGGGGAAGAAAGGGTTCCTACACCCATCACTGCAGCTAGCGCATAAGGCGCTAGCTGCAGGCCAATGCAAATAATGAAAATAACAAAAGGAAAAAAAAGGAAGCACTTTCTTACCTGGAAAAGTCCCGCTTGGTGTTTCGTGGACTGGCCCTACAAAAGAGAGGAAACATACCATTTTTCAGATAACTAGTTAGAGGAAGGAGGAGTTTAGAGAAGCAACTTTTCAAAGGGATTGGATTGAGGAGACAAGCATAAGCCTACAAACAAGGAGAAAGAGGAGGAAGAGAAATACCAAAAAGAGAAGAGGTGAGTCTTCTTTCTTTCACCAAATCTCGTTTTTTGTCCTTAACCTCTGAAAATCAAGCATGAAAATTAGCTCAAAATTAGCACATAGCCTTAGCAATATAAGGAGAAACATGCTTCAACACTCACAAAACAAAATCTCACAAAAAATGAACCTACATTGCTTAAAGAGGCTCACCTTCTTGAAAAACTTCCTTTCACACAAGCAGAGAGGAAGAAGGATGGAGAGGGAGCATAAGTGTTGAAAGGGGGGTTGGGTAGGGGTGAGTGAGGGGGAAGAGGGAGCACTCAAGAAGGGATAAGAGACACCGTATATGGTGGAGCAAAAGCTACTCCAGCTTATTCCTCTATCAAATATATATGAGTATACATGGGCACTGTACAAGTGGGTGGGCACACTGCCCTTTACCCCAACAACCTCCCACTTAAAGGCAGTGTGTCTTTATGGGAGTATAGTACACATATAATACAATCAGCAGCCATAGGCTGAAAAACAAGATGACAGACCGTCATCCTATGCCCATCAGCACTTTACAATGTATAAAGTGCATAGAGGATAAGATGCTAGTAGACATCAGGTCTGCAGGATAGAAAATGACAAGATGTAGATGCCTATCAACCAAGATCTCATGCCAGATCTCACTGGGAGAGTGAACTCTCACCACCACATGCTCTTGTGCTAAGTCCATAGCACCCGAACTGCCACTGTGCAGAGAAAATGTCTCTGTACCACCTATGACCATAAGCACATAACCTACAATAGACCTTTGCTGGTCTACCCAACCTGCATCACCTGCATGCTGCTCCTGGAAGCATAAGGACCTGATGTCCACAACGGCTTCCCTAATGCCAAAATCTACCATAATCATGCTACCAACTCCCACTACAACGGAAGCAAGAATCGGAAGTGTAGCCCCAATGGCAAACATGTGAGAACCAAGTCTCAACACAGTCATGGATGCATGAAGTACTATGGCTGCCGTATCAACCATAACTCGCTGCTCAATTGATCTGTGATCATCAAACCTGCTGTGTTTTAAGTATGGAGCCAATATAGGCAATGTAGTACTCAGTAACTTCCCCCTCTCCATACTAAAACAACCAAGTATTTGACAAACATCATCAAGACCATGTAGCTCCCACTGCAAAGCATCCCTGTCCATAAGGAACCATATGGCAAGTAACCTCAGAAGGATAGCAACCTCCTGAATACTGAGACCATAACCTGTCTCATTGTGCATCACATCCTGAGCTCTCATAACGGTATCAAACCTATAAAGCCAAGCTCGAGGGGATTGCTTCTGGCCATGGAGGCACTTACGAAGCAAACATATCAATGATTCCTGCCCATGCATTCCTGCCCATGCGCAATATGACCCGAGTCAATAACTGCAGAAACCACATCTGTCCTCTCATAACCAGCCGATGGATCATACCGGGCATCATTAGCCAAGGTATCCTCCTCACATGCATAGCCTCATCCTCATCTGCAAGAGGCACTCTGCATCCTAGGAGTAAATTATAACTGTCCATAGAAGATGCATCAACAATCTCCATAGGAGTATAAACCTGTGGAATACTAGAGACATCTAACCGTCTCTGACCAAAATCAGGAAGTAATCATGGCTGTCCCAACTTTATAACCTGCTCACCGTGGGAAAAACCTCCCACTCCAAGGGATATGGGCTGCCCTTGCAAAGAATTCGGAGGTATCAGTGCACTTACGTCCTCCTAGAACACCACTCTCTTGCTATCCACAGTCCTGGGCTGTCTAAACATAGCATCCTCTCTGAAATAGACATTATGGTTGCATATCAACTCTCTAGTTGAAGAATCCCATAACCTGTAGTCCCTACTGGACTCACTATATCCAAGGAAGATACACCTCCTCGATCGGGAACCATGAGCATAAGCCTCGCAGCCAAACAAACGTAAGTGCTCATAACATGGTGCCCTACCTATCAACTAGTCAAATGGCACTCTACCATTCAGAGATCTCCCGGGTGACCTATTAAGCAAGTATGTAGCTGTCTTACATGCCTCAGCCCAATAGCATTCGGTAAGACCTGCATATCATAGCATGCTACCAATCCTGTCCAATAGAATCCGATTTATGCCTTCTGCCAAGGCATCATGAGCAGAAAGATGAGGAGTGGTCAAAACCCTCTTGATACCAAGTGTATCACATAGATGCTGAAATCTAGAAGAGGTAAACTCTGCATCACCATCAGTCATCAAGCTCAATAGCTTCTTTTCTGACTGATTTTTAGCATTACCCAAGAAGCGCTGAAATGTATCATATACATCATGCTTCTGCCGAATCGGATATACCCATATGTACTTTGTAGCAGCATCAATGAATGTCACAAAGTAAGAGGCGCCACCCAGTGAAACGGTAGGCATAGGCCCACAAACTACACTATGAACCAACTGCAATGGCTCAACATACCTCTCACTGACTGTCTTCCTCACAAAAGAGGATCCTGACTACTGATCATCATCACAATCATGACATAAAATTTGAGAGACATCCATAACAGGAATGTATCTCAATGTTGTAAGGGCTTCCATACCTACAGTAGACATATGTCCAAGTCTAGCATACCATAAACTAACTGATGGCTGCTTACTAACCATAAGCATCTTATCTTGGACACCTGATACATGCAATGCATAAGAGAATCCAACCCGTGATCCCCTAGCCATAACCAGATTGCCTCTCGGGGGGGTCACTATGTACAAACCCTCTATATCACGTGCGTTCAAGGCCTATATTTAAAATCCCTTATCTGTAAAATTTTTCATTAATAAAATGTACCCCTTTTCTATACAAATCTGTAATTTTTTTCCAAAACTATTTAAATTAGTCCCTTATGTATATTTATTTCTGTAAATTTTAGAAATAAAAAATATCCTTTTGTTGAACTCACGTGATAGAGTTACATATGATGAGTGACCCCCCCGAGGATTGCCTCTAGCAATCTTCCATGCATGATCACCCAAAGAGACATGATAACCTACCTCAACCAGCTGTCGAGTACTGATCTTACTCGTAGCAAGTCCTGGTATATGTCTAACCCTCTATAGAACAAGAATAGAGCCACTAGGCATAACAAGATAGATATCCCCATAACCATAAACATCCATAGAATGATCAATGCCCGTCAAACCACTCTCCACAATGCATTCCTGATATGCATTGAACCATGACCTATGAGGGGTCATATGACATGAAGCACATGGATCTAACATCCAATCACCGAGAATGGGTACATCAGTGGCCAAGAAGGAGGTGTCAGACATAGACAAAAGAATGCCTTCATCACTGCTATTGTCAGTGGAAACCCTGGCATCCATGCCTTGAAGCTCAACATGCTTCTTCTCCTTCTTCCTGTCATTCTTAACCTTACTCTTCTTCTTGTATTTTCTCAGCCATTTCCAGCAATACTTTTTCATGTGGCCATACTTTCCACAATACAAACATCTAACACAAGTCCGAGAGCTAGACTTGCTCTTGGAATCCCCCCTTAAACATGACATGTTTCTACCAATAGATCTACCTTTGGAGTGCATATCAAGGTTGTATTTCAGCACATCAGGGCATTTCAACCCATCGTGCTGTAACATAACACTATCATGGTCATACATCCGGCATATACAAGTATAGAACTCATATGCATGGCAGTCTAGACCCTGTACACCATCTTGTACCTGCAAGTAGACTGACTTTGAGAGTGATGACTGAATGATAGAGCATGCTTTCTCATCCATCTCATCCCAATCACTCTGTTTAATGCTATTAGGCTTGACACCTTTGCATTGAATGGGCTTATGCTACCTTTTCTGCACTAACACATCATAAATATGCTCTTTCCAATACTGAAAGTTTGATCCAACCAACCTCTCAATATCAAAGAGGGAACTACCAGCTGTAGATGCCATATCTGTGGCACAATAGCTCACAACCAAAGAGCATTATAGTGCAATAGGAAACCCAAATGACAAAAAAATATAGTGTTGTCAAGACCAATCAGGTCTCCAAATAAACTGGCTGATCCAATGCTCAAAAGCACTAAGCCATAGAGGCATAAACAAGAACCAGTTGTGGAGAATATATGCAGCCCAGTAACCTGCCAATGCCTGGCAATCCAAGTAAGAAATGCACTGAACCAAATGAGCAATGCCTGCTCAACCAATGGCAATAGGAGCCCAGCTCAACTATCCATAAACATCAGTGCGGCATCCACCAATGCAAATCCATAATGCATTGAAATGGCATTTGCTGCATCACCAATGCATCACCTCAAGTGTGCAATCCTTTGGTAACAAAATCAAGCATTCACCACTTGCCAAATGTGCCAAAGTGACTTGCCAAAATGCCTATAATGCCCTTGGACTGAAGTGAGATCCCAATCACTTTTTGTAATTTACTGTTGTGCAAGAGAAATTACATCCACTTTGGGCAAGATAACACGCTGTCCTTGTTTTTGAATAGTGATATCTTTTCACCGCGAAAGACCGAATGCCAAAGCTGAAAATAGCAAAGTTGTAGTTGGTAGAAAGATCTACAACTTATCAGTTGACCTCAAGAGCCAAATCCTTGTGGATTCTCAGATATTCTCACCTGAAAAACAACTTCCTGCACATTGGTCACAAATAGACAGTAGACTGTAACTTTTTGTGGTTTTGCAGAGGCTGTAACTTCTGTAGCTTATACTGGATCAACTTGCTTTCAAAATCAAAGTTGTAGTATGTTCTGTGAACTACAACTTTCCAATTCAGCACAAAGTGCAATTCCGCACCAGGAAAGATATATTCAGTCCTGAAAATGACTATTTTGTCATAAAAACAGCAACAACAGCAATTGTAATGTCCTAACCAATGGCAAACACAATGCCATAAAATCAGCCCCGAATACGGTAACAAATCAGTCCCAAAATGCTGAAAAACCAGCCCTGAACTAGCTCCAAACAATGCTAATATGACATAATCTCAATACATCACCGTACCACCGTATGTATCCAACATAGGCAAGTAACCATGCATCCAACGAACTGTCAATGCATCTCAACCAGGCATGTACCACTGTCAAAGCATGTGTCACTGCCACTGCCAAAGTGATGTACCTGCAAGAAAGATATGCAACCCACTGACTAGAAAGAGAGAGCTGAGCTCTATGACGAGGGAGTGAAAGGCCTGGGAGATGATTGTATGGTATGAATGCAGGGTGCTCGAAAAGAAGAGTGTCGATGAAGACCACTTGCTGGCCAAAACCACTCAATTCCGTAGTATAACCAATGCCAAAAGCATTTGAAAACAAATGCATTAGCCTTGCAATCCACTACATTGCATGATCAATGCATACAGCATCCAAACCGGCCCAAAATGACATCAAATTGCATCCAAAAAATGCCACATCATGAATTCCAATCCTGCACCTTCTACATCAGCTCCAAATCTAGATACTCCATGCCCAAAATCCTTGAAGCTCCATTGAACTCTCTCCTCAAGCTCTTCTCCTCGAGCTCTTGAGCTCGGATCAGCATAGCTATGGCTGCCCCATCTTCTCCACGTCTGCCATCACAATATTAAACCACTCGCCATTTCGGGCCACTACTACCATCACCATTTTGAGTAGTGAATGGCATAGAGTGCACCTAGGACAATAAAATTCCAGAACGCTCGCTGCTCTGCCTCGCCTTGTTCCTCCGGTGTGAGGACGGGTTTATCCTTCCCATGACTTTGCCATTGAGGGAAGAGCTGCTGTAAGGGCAAAAGCCAGGAGCTATGGCTAGACGTAGAATTGGAGACGTCACTACTAATCGGCTATTGGGAGGATTGAACATGCAGGTTGGAGGATGGAGATGCTTCTGTTTGTGAGGGGAAGGCTAAGCTCTGTCGTTTTGATCTACCATCGCAAAGGTAGGTCAAGGTTCTTGCAAGAGCTCTCTATCAGATCGTCTGCTTCTTTGCCTTCACTGCAGTTCCAATTCGATTGATGAAGCTCCCACTGGGCTACTCCTCTCTAACCTTGATGGCCACACTCACCAAGCTCTCACCAAGCTCTCCTTGGCTCTGATACCAGTTGAGGGGGAAGAGGGAGCACTCAAGAAGGGATAAGAGACACCGTATATGGTGGAGCAAAAGCTACTCTAGCTTATTCCTCTATCAAATATATATGAGTATACATGGGCACTGTACAAGTGGGTGGGCACACTGCCCTCCTTTACCCCAACAGTGAGGAGTGGGGAATAGAGAGGAGGAAAGCGAGGTCATCGATTATAAGGTGGGAGGAGAGATTTTTGCTTTTTCTGCAATAGAGATGTGAAAGAAAGTGTTGTGCGGGGTTTTGGGTTTAAGCCCCTAGCATTGCTATATAGCGACACTGGTCAGTCGCTATATATTGACATTTATATCCAAAAAGCGTCGCTATATAGCGATGGAACAGGGCAAAGCATCGCTATATAGCAATAGTTTAGGGCAAAGCATCGCTATATAGTGATGGTTCAGGGCACTTATTGTCAGAAGAGAGAAAAGGAGCTCATGGGTGGCTATTTTTTGGATCTTAATAGATTTCCTTGTAGCTCATGTTGTGATTTTGGGAGTATGCAGATGGAAGGGATGAGTGGAAGCTCATCAGATGATGTGCCAATGCCCGGGAGCTCAGAGTGGCTTATGGAGAGGTTGTATTGTCATTGGACTCATTGCAAGCGAGAAGTACGACATCAATGTCGTATTGTCATGCGCCACTTGGGGATGTATGGGGGGGAGCCCAAACCAGTACCCACCATTGGTGTTGCACGTGGTGATGGATCATCAGTAAGTCAATGCTATTTGGATTCATGATTAATATTGGATACCATTATGACACAAAACCTTGAGACAAGATCCTATATTTACATGAAATCTTGAGATAGGATGAGGAGGGTGGCAAGGGTGCGCATATACCTTCACACTTTGAGCAAGACTATAGTCTCTCGGATGTGCCAGATGATGACGAGGGTATGGTGGACATGATGGATTCTATTTTCAAGGGCACTACATCACATGTACACGTGATGTTAGAGTTTGAGATCAATATGCGAGAGTTGCAATCAACACAGTTGTACGAGGGTGCCAGGATGTCTAAACTATGAGCTTGTCTCTTAATCTTGAATTGCTACAAGCAAAGTATGGGTGGTCGGATATACAAGTGTCTCGGCCTTAATGAGGTTAGCTCCCGCATTAATTTGACTCATTATTTGGATATTGTTTGTTTTGAGAATCATCATGTATGTTTGAGAATCATCATTATTCGAAGCCTATGTATGTTTAAATTGTGACTCTCTTTTATCCTCTCTTTTCGTCTCTTTTCTCCTCTCTTTTTCTCTCTTATCTCCTCTCTTTTTCTCTCTTTTTTCTCCTCTCTTTTCCTCTCTTTTCTTCTCTCTTTTTCCCCATGTGAAGCTTCAATACCCTACCATTGAGCAAACTGATATAGACTTATGTCACTCTAATTCAAAGAATGTAGGAGTCTATAAATGTTTGCTCAATGTCAGGCTGTAGGATTCTAAGCTTGCTTGATGTCTTACATGTATTCTAAACCATAGGATTAGTGACATGACTTCTTTGTTGCTTTGAAAAAGGGAAAAAGAGAAAGAAAAGGGGAAAAGAGAAAGAAAAGGAAAAAAGAGAGGTAGGAATCATCATGTATGTTTGAGAATCATCATTATTTGAAGCCTATATATGTTTGAATTGTGATAGGTTCTCTAGAGGATGTTGCCTACACCAAATACCATGCCTGCATCAAGAGATGGAGTGAGGACTCAGATGCTAACAATGGTGGGTATGGATTATCATAGTCAGTGGATGTTTTTCCTCGAGTGGTTTATGAAAACTTTGAAGGGATTTGTAAGACAAAGAGCAAGACCAAAAGTAAGCATGGTAGAGGGATCGCTTGTGCAAGAGTCATTAGTATATATCACGGAGTTTCTTGTATCCACGGATCCCAATATGCCAAAAGCTTGGCACAACAAGGATGATGATCGCATCGTTGGTGAGGTTTCCCAAGGAAAAGGGATTGACAGAAAGATGAGTGAAGAGAAAATGGAGAAAAAGTTTTGTATCCTCAATAGTAATGAGATGCAGAAGTGGATTGAGAGATATGAAGTGGCCAAAGCAAAAAGAATAAATGCAAGGACGAGATTTAGAGTAATGTACAGGTGATCACAACCATATCCACGGGATCTCGCCCTTCTCCCCTCACATGTCACTTGATTGGCTACAACTGGCTCTACGTAAAGCCAAACACGATGGAGAGACAATAAACGAGCGCGAGCGAGAGTTATCATTTGGATGTATGATACATGTAAGTTTCTTACCTCTTGACGTAATTAAGTAATTATTTGTGGCAATATACGCTATAAAATAGATGCATCTTCATTGTTTTAATGATGCTCTTTTGCACTACAAAAAGTACAGTGCATTATGGTCATATGGATGACATTTTGCGTGGAATGTAGAGAGTCATGTATGATTGTGGAGTCATGACTAACTTCACACAAGATAGCCGAGCAATTGCTTCAGATACCAATCTTCTCTCCTCAGTTGGATTATTGTAGTATCATACACAAAATCTATGAAATTGATTTCAAATGATTTAGTATTTTCATTTTTGATGTAAAATGGTTCAAAACTATTTACAATGGTCCCCATGTGACAATGAGAAAAGACAGTAGCGATTTCTTTGCAATAGACTCCACCAAACATTGGACCGATGAAAGTGATACTTTTGTTCTTCCCAAGCATTGTGAGCAGGTGCATACTAATGATTTATTTAATCGAAGCTTTCGTTTTTAAAGATCCATTTATACATGTACTTAAGCATAATATCATATATTATATAATTGATGACATTTGGCATCCATCTTCAATATAGGTGGTTTTTCATCCGGATCATTCTGATCCAAGATGGTGGTACGTGATCCAAGTTGCACCATGGAGTAAGCAAATTTTTGAAGATAGAGATGTTGATATGGAGATGCCACTACCAATGCCGGATCCAATTGATCCAGATAAATCTAGCAAAGAAGATTCATGAAGATCATAATATCAGCCAAGAGGAAGATGTGCATAATGACATCGTATGGGAGGAAGACGGAGATCACAATATTGAGGAAGAAGATGACGATCATCAAGAATCACCACACTTTATTGAAGAAGATGATCAAGTTCTCTTAGGTGAATGTACGATGCTAGAGTACGATGATGATATTGGAGATCAACTCGGCATAGAGTTAGAGATAGACTTGTTTGGTGCATTAGACTTGGCTCAGGATGAAGCCGTTGATGTAAATGCTCTTCATTGATTTTTTTCATCTCAAACTTGGACATGAATATATGAGCTTCAAAGGCTTGATGTACATGCTCTTGTACTCTTATTCTCTCAAAGGATCAAACAAGTATGAAAAGAAAAAAATATCCGTCATTGGGAAAAATTATTTTTTAAGGTTGGTATGGGAAAAAACACTCTCTATAAAACGTCACTATAGGAAATTGTCTCAGTGTCGCTACATAGTGACCATTCACAAGTCTAATAAGTATCGCTATATAGCGACCATCATTTACAAGTCTAATAAGTGTCACTACATAGTGAAGCTCTTTAAACGTTGCTATATAGCAACGTTTGCCTAAAGTTGCTATATAGCAACACTTAACAAATCCCTCTTTGGTTGTTGATGATTAACGCCCCGCACACGCTAAACGTCGGTGCTTAAGCATTAGAATAGGGGCTAATAGATGTGTTAACAACATGGGGTAGCTTGAATCGGTTTGGTTAGAAGCTGATTAAGCAAGTAGTTTATAGTGGCTATTGCTTCTGCCCAATACTGATTCGAAAGATGCTTCTCACTGAGCATTGCTCTAGCACTATTTGCTAAATTACTATTCTTCCTTTTACCTCTTACATTCTACCGAGGAGTATCTACACAAGTGAATTGTCTTCAAATGCCATGACTTTTGCAAAAGTTCATGAATGCTGAAGACATGTATTCATCTCCTCTGTCTGTCTGACGTGTAGTGGAAGTGAGAGAGGGAGAGAGAGAGAAGATTGCACACAATATAGCTACATGTAACTAAGTGTATTGACAATGAACATGAAGATATACAGTGAACCCCTTAGGGTTAGGGTTAGGATTTGCCTCTATGCCCTATGTGGATAGTGCAATTTACACTATCTTTAATGCCCCCTCTTAAATTGCATTAGGTAAGTAGAGGTTACATGTACAAGAACTGTTTGTGAAAAGAAAACTGAAAAGAAATTGGAGTAGTATGTGCATATGTGAGCACAGTGACAACATAGCGGAAGCATGTACAATGAATACAAATTACAATCCTGCACATATTGTGGATTTCCCCCTCTTAAGTTGTGGGTCATCCTTTGCCTTTAGGAACAAAACCCAAAAGATAGGCCGAAGGAAAGAGGAAGGAAATATGCAAAAGGTCACATCCACCTGGATCAAAAACTAGGCGACCAAAAAATGGCTGCGTGTTAACTAAACATGTCAAGGCTAAACATGTCATAAGTCACCATGGACTATACAACTGCTCTATAGAAGAGGCATCTGGATGTGAAGCTAGCCAATGTAGAGATGGCAATGTGATCCGGTAGGTTGTAACATGCAAGGGTGTCACCAACACAAAAAAACTGACAGCAATGTGTGAGGTATGCTACAGTAGAATAATCTCTGTCAAATGATGCGGGTTTCATAGAAGACTAAATATTCGATGTGGATAGAGTGATCTAGGGGCAGGCTTGTAGAAGCTGGGGCTGAAGGTGCAGGTATGATACACTGCTCTACTAAAAAAAAGGCCCATACAAATGACAAGGTATGGCAACTTGTCAAACCTGTACGCTCAACTGTCATGAGTTGAAGATCGTCTGGTGTGTGCATGGCTAAACATCCATTGGCACAGGATGTAGCATACGAGAGTCACCTCTCTCACAATCTATAGTGAATAACATTTTGGTTACATCTTGTGCTCTCACTCCTCTTCCAAGATGCATCTCATGGATTAGCCTACAGTTTCTTATCATGCAGACTCCTAGGTAAGCCCTCAGCATGGGACACACTTCTTGTTAAGCCCTCAACATGAAAGGGGCGTGTGTGTGTGGTGATGGATGGACCATTAAATAAAAGTGGGACAGAGCATTAAATAAAAGTGGGGACATGGCTATTTTGGAAAGAGTGGTGTCATACAAGAGATAAAGAGAGCCTCGATCTCTAGAGAGAAAGTGGCTTGGGGGTGTTGAGAAATGTGGTGCCATATAATAATAAGAGAAATTATGTGATTGGTAGAGTGGATTGAGTTAATGGATCGATGATATGTGTAGTGGAAAAAGATCATGTTGATCTTGTTCTCTAGGTAGATGAGTGAAAGAGACTAGAGAAAAAAGGTGAAAGAGGTGTGTGTGTGTGTGTGTGTGTGTGGTGGTAGATGGACCATTAAATAAAAGAGACTAGAGAAAAGAGGTAAAAGAGGTGTGTGTGTGTGTGTGTGTGTGTGATGGTAGATGGACCATTATATAAAAGTGGGAGAGAGCATTAAATAAAAGTGGGGACATGGCTATTTTGGCAAGAGTAGTGTCATACAAGAGAAAAAGAGAGCCTCCATCTCTAGAGAGAAATACCCAATAAAAACAAAAGCATTTAAAACCTCGACAAGAGGGCAAAACTTGATCCTAACAATACACATTAGGAGCAGATCACAACAACACAAAGCAACTATAGACACGCTTGGTAGACGTGCAAAATAGCGGGCACATCTATAGGCGTTGCTTTAGTAGAGGAATTACGGGCGCGTCTAAATGTGCGTCTAAAAGCTCGTCTATTTGCGCGTAAATTACCACGTCTATGTGCATGTCTAACTTGAGAAAATACGGGCCCGTCTAACATCTCGTTTATTAGCGCGTCTATTTGCGCGTGTATTAGCGCATTTACACTGAGAATCAGATGCGCATTTAGACGCGTAAATAGACACAAACCAGAGAATACAGAAAGTGAGATTTTGGTGTACATCATTGCTTTCCAAACATTGCCCATGATTACCAAAGCACATAATTTTTTGCAAGCCCACATATACAAGAATTAAGTGAGATGAGGAGAATGAGACAATATGTAAAATAGTTTTGCCAATATCAATTATGGGGCTACAGTTCAATCTCATCCTCAATGAGATCAACCCTTGCCAAACTATCTACTTCAAAATCCAAACAAGTGTTTAGATCTACAAATACATTCAACCCACTACTACTTGTGCCACTCATGTGCTCATCGAAATCAGCATCTCGAATGGTAGGCTCATCCTCACGAGTAATGGCCTCAATATCTGTATCTATCTCGTGATCATCCTCCTCTCTTGTATCATGGTCATCATCACATCCATGGCCATGATCATCCTCCATACGCTCTATATTAGTAAATGTACTATACATCACTTTGGAACGTGGCATAATAGGTATGACATGCCACCATCTATTATTATCCACCATTGGTTGATAGACAACGTAATTCAAACACAAATACAATCATGTTACTTTTCTTGCATCAAATATTTAAAAGCGAGTATTTTTATATGTGTGCACAGTACTACTTGTTCACATTGTTGCGGTAGTACTAGTGTGTCCTTCCTACTTTGCAAAACTTTGTGGAGTCAATAGTTACAAAGCCACTTGCATGGCGTTTGATTGTTGCATTAGGGCCTCTTTCCACCACGTCCTTAAACCACTTTACATCCAAAACATACACAAAGAAGCGTCGAAAGTCAAGCATAATAATATCTTGGATTATGCCACAATAATCATCCATGGCTCCATTGGCTCCCTCAAAGCTAGCAATGACGCCACAATCTTGTGGGGTTCTCTTATCATCAATCCGTTGTGTTCGAAAATGCTTGCCCTCACACCATATAGCATTGAAATAGTGCACTACACCAAGGAAAAATCAATTAAATAAGCAATCTAAATTATTGAAAGCTCCTAACTTATGCATAACATTCTATATACCGACCTTGCTCATGCATCCCCTAGCATACTCCCATTCTTCCATTGTGATATGCATCCCCTCGTCTTTCTCTGCTTTCTCCATTTCATCAAGTAGCCAATCCACATGAATATCCTTTGGAAGTGCTCTTAGATGTTGAGGGTATGGCACACGAGATTCGTGGTGTATACGAAAGAGGGCCCTTTCTTCTTTTCTTCTTGCCTTTGCATCCTCGTATCTTGTCACCCATCTTTTCATCACATCACTATTAAGCACGCAAAAGAGGTTGATACTATTATGCAACTCCGTGTCTATTACTTTGTTGCGTCCTTTCCCTTGAGGCACAATAGAGGTCATCCTTAGGTCTTCATCATCTCTCCATAGTCGTGGGAGAGAGCTATCCACATCAACAAGAAACTTAGAAATATATACAAGTGACTCTTGTACCAACCAACCCTCAGCCATGCTACCTTCGGGTCTTGCATTTTGTCTCATGAAGCCCTTCAAGGTCTTCATGAAGCGCTTGAGGAAGAACAACCATCGTGCATGTATAGTACCGCATATAGCAATCTCATCCACCAAATGCACTATGAGATGTACTTGGCTTGTGAGAATAGAACGTGGAAATGTCTCCTCCACTAAACAAACCGCCTCCACTGACATAACTCGAGCATTCTCAAGCGTGGTGGGATCTATTTCCTTTGAGCTCACATACCTCACAAGCTCGCCGATCTTGTAAATACAATCTTTCACATCCTTCGATGCACTACGTGAAATGCTAGTAGGTAGTATGAACTGAACCCGCGAGGAGGTGGTTGATTAGTTGCTTATAGCTATTCACTCACAAATTTGAAAGGAAAAAGATATTATGCACATAAAATACTTACTTGGAGCATCTTGTGCCAATCATGAGATTTCAAGCCATATAATTGCTCTACACCTCTTTTCTTGCTCTTTGTAAACGCTTCCTTCAAACACCTCATAGCTTTGATAACATCCACGGTGCACGAGGTAAAAAAACACACCCATTTGGTCTCTCTTGAGGCCAAGCTTCACGCATCCTCCCTATGGTACATAGATCCTCCCTTATGCCTGCCGAATCTCGTGTCCCATTCAAATGCTCCCAAATGGTAGATGCCACATTCTTGAAGATATGCATGGGATCAAGCAGGTGATTGATCTTGAGGTGGGACCAATATGGTAAACGATAAAAGATGGAGTATCTAAACAAAATAAAGTGTTAGCGTGCAATCTTTACTTTCAGCCAATATAGCCAATCTTCCAGCCAATAGTTACAACCCCTTACCGGCTCATGCCAAGTGGTGGAGTTGTGGAACCGTCCCAAATTCTCATCCAATCTCCCGTGGTGAGTGATTGTGGGAGGACTTCATTCCAAGGGGCAACATATCTAGGATGATCAAGTGGGAGAAATCGATGGTGATTCTCATAGATGACCTTATTCAATGCGTCTTCCCGTGAGGAAACTAGTGAAGGACCACAAACAAGACATGCATGGTAACCCGATGTAGTGAGACCTGAACAATAGATGCAATTAAGAGTGGAAGGTGGGTTTAGGGTGCCACATCCTTTGCCTATTCATAATTAAAAATGCAATGCTTACCTGAACACTCGCCATAGCCTGGGAAGTCATGCATCGTCCACATCAAGACTGCTTTGCAGTTGAAGTCTCGTGACGAGGGAGGCCTGCTCACATCATGCACCTCGATACCTCTCCAAAGTATCTCTAGCTCATCAATCAAAGGCTCCAAATAAACATCAAGGTTTTTGACTTTATGCTTCCTTGGAATTAGAAGGGACAGCATGACATGTCCTTTCTTAATAGCCATAGAGGGTGGAAGATTGTAATTCACCAATACCACTGGCCATACACTGTAAGACGTGCTTTTGAGACCAAATGGGTTCACACCATCCATACCCAATCCAAGTCTCAAGCTCCTAGGTTCTTCCTTGAAGCTTGGCCATGTGTCTTCAATATGCTTCCATGTAGGAGAGTCCGTGGGAGTTCTCCACTTGCCATCGGTTGATCGATGGGAGGAATGCCATGACATGAGCTCTGCAATAGATTTGCACTTATGTTGGATGCAAGGGATTATGGGAAAATGTCGCAATACCTTACGAGGCACGTCCAAGGTTTTGAGATCTGCTCTATATCTTGCCTCTCCACAAGTAGGACACTCTCTTGCATCCTTATGTAGTCCACGAAACAAAACGCAATCGTTGACACATGCATGGATGCGCTTGTAATCTAATCCTCCAAGAGAGGTCACATGTTGCCTTGCCATATCTCTTGAGGTCGGTAGTGTATTCTCCCTTGGAAGCATTTTACACAATAGCCTGCACGTGAAGACCATAAATGAGGAAAAGCATTCGAGTAATTGACCCACTAGCATAATTCACCATGTTTGAGTAATGCATTCAAGGAAAATCGACTTTAAAGCTTACTTGAGTAATGCATTCAAACTTGCATTGCTCCATCCATAGATGGTTTGCAAGTTTAGTAACTCAAGGGAGGCACGTAGAATAGAGAATGTGCACCCCTCAAATAGTGGAGTCGATGCTGCAGTAAAAAGATCATCCTGCTCCATGCTATTATCCCTCCCTTGATGGACATATAAATCCCGCACCATATCATCAAACACCTCCTCCTCCACGGCTTCATGAGGTAATGGCGGAGGGCTACTATCACCATCACTCCATGCATCCGTAACGGTCCCTCATGAAGATCCCACCTCATATCGCCGACGCTTCGCCTCCTCACGACGGGCATAGGGTAACATATGCAGGTATGGCACTGCATCCTGTATCAAATTAAAACGGGATCATAACTCAAACATATGAACACCCATAGGTATCTCAATCAACCTTAACTTACAAACCCTTACCCTGTTTATGGTCACATCCCATTCTCCATACTTTGAGAGATGATTGAGTGTAATCCTGCGTGCACGATACATGTTTCCTTGACATCGATCACACAGACATTTGATTTTTTGCTCCAACCACATTTCGCGATGGTGGATACGGAGGGATTCATCCTCACTGGAGCTACTTGTTGAAGATGAAGACATCCTACAAACAAACAACCCACCAAATTTGCTCTTCTTCAAATGTTAAATTTAAACTCTGTGTTGCGTCTATAGCTGCGTCTATAGTCGCGTCTAAAATCGCGTCTAACGGTGCATCTAAACGCGTGCCTACTCTGTGTATTTAGACGCGCTATTAGACGCGACTATAGACGTGGCTTTTAAACCTGCTTTTCGGCGTGCCACTCGCTTTGCTTTTCTTCACATTACTTATACTTCGCACAGCTTGCTTCCTTCTTTATTAGGAGATCCATAGTTTCGACGCTTAAGAGGGAGGCTCCCATACTTACTTCCAAGCTTACACTCAAGAGAAAGGCACCCACACTTCCTTCTAAGCTTAAAGGAGAGGAGGACGAACAAGGAGGAGAAGCAACTTTGAAAAAGAAAGAAGAACCTTCCATACCTCTATCCAAGTAAGTATTTTTGCAGTTGATCTTGTTTGGAAGTTTGCTCTCTCCAGATTTGTACTTTCTTGTATCCAAGAAGCGCATGATCTGGGTATCAGTGTCACGTTTTTGTGTCGGGTGCAATGTCCTTTTCTACTTTTTAGAAATCCCATCTGTCGGAGCGCGTCTATAGGCGCGTCTCAGAGCGTGTCTAAAAGCACGTCTACAGGAGCGTCTAACCGCACGTCTGGCTTATTGCAGACACAAATAGACGCGTCTATAGACGCTCTGTGAGATGCTCTGTTAGACGCTCTGTTAGATGCTCTATTAGAGGCTCTGTTAGATGAGTTGTTAGATGCTCTGTTAGACACGTCTATAGACGTGCAAATCAGACGTGTCTATAGACGTGCTCTGACAGTAAGCCTCTCTTTTCTTCCCCTTTCTTCTCAGCTCATCAGTAATATATTTTTTTCCTTTTTTCCAGTTCAACATGTGGCCAGGAAGCGCTTCTAGCTCACCTGATCCCTGGGAATCTATTTGGAAGGACTTATATAACCTTTTAGGGCACCCTCCTAGTCCTGCGGAGCTATACGGGTATATGATGGGTACTCTAAACACTCCCCACGAGTCGACTTTATAGACTCCAAGCCACCCCACACCGCCTGAGATCACCCCAACGGAGTCAGCACAGCCGTCTTATGCCCCTTCCCCCGTACCGTCTTATGCCCCTTCCCCCATGCCGTCTTATGTCCCTTCTGCCATCCCATCTTATGCCCCTTCCCCCATGCCGTCAAGAGGTCCTTCTGTCTTGGCGAGCCGTCGACATACTCCTATGCCGTCGAGACTCGGTTCTCCAGCTACGAGTGGTCAGCGTAGTCTCGTGCAGTCCCCAGCTACGAGTGGCCAGCGTACGAGCTCGACACGACAGGGTAGCAGGCGTAGTAGCAGGGAGAGCAGTGGGGGATGCATGGCACAATGCTTTGGACCATGTGGTGGTGGGGAGGATGATGATTTAGACGTGCCTCTGGGTGATGGTACGATTTATTATGACATCACTCAGACAGGAGGCATCTTGATGGATGCGCGGGGGAAAAACATCATGGCCTTCATGCGCTCTGTAATTGCTAACAATTACAGAGATTGCTTTATCCACTACAAAGACCACCCAAAGAGGTTGGCTGATGAGACCCTCGCTACTGTTCGCTCTAGGTATCCTAACCCCCCCAATCGCCAGTTCACAGGTAAATGGGGGAAGTCAAAGATTGTTACGATACTTAGTAATAAAAGATCTTTGCTTAAGAGGCAGGCACTAGCGGAGCTTGCCAGGCTTGAGGCAGGTCAACCACCAAGGGGCCCGCCCCACACCGCTCACAAGCGTGAGTGGAAGAAGGCAATGAAGTTAGCGAGGGAGGACCCCAGTCTGTAGCACGTGGAGGCACGGAGGATCCAGATGGAGGAATATGGAAGTGCACATTTTGGAGCAGGGGGTGTTGAATCATGGGAGGCCCAATTTGTAAGTATCGATCTCAAATTATATTGCTTATATAGTTTATTAGGAGGTTGGTTGTTTCTTTGTACTAATCCCTCCGCAAAGTGTGTCGCGGTCATGCAGCTTGAGATCGTGGGCAGATACCCTACTCCAGTGGAGACAGCCTACCACTGCCACCATTGCAGAGGAGATACATGGAGGCACTTCTATGATGACGGGTTGATTACTGAGGAGCAGTATACCCGAGCTACTGGAGCGGCCCCCCAGGTATTTGAAAGTAATTAAATAATGCCAAAATTATAAGTAAAGATTTGATTTTCATATATTGATATATGTTGTCCCTTGTTTACAGGCCCGTGCACAAGACGATGAGGAAGCTCGGGGGGGTCACTCATCATATGTAACCCTATCACGTGAGTTCAACAGAAGGATTTTTTTTATTTCTAAAATTTACATAAATAAATATACATAAGGGACTATTTAAAATAGTTTTGGAAAAAATTTACAGATTTGTATAGAAAAGGGGTACATTTTATTAATGAATTTTTTTTACAGATAAGGGACTTTAAATATAGGCCTTGAACGCACGTGATATAGAGGGTTTATACATAGTGACCCCCCCGAGTGAGGAAGAGGAGGAAGGAGGCGCAGAACGGAGTGCAGAAGGGAGCGTGGAAGGGAGCGAGGACCTGGAGAACATAGATTAGTCGTATAAGTAGTGCTAGCTACTCTTTTTTGTACTTAAAGCCACTGGCTTGGCTTTGTGCCTCTTGTATATACACTCCTCTTATTTTTTGTACTTGAAGCCACATGACATGGCTTAGCTTCGTGCTATATGTATATACAAGCACTTTTTGAGCTTTCAATTTTATTGTGTTTTGGAGTTGTAATGTTTTATTTGGAATTGTAATTAAAATGCGGTTGGCTGTAAGAATTGAATTACACAATGTGGATATGGGATTCTTGTAACTATATAGCATACACAACATACACAGTATTCTGTAATTAAAAAAAAAAAAAAAAAAAAGCGCGTCTATCAGTGCGTTTAAAAATGCGTTTATATACGCGTCTGTTTGTTCGACTTGCGTCTATATGTGCATCTATAAACGCGTTTATAAGCGCATCTATTTATGCATCTAACTGCGTGTCTATACGCGCGTGTGTCTGATATATAGACGTGCAATTAGACGCGGGTCTCCAGACACGAAAATAGACGCGCAAATAGATGCGCCCGTAAGTTTTTTAGTTAGTTCATGAAACGCGTCTGTGCGCGCATCTATGGGTGCTTTGTCTTGTTGTGAGATTAGAAAGCCTTAAACAACCACTAAACCAAAATTTGAAGTGGTCAAGTTGACCAAATGAACTGAAGAAATGGGATGGGCCCGATTAGCAAAAAACTAATCTGTTTGTCCCTTAGGACCCTTGCAAGGCCAATAAAAGTGATGAACCTTGCTTCTCTTGCCTATCTATTTCAATCATAGCATGTGCGTGTGTAACTCCTATAAGGTCCGACAAACTTTCATTGTCATATGGCCGTGATTTTGATTACAGCCAATAGCTCTATTTCTTATAATCAAAACCACACATGTGCCCAAGCTATCTAAGAGGGCCTCATCCTGCTCATGCTAATGTTGGAACTCTAGCAAGGAGATGCTATGCCAACATTGCAAAAATCATGTCCCATGAAAGCTTTGTGATTCCAACTTCTAAGTAATGATGACTTGACAAGATTATTGTATGTTCTTTTAGCCAATCAAAAAGAACCTTGAAGTTTGTGCACTAATAACAGGAATTGGGAATTCGAATGCTGGGCTAGAATTGACAAAATCCACAAAGCTAGGCCCATAATCCAATGCTGGGGAAAATGTTGGGTGTAGCATTTTAGAGCCATGGACGTCTTTATCGAAGGTATAGAAATATAGTATTATAATATATTGGCGAAATTTTTCATAAATTATTTTTAAAAGTTTCAAAGAATTGGCGAATTATATCTTTGGTTATAATTTTTGTTTCAAAACTTGGCTAAATGTTCTAGAGCATTTAAAAAACTTTCAATTTTCACAAATATACTGAAAACTAATTATATTGAAAACTCTATCTTTGCCATTTTACATAATTTTAAAATACATGAAATAGCCAGCATTTAGGATGCTGTAGAGTATGCAAAACATAAAATTGTTTAAGGATAATGAATATCCTTCAAATCCAATGGGAAAAGAAAATTCTCAAAGTCTATTTTAAATAGTCCGAAAAAGCTAATTACTCGCTAATTATAGCCTTTTCTTTTACAGCTTGACTTCCAGAGTGCTAATGCTCTATCATACAGAAAGCTACTCACATCATAAGAACAAGAGTATAATCTCGAGCTAAAATCTAAGTTATCATCTAGTTTATTACGAAGCTTATTCTTTAAGTAACCAAGAGTACTAAAACACCTTTCATCCTCAATTGAGCTAAGAATAAAGGTTTGACATAAATTTGCAAGCTTGAAGTACTCAGAAATGTTATCTTGTAGGAATATACTGTGAGAGAGCTGGTTCCAACGCCGAACCATCGAACCTTGCATTTGAACATTTTCCATTAAATTACTTTGCTGGTGCATGACTTCTCCAAAAAGGGAAGACTGTGAATAAAGCTTTCCAAAATCCAACAAACCATTGTACTTTATATTGTCCATGTCAATGTCCCATCCAAAGTGTTTTTTGAGAGTATCCAAATGATTCTTTAGACCTGCTTTGATACTTTCATAAGATCCATTGACCCGAAAATGTGAAAATATGATGGTAAATGCTTCCATTAGGCATTTCGTGGAAACCTACTTTTGATCTCATCTACCACTGCACTTGCAACTTCACTAAGGGCATTTTTCACTATTTGTACTTTCTTTAAAAAAGCCTCTTTTTTAATGTATTGTAGTCTTTTGTGTCATTTGTTTTCTCTCGTCATCCTGAAAACCTAATTGTTTGTACGAAGGCAAACATATCCTTCCTGGTCACATGTTAAAAGAGAGGAATCCCCATCTAGGTCTATTAAACTTTTCCAATCTTTAAACAATTTCTCGTCTTGAAAACTGGAGCTTGACTTCTTATCGTATGCTATTGTTATACTCAAATTAGTGAGTTTTATTGCCTTGACACTTGGTCCTAGGTCGTGGTGCCTCTTAGCCCCCTGCCTTATGAGTGCAGGAACCAGACACCACTTCCTGAACCAAGCCCTTGTTTCATGTTTGAAATCATAATAGTACACTACATAAAGCATGCCAAACCAATTTCAACTTACTCTATACAATGCACCAATAAATACATTAAAAAAGAAAGAGCACATCATAGACAATGATGCATATGCATGTTCACAACAGAAACTTTTAAAAAATAAACAAGCATACATTTCTTGAGCTTGTCAACTAGATCTAAGAAACTTGGTCCTAGGTCATGGTGCCTCTTAGCCCCCTGCCTTGTGAGCGCAGGAACCAAACACCACTTCCTGAACCAAGCCCTTAACCAAGCCCTTATTTCATGTTTGAAATCATAATACTACACTACATAAAGCATGTCAAATCAATTTCAACTTACTCTATACAATGCACCAATAAACTTATTAAAAAAGACTTGCTACCCATGTGGCAACAGATCTACTACCTACATGTCAGCCTTAATTCTTTCCCTACTGTAGTCAATCCTCTACAACTACTGGCTATGGTGTATGAAAGACCAAATAGAGATTGCACATACCAGTTTTAGTAGCACCCAAGCTTTAAGGCATCTCCTTCTGGTACCATGGATGTTGGTGATGGACAAATTCCACTACTTATGCTGATGGTTGTGGAATTAGTTCACCTCGCTTCCCTATTCCTTGGCTAGATTGAGAGTGCAATAGATGGGGCGTTGCCCACTATATGCCAACCCCCAGTCTTTCTCTATCTTATGCCTTAAAAACAATGGCCTGAATCAGACCAGTGGTAGATTCATTAGGTAAGCACCATACAGATAGCTCAAATATCACATGACAAATCAAGTAATCGATGTATTGTGCCGAAAGGCCAAATACGACACTATGTCGATCCTGAATAGTCACGACTCACACTCACAGACACACACACACACATGTATAACTAACAAAAGAAATTAAAAGTAAATATATGAGTTAAGCTTCTTAACAATATATGAGTTAAGCCTCATGACAATAAAGAAGTCACATAACTCGGGGGTGTCAGTCATCATATGTAACCCTATCACGTGAGTTCAACAAAAGGGTATTTTTTATTTCTAAAATTTACAGAAATAAACATACATAAGGGACTATTTAAAATAGTTTTGGAAAAAATTTACAGATTTGTATAGAAAAGGGGTACATTTTATTAATGAAAATTTTATAGATAAGGGATTTTAGAAATAGGCCTTGAACGCACGTGATATAGAGGGTTTATACATAGTGACCCCCCCGAGTCACATAAAGTCCTTAAGCCACTAAAAGACAAGAATTAGTGCTTCCTATAGTATCTCTTCCTTGTACCTCCCAACCAATAATTACATGTCCAAAGAAAATACCTTCTTTAAATAAAAGAGATTAACTCTTGGCAATCTAATGTTCCCAAACATGAATCCTTGTTTAGCTATTAACAATTAATGGAATTCTTATAAAATATTAGAGAAAATCCCAAGGGAGTAT
The DNA here is from genome assembly GCF_047967505.1 of Dipteris shenzhenensis. NCBI lineage: Eukaryota > Viridiplantae > Streptophyta > Polypodiopsida > Gleicheniales > Dipteridaceae > Dipteris > Dipteris shenzhenensis. The sequence continues at coordinate 34,882,218 of NC_141623.1, read as the reverse complement.
AATGCACATCCAAGTAATAATTAAGACTCCAAAGGGAATATCGTCCTTTAGAGGGATATGATAGCTTACAAAATCATTGTTAAACCTGCTGCAGTTTCCTATTAAACCTGCTGCAGGAGTGGGTCATTGCTCCGTATGTCCTCTAATTCGAACCCTCATTCTTCCTGCCTTATACTTGCTCCTAGCTCATCAAGCTCCACACATTAGGAAAAAAGGGAGCTCATTTTGGGGCCTTTTACGGTTTGGAAAAATAAGCTCTCAACCAATCAATAGAGGGCCAATGTAACGTTGGAAATTCACAAAAACAAGATCTTTGGACATGAAGATAGAATCTAGTCTGACATTTTATCTGACAAGGGCCTTCCTGCTTCCACCTTCCTTTGAACTTTGAAATGTTGTGCTACCTTTCCTTCGAAAGGTCTACCATTCTACACCACTGCCTCATTGTGCAGCAGCCTCTTCTTTTCCAAAACTACTCCCTTGATCCTGTTTGGCGTAGAGTAAGATGTTTCTTGTCAACTGTCTGTCTGCCCAGTTTCTCTTTCTTGAAACTTCAATTTGTTATCTTGTTTACATTACTTTGCTGTTGTTATAGATTCACAAGGTCTCCATGGTGAATAAAAACCACTCGGGGGGGGGTCACTAATCATATGTAACCCTATCACGTGAGTTCAACAGAAGGATATTTTTTATTTCTAAAATTTACAGAAATAAATATACATAAGGGACTATTTAAAATAGTTTTGGAAAAAAGTTATAGATTTATATAGAAAAGGGGTACAATTTATTAATGAAAAATTTACAGATAAGGGATTTTAGAAATATGCCTTGAACGCACATGGTATAGAGGGTTTATACATAGTGACCCCCCCAAGAAAAACCATGGCCGTTCTTGTGGAAGATGCTCTGTGGATGATAATGCTATGAGGGTAGAATTATACCACACATCCTTACCCGGTCGACCTACTTCTTCTATTTCTTCGGTAGAGAATTCAAGTACAGTCAAAACAGAAGGAACTTGGGAAAGGTTTAGTGTTTCAAAAGGAGCATGGGTGCTCATGCAACCTAGCGAAAGAAAAAGACCCCAGACAAAAAACATTTTCTTGGCGTCATGGAAGGGAAGAGTACGAGATTTTAAAATCACCAAAGGAAAGATATCGGTAAAATAAGGTTTGATTCAGCATGTGTACATGCATAAATAACTTGTCTTGCGAGACTATCCAAATGATCTTCCACAATAGAGGCCTAATTGTATATTTTTCTATTGTGGTTTTTTTCTTTACGAGGTGTATGAATTTTTAAGATGAAGCTTTCTTTCTTTGCTTATTGACATTCTTGTGTTGTTTTATTTCAGATTTATACCCTTCATTGTATGAGACATGGCAAAACATCGATTGTATTCTAGGATTTATAGATGTTTTGCATGGATCGATAAGAGAACAACAATACCAGGGTTGATGTGCAACAGAGCTAGCTCAATCGGGTATATTTTTTACTGATCATTTTTATCAGTTGCTAGACAATGCTAATACACATGGTGTGTTAAGGAAACAAGACCTTCCGGCATGGAATTTAGTGGATTGGCCTCACCCACATTTTAGTGTTACAGAGGCATATAGGGCCAAGCTTTTCAAAGAAGTATAGAAAGCTCTGAGGCCCAATATTGCCACAAGGATAATAAAAATTTCTTTATGCATGCCTCTCACAGTTTTTGTGGACTTGTTTAATACCTTTCCAGTGAAGGTTTCAAAAACAATGTTCACAGTTAAAGCAACAAGTTCGGCATGCATGCCACAATTTTTGGATAAAGGTTGGGATAAGAAGACATGTAGTTCAGTGTTTTGTTGAGTCTTCCATCTCAAAAAAAAAGGAACCAGAAGAGGACAAATCTTCAGATTTGCTCCTATTTGAGTTTCTTCACAAATGCAAGGCTCAGAGGAACTTCCACATATACCACATTATTTTCAATATGGAGTTCACTATGAGCTCTGTACGGGAGCATCATAAAGATTTTCTTTCAGACCATTGGGATACCTTCAAACAACTAATAGAGGCAGGAAGAATTGTGGAAGGTGAAAAGGTTTTTGTGCATATAAATCATATTGTCTCCATTGACAGGCTGAGGTACCATGTGAATAGAAGATTTGACAACCTGCCTTATCAATATAAATTCAATTGTAACTTGCACACCAGAAACTGTAGAGTGCTTGAGGAAACCATGGCATTCCTTATGTACATTGTCTTCAGTTAGGACTCTCTGGATGAACAAGTTTAGGAGGCTAAAGAAGAAGACACATCTGAAGCAGAGGAAAAAGAGGATGTTCTTTTGGTAGCAGAAATGGCAGAGCAAGGATGAGGGGTTGCAAGTGGCTGCTCTTGACCTTGTTTAACCGAGGACTAAAACTCTTAGGGCAGCACAGCCAGTTGAAAATTTTGATGTTCAGAGCAGTAACTATGTAGTGCCCATGCTTCCAGGTGTCTTGATTGGTGGAAAAGATTATGTTTTCCTCCATGATATAGAGTGTATGTTTAATTTGAGGGAGGACTATGCGATTTCCCTTATTGCCCAAGCTTCAAGGCTTGACAAGGAGGTTGGCATAGAGGATGACCATTCACTACTAGCTTTGGAAACAACTTTTGATCCTGCAGAGGCCCTTACTATTTGTTTCAAAGAGGCTGAAAAGTTCCAAGAGCCAGATGAAGCTGCCTTCCAGCTCACACAGGAAGCTATGAATCTCTCAGCACTATACACAGAAAAGCTTAAAGAAGAGGCTAGACTAGAGGGGAGAGGAATAAATCTTTGGAAAGATGAACTGCTTGTTGCTGATGAAAATGAGAAGGCACGATCTTGTTACTTCAAATCAAATACTTTATCTTCTGCTTAAATATTTTGTAGGTTGTGTATTGTCTCACTCCAATCTTTTGATATGTGGCAGCTACAAATTGAGGATGACACATTCCTCCAGAGAACAAGTGGAAGCAGGCCGGCTGGGTTTGGCAAACTGTCAAGCCTAGCTCATTATATTCATGATCTAGGCAGTGCTAAGATCTTGATTTACCATAGGCAGTTGAGCAACAATGGAGAAGCCATTGTTTACTTCTTAAAATGTTTGTCTAGGGTTTTAGGTGGACATGATCTTTCATGGCAAAAGGAAAAGATCATTTTGATAGAGAGGTTGTCTGCCATAGATATATTTGGGGATTATGTGAATAAGCAGGCCTCTAGGGCCTCTTACTTTTTGTCTTACACTTCTTATGCATTAGCATGTGGTGTTAAGGAGCCCAAATGTCTGGAGGGCTATGGAAAACACAAGCTCATAAGGTCGCTCCCAGACAAGCAACAGAGGCAAGCATTGATAAACAGACAGTTGACATCAAGCTAATAAGGAAGAAAAAGAGTCCAATCAAGATCAAAAAGAGAGTTCCGATCGGCAGGGCCTAGGAGAAATAGGATTTAGTCATCAAATATAGCACAAACATTATATTGAAGTTGAACTTATTTGTACAAAGTCTTTGATGTCTGGTATGATCTTGTATAAATTAACAATAAGCTGAAGATGAACTGATTTGTACAAAGTCCTTGGGATAGCTAGAGTGGTGTCATTAAATATTAAACAAACAATATATTGAAATTGTGAACAAATTGTATTGCGTTTAGTATAAAGATGGCATTGCTTATGAAACAATGGCTCTCTGATACTTATAAAGGTAAGCATTTTATTATATCATTGGGGAAAAACCCATCACAAAATTCTCAAGTGCATTTGATCTGTTCACATTTACAACAGCCTCAAGAGAGGTGGGATTCGTCTACACCCATCCTAACGGCCTGTAATAACATGGCTGAACAAAACTGCAACAAAAAGAGATCTCCCTAATCCTCTCTATCACAATAGTATCCTCATCTTCTATCTAGTCCTCCTCGAATGGAGTTAAGCCCTCCTAGGATAGATATTTTGAAGGAGGGAGGCAGCTTCGGAATCTTTGTAATTTCCTTGCATAGACCTTCAATCCTGTCTTTGCACTCCTTCTCTTGCAATACAGCCAAAATGAAATTATTTTTTTTGCCAGAGTTCCACCAAAAGTCATTACTGGAGATTAAAGTTTCGATACGCCTGTGTGTGTCTTCCAACCTCTGCAGTGGCAACCAAAACGAGATCACATACCTATTTGTTGATTTTCAACCTCTTTGGAAGGCGAAGCCGGGGAGGCAAGAGGGGGGACTGGGGAGGCGAAGGCAGGGAGGCGGAAGGGAGGCGAGGAGGGAGGCGCGGAACCAGGGAGGGAGGCGGGGGGACAGGGAGGGTAACGACGGGGCAGAAGGGAGGCAGGGAAGCAGGGAGGGAGGTGGGGGACGGGGAGGAGGACAGGGGAGCGGGGAGGCGGGAGGGAGGAGGGGGGATCAACCCCCCCTAACCTGCTGCACGTGCAACAGGTTAGGGGGGAGGATTAATCCCCTCCCCTAAGGTTGAGCCCCTGTTGCATATTAACTTAATTTAATTTAAAAATAAAATAAAATATATTATATTATATTATATTTAAACAAAAATTAAATAAATAGATAAATTTTATTTTTTTATAGAAAAATTAAATTAAAATTTAAATATATAGATGTATAAATAGATAAATTTAAAAAAATCAAATAAAATTTTAAAAAATTAAAATTAAAATTTTTTATCTATGTTTATAAAATATTTTGAATTAAATTAGTTATGTAAAAAAATATTAGATTAAAAAATAGTATCTAAAAATATAAAAATATATTTGAACTTTTGGAATTTCAATGAAATATATATTTAAAAAAATATTTGAACTTTTGAAATTTAATTTAATTTTTAATATTAAATATTTGATTAGCAAATTTTTTAATATTTTGAGTTTGAAAATCATTGTAATTCTCATTTTTTGTTTTTGATTGCTTTGCAGAAAACTATGGCTTTGAGTTTTGGTTCCAAGGTGTCTTGCAAATATCTTGAACATGCTTGGTATTTTATGGAGTGCAAATCAAAGTAATTTTTGGTGATCACTGCCGAGAATGTGTCAAGCGTGAAATATTCTCCAAAGGCAGTAAGAAATGGTGGCATGGTCTCAACCATTAATATTAAAGAAAATAATTTGATAGAAGTTGTGTGCAAAGGGAAGAATGACAATGTGGTCTACAAGTTACGAGTTACGCCCAAGCACTTCTTGAAGCCCTTACCAGATTCAATTGAGGGATCCCAAGAATTACCTAGTGCGTTGGAAGCATTGAAGAAAATGTGGGATGCATTTCCAAGTGGTGGTGTTTTACCTTCAGTAGTAGCAGCAGTAAGTATGCCATCTATAACATGTAGCCATCAAGTTGTAGCACCAATATCTATGGCGATAACTGCGATATCTCCGATAAGAGTAACTACTAAATCTACGGCAGTAACTACAATATCTCCAACTGTACCTACACCATTGACTACTGCAACTATAGGAACAAGAAGGAGTGATCATGGAGTAGATTCAAGCTCCACATCTATTCCCAGAAAGAGAGCCAAAATAACTCCTACTCCACGTGCAGATCGTTCAAGTGTAGGTTATTTAAAACCAAGTGAAAATTTGGATAGTGATGATCAGGAGGATCCGCAAGAAGAAGATACAAGTCTCGCAGACTTTTCTATAAGTGTGGTAGACTTACATCCTCTAGAGGATAAGGGGTACATTTGGGGATTTTCACAATTCAGCATGGCCATAATGCTTATTGATCAAGCTTCATTGTTCACAAATCAAAGAAAGCTAGATAAGACATTTGCACGCAAATTGTTTGAAGATACGAGGAAAACAAGAACTCCAGTTGCCACTAATATCACTCTTCGTCCTATGGCGTTTACGAGACTTCAAGAAGATGATCCTACATTGCCTGATGTCACATTTCAAAAGCGCATGGACTTTCTTGATGCTTTTGAGAACTTTAGAAGAAGTGACTTTGTTCATGAAGAGGCTTTGTATCAAAGCCGATATGGGACTCACATCGAGAAGAGATACATGCTGGCAAAGAATAGATTCTTGGAAAGATGTAGGTTTGAGCCCTTGATGGGCAACACTTTTGTGAAGCTTGTAGGATCGCCCTTGATGAGGGAAGAAAAGGAAACTTGCTCGGGGGGGTCACTCATCGTCTGTAACCCTATCACGTGAGTTCAACAGAAGGATTTTTTTTATTTCTAAAATTTACAGAAATAAATATACATAAGGGACTATTTAAAATAGTTTTGGAAAAAATTTACAGATTTGTATAGAAAAGGGGTACATTTTATTAATGAAAATTTTCACAGATAAGGGACTTTAAATATAGGCATTGAATGCACGTGATATGGATGGTTTATACATAGTGACCTCCCTGAGGAAACTTGCCACAGATTGAGTGGATGGAAACGTTTCAACGGGTCATTTGTCATGTATGCATATTTAACGATGACTCGAAGTACATTCTAGAATCAGAAAGGTTGAATTTTGCTCCATTTGGAGCATCACCAACCCTAGTGGCAAGCCTTTGGAGTGTGCAAGCTGCCCATGTGGAAGGCTGAGTCATCTATTTTTGCCTTGCCACCATGCCACGTTGCTAGACCCCATGGTGCCATGTCATCAAGGAGATGTGACATCACTCGTTGCCATGTCACCTTACATTGCCACATGTGTTACCATATCCACATGTGCCACCTCATCATTCCACATCATAGTAACTCTTGGAGCTATGTCATCACACCTTGCCACCTTGGCATACCTCATCAACATTGCCACATCACCAATCCCCGCACCTCAATTTGCCATGTCAATCTACCACCTCATGAATGCCAACCCATCATGCCACATCACATTTCCATGTCATGGAAGAGCCTCATATATTCCACACCATATTGCCACATCATCACCATGCATGGTGCCACATTAGCCACATGTATACACATCATGATGATGGTGAGCCACATCATTCCAAATACCTCGATCATGGTCATAAACCATGACAATTTGATTATTTTGCCACTTTTGGATACCTCCAAATACCTCGATCGTGGTCATAAACCATGACAATTTGATTATTTTGCCACTTCCAAACAGCTAGATCGTGGTCATAAACCTCGATCATGGTATTCTATGCTTCACGCATTCAAATCACCTCCAAATACCTCGATCATGGTCATAAACCTCGATCGTGGTATTCTATGCTTCACGCACTCAAATCACATGCATGTATAACTTACCATGCATGCAAAATAATCAAAGTATCATGGTTTATCACATAAGTTATTCTCAAATTGCATTAACGAAAATATTAATCAAGATAGACACATATGTTATGTGAATATTAAACTGAAATAAAATCAAATGATGAAAATATTTAAAATTAACATTGGATTCCATGTATATATAATATGATTAAAATCAACTTATTTGAGTAGACCACAAAAATAAGTTTCAAAACAAAATCGAACGGAATTTTAGTAGCCAATTATTTTCAATCTTAGCACCTTCTTCACCAATAATAATCAAGAGCAATCTAGTGGATGAGTTCAGGCTCTCTATAAGACACCACGTTTTGGTTCATTTCACCCATTCTTAGCCATTCTTGCCTCCCCATCACTTTGTCACACCTTCCATCCTACTTTCATTGAGAATGGGCTCTCAAAGCTGTAGAGCTAGTAGACGTGAAAGATGTAGGACCCCCCTCAAATCTCGTTGATGAGGAGCACAAGTAGAAGGCTCACTAGTGCAAGAGAGCCTCTAGAGCTAGAGCTCGTGCTGCCACCACTGATCCACCTCCAACTCTACATCCCACGTCCACCTCCACCCCCACCCCCACACCCACCTCCATTGTCCCCCCCTCCACATCCTCATCTGCTCCCCTACCTCTAGCCTCTGCCTTTCCCCTAGCCGCCAACATTTTGCCCTCCACCTCTACCTCTTCCCCCTCCCCCCTCCCTCCTCCCCCTCCCCCTCCCCCCCTTCCCCTTGGTGCCTCCCTTCCCCCCTCCACCCTACCATCTCCCATTGATCCCCTTGCCCACCTTGCAGCAGTAGTGTTGCTTCACGACGCGACTTGTGGAAGTCCACTATATGTCGTCATACTAGCAAGATTGTGCAGTCTTTTTGTATCTTATGCCAGCTTCACAGTCTGCTCTTCTCACATCCCTGATTGATCACCTTGACTTGGTAGAGTGTAGCAGGCTTGCTAGTCTTGGTGCACGTAGAGATAGGGCTGTATGTAGCGAGGTCCTTAGCAGTGTTCAAAGTTCCTATGCTTCTATTAAGCATAGGAACTCCAGTGATGCCTTGGCAGCACATCGTGCTATTGTGGCTACCATTAGTAGACCTCAGATGACAGGCCATGTGCGTACCGCTTCACGTCTTCTTCAGATTGCACCATGCACATTGTAAGGAGGCATGATTAGGAGGCAGAGTCTAGAGGATAGTGGGACTGATGCTCTTTGGGCTTTGAGTGGTCACACACCTCGCAGTGATCGATTGTTGAATGATTCCTCTAGGTCCTTCACACAGGAGTTTTGGGAGGAGCATTGCAGAGCATCCCCGGTGTTGAAGAAGGCATTGTAGAAGAGGGTGTCACGCGGTGTGTACATTGAGCATGGTGCATGTTTTTTGGAGTGTACCCCCCAGACTAAGTTGTACACCCAGTTTGTAGAGGCACACCCGGAGTTCAAGATTGGGCAGAGATCATTTGAGCAATGCAGGCCATGGTTTTTGCGATGCTCTCAGGAGCATGAAACGTGCTATTGTCACTACCATGTGGATTTTGGATTGATGTATGATGTATTATGTTCCCTTGATGGTCATAGGGGAGTGGTTCCTACTAGCCCTCATGACTTCATTCATTCCATATTGTGTACAGAAGATGGCAATGCTTTATTCCACTCCCTTGATTGTGTGGAAGGCAGGTGTACTTTGTGTGGTGACTTTGCTAGAGTGCCATGAGTTGCACTAGATACTTATGACGTGCAGATGGCTCATTGGCAGCAGTATGAGTATAGTACCCTAACATTAGATGGTGGTGCACAGTAAGGAGGTTGTAGCTTGTGGGGAAGGAGACTCCACGTGTGTTGTATTCATTGATAGTTTTCAAGGGAAGCTGTACCGCTACATATGCCACTCATACACTGCGAAGTGGGAGGATCGTCAGCTCCGTGCATGTTTGAGGACATTTCCTATAGGGGTGGTTGTCTCAGTGGTGGACTTTGCAGAGAATTATACCTTTGCACCACAGCATGAGATCCAATCGGAGCATTATTTCTCCAAACAGGTGATGTGTGATTGAGTTATTTGTTTTTTAATGGCCTCATTATATTGAACTATTTCAGTAGCCTTTTTTTTTCAATGCCATATTGCAGGTTGCTATATTTATGCACATTAGCTATCATCATGCATAGGCTCATGTGGATGGCATTGATAGCACCATGGACTCACGCGCCAGTGTGCGAGAGTATCACTTCTACATTAGCGATGATTGATTACCTGATGCCCATTTTGTGTAGCATTGCTTCACTTTGCATGATAATTTCTTGAGGGATCATGCTGTCACATGGCAGCGGCACTGGATCTGGTCAGATGGTTGTGGTGGCTAGTTCAAATCTGCTAGATAGTTTTATTGGTTCTACAGATGGCACCGTGAGACAGGCATTCCAATCACATGGAGCTACTTCGAGACAGGGCATGATAAGGGAGATCACGATGGTGCAGGTGCTTGTGTGAAGCGTGCTTTGCATCAATATCAGTTGCATCACAATGCCGATCGCTTCAAGGATGCACATGATGTGGTGTGGGGGTGAAGCCAGCACTTATCCACTAGTGCTATCTCCTCGTTTCAGTTGCGTGACAATAGGGTGGTGAGCCAATATTTTTGGTGTGTGGACATTGGGAGTATTAATCGGACTAGGCCTTTTGATTATCGTTCGGTGTCTCGCACTCTTGATTTCCATTCCATTAGGAGCATAGGTGAGTCTCACCCCAAGATCTTTTCTCGACGGTTTGCATGTTTTTGCTCCGCATGCATTGATGATGATTGGGGAGGGTGCTCCATGATACCATGGGCCGATCCATGGGCATGGTGAGTTCTTTCTCCCTTCCAACCTTGGGAGGAGGTACATGTGATGATCAGGATGTGGGATTTAGTTCCTCTAGAGATTACAAGCAGCTTACAGATATGTTATTGAGATATCGAGCTCCACTCATGATATGCCAGGGTGACCATTGTGCATTTATGTCACCGACTTGTTAGATGCAAATGCGGTTGGTACACCGCCCATGAATAATAGCTAGATGAAAGCTATCCTTATGTAGTCTAGTTCGTGGCTCAGTTGGTATGCCACCTTAGTTAGCTGAGTTTGGTTTGAGACCCACATATAGGGTTCTTCTATTTCTTTGTACTAGAGTTCTTTTGGCTTTCACAACTAAGAAGAGGAAAATTGTTTTCAGCCTCCACCTTTGTGTGTATTCCCTCATTGTGTATGTGAGAAAGCTGCAAGTGAGACTCCTTCCTTCTCTCCCACTATCTTCACATGGTATCAGAGCCTGGTTCGTGGTAAGGAGCTCAAGAAAGCAAACCAAGTTCGTGGTGTCCTGGTAAGAGGACCAGTGTTGCTTTCCTTTTTCGAGTTTGGGAGCAAATCTCTGTAGGTAGCATAGTCAGAAAGTGCAAGAGTGCATTGTCTTAGATTGAGACACCCTTTGCGGTGTGGCGAGAGGGCAATATATGCTGTGGGCCCATTTCAGATTCGAGGCCATTTTGAGGCCCGTTTTGGAGGCGAAAGTTCTCCGCAAGCACTGAGAAAAAGATCCTGTTTTTGCTGTGCGACCACTTCTCTGCAGGTCGATGAAAAGTTACCATAGAAATTGCATCATATGCCTGTGCGCAGAGATATTGGGAGTTATAGAATCATCCTTATTGCATGTGAGAGTGCTCTCAATGGAAGCAAGAATGGAAGAAGGAGAGAGAGAGACAAAGAGCCACACAAGTTTTGGTGGGTGCAGAACCACCCTAATCTTCTTTTTTCATTCATTTATATATGTGTTTGAGTATTGTACATAACCGGGGTAAAGGCACAGTGACCTTTAACCCCCACAACCTCCCACTTAAAGGACAATGTGCCTTTAAGGGAGAACAACCAGTGAGCATACTATCCAATGCCCATCAATACACGAAAATACTCAAACCGCTGACTAGGTAGACTCTTCGTCAGCATATCTGCAAGGTTATCATTTGTATGAACCTTGACAAGCTCTATGCACTTGTCCTCAAGTACCTCCCTGATGAAATGGTACCTAACCTCAATGTGTTTGGTCTTTGCATGAAAGACCGGATTCCGTGCTAGCTGAATAGCACTCATGGAATCACTATGCAATGTCGGTACACCTGTATGAATCCCCAAATCTCCCACTAGCCGATCAAGCCATATAGCCTCCTTGCAACCCTCTGTGGCTGCAACATACTCAGCCTCTATGGTAGACAAGGCTACACACTTCTATGCATGAGACATCCATGACACTGCACCACCTGCAAAGGTGAACACATAACCAGAAGTGGATCTCCTACTATCCACATGCCCTGCATAGTCTGAATCTGTGTACCCAAGTGCACGCATGTCTCCTTTACCAAAGCAGATGCACATCTCCTTGGTACCCTTCATGTACCTCATGATGCACTTAACTGCCTCCCAATGCCTCTTTCCTGGATTAGCCATATACCGGCTAACAACTCCCACTGCAAATGCAATGTCTGGTCTAGTAGCTATCATAGCATACATAAGACTCCCAACTGCGGATGCATAAGGAACCTTGGCCATCATGGCCCTTTCCTCATCTGATTTGGGACTATCTATATGACTCAGTTTCACATATGGAGGCAATGGAGTACTCACTGCCTTCCCCCCCTCCATATTGAAACGCTGCAATACTTTTGTAACATACTCTTTTTGTGAAAGCCAAAGGAGTTTCCTACTCCGATCACGCGTGATGCGCATACCAAGAATATGACTTGCAAGTCCCAAATCCTTCATATCAAAGGCCTCATGCAACTTGGCCTTTAATGCATCTAGCTCATAAGTATTCTTGCTAGCCAATAGCATATCATCCACATATAGTGCTAGGATTATCAGGCTATTATCCTTAGCCCTTTTAGTGTAGAGGCAGTGATCAATTTCACTCCTTCTAAAACCCTGGGACCGAATGAAAGCATCAAACTTCTGATACCATTCTCTAGGCGCTTGCTTAAGACCATAGAGACTCTTCTTCAGCTTGCAAACTAAATTCTCTTTGCCCTTTTCTTCAAAGCCTTCCGGCTGCACCATGTAAATTTCCTCATGCAAGTCCCCATGCAAGAAAGCTGTCTTGACATCCATCTGCATAAGCTCCATATCCTCTACTGCCACTAGTCCAAGCATGCATCTAAGTGTGGTCATCTTCACAACCGGAGAGAATATCTCATCAAAGTCCACACCCTTTTCTTGCTTGAACCCTTTCGCGACCAAACGGGCCTTGTACCTAGGCATATCATCACCTGTGACCTTCATTTTGTAGACCCATTTACATGGCAATGCTTTCTTTCCATGTGGCAAAGAAACCAAGTCCCAAGTCTTATTCTTCATAAGTGATCCCATCTCTGATTGCATAGCATACTCCCACTTGCGTTGATCCTCACGCATCATAGCCTCTCTGTAGCAAGAAGGCTCCCCACAATCAGTAAGCATCACATAGTCTACCCCTGGAACAAACCTATCAGGTGGTCTAGACACTCTAGATGATCTTCTCAAAGGCATTTCAGCTTGCTGTCCCATTTGCATATCAGCCACATTTGGCTCATTATTTCCACCAATAGATGATTCATCATCTACCCTTGATTGTACACCTATGGGAGTACTTGGTGGTACCATTTCTTGCACATTTGGTGCATGGATAGCTTGCTGTCTATCAACATATGTAGGTGGATTCACCTCCTGGAAAGTGATTCTCCTCATTTCCACATCCCTCATGGGTGCCTTATGCATCTTCTTCTCATTGAAGACCACATCATGGCTGCGTATGATCTTCTTTGCTTCTGGATCCCAGAGACGATAGCCCATCTCTCCACTTTCACCATAACCCAGAAAGATGCATTTCCTAGACTTAGGATCTAGCTTCTTTCGAAGCTCTTTTGGCACATGTGCATATGCCTCACACCCACAAATATACGCAAATGAGAGTAAGAGGGCTTCTTGCCACTCCATGTCTCTTCAGGAATACCACCATCCAAACTCTTACTAGGTGATCTATTGATCACATGCACTGTAGTCTTCATTGCCTCAGCCCAAAAACCACCAGAAAGACTTGCATTGGAAAGCATGCATTGCAACCTTTCTTGAATGGTACGGTTCATCTTTTCTACAACTGGATTTTTCTCTGGAGTACGAGGGGATGTGAACTCCCTCTTAATCCCATGTGTATCACAGAAATGCTGAAAGTCATGAGAGAGATACTCTCCACCATTGTCAGTCCGTAGGCATTTAAGTGTTCTACCTGACTGATTCTCAACCAAGGCCAGCCATTTTTGAAATACCTAGAACACATCACTCTTCCGAGCTATAGCATAAGCCCACACTTTCTTAGTTGCATCATCAATGAATGTCACATAGTATTCAGCCCCGCCTAATGACTATGTAGGCATGGGACCACATACGTCTGAATGCACCAAATCAAGCATTTCAAACTCTTTCTTTCCCCTTCTTTTATGGGCTGATTTAGTCTGCTTCCCATAGAGACAATGCTCACAAAATTCAAAATCAGAGAAACTCAAATGCGGTACATAACCCAAATGGCATAAGAGTTTCATTCCATTCTGGCTCATGTGCCCCAACCTGCAATGCCACAAAGAAGTGCTTGGCTGCTCGGTTATTGCAATGACATGATCAAATACCCTTGATACATGTAAGGGATACAAAGTCCCACACTTGGCACCCCTGGCCAAAAGCATAGAGCCCTTTTGAATTTTCCAACTCTGAAAGCCAAAAGTGGTGTGAAAACCAGCATCATCTAGCTGACCCACTGAAATAAGACTCTTGGTCAGCTTAGGCACATGTCTCGCATGTTTCAAAACAAATGCAAACCCATTTGCAAAAGAAAACTTTATGTCACCTACTCCCACTATGTCACATGCATAGTCATTTCCAAGATGCACACAACCTGTCTTTCCACTGTCATAAGTGGAGAACCATTCCCTATGGGGAGTAACATGGAATGAAGCACCAGAATCCAAAATCCAATCCTAGGAATATGCATCATCTCATGAAGAGAACGTCATTGTCACTATCATGTGTGACTGCATTGATCTCCTCAATCTTCACTTTTCCTTTGTCCTCCCTTGGACTCTCTTCCTTTTGATTTGCACCCCAATTTGCATTCTTTTTCTTATCCTTTTGCTCTCTTTTAGCTTGTAGCAATCCTTTTTCATATGGCCCTTCTTGCCACAATGGTAACACTCAATGTTCCGTGCCCTGGATTTGCTATGAGACTTCCCTCTTTCTTGGGACTTCCCCCTGAACTGTGATCTGTGCCTTTGCACATTTAAGGCTGCATCCTGCTTGTTGCCGTCCATAGACTTCCGTCTAATCTCCTCAGCCAACAAGCTACCCACAACATCATCAAATTTCAGTACTCCAACAGGTGCAGAGTTACTGACAGCTGTACGGAAGGTATCCCATGAGGATGGCAATGAACATAAGAGAAATATTGCCTTAGTCTCCACATCAAAATTCATCTTCTGAGCCTGAAGCTGGCTGAAAATAATATTGAATTCATTCAAGTGAGAAGCAATGGAGACCCCTTCCTTCATCTGCAGCTCAAACAACCTCTTCATGAGGTAAACTTTATTAGAGGCAGCTTCCTTCTCATAAGTGGCACACAGTTTCTTCCACAAATCTTCCGTAGTCTGCTCATTTACTACTGTGAAATAAATTGACTCTGCAAGATGAAGTCTAATAGTAGACTTTGCTAATGCATCCAACTCATTCCAATCATCCTCAGACATATTCGCAGGCTTAGCTTCAATCCCTGCCAAGGGTTTAATTTGCTTCTTTTGAATAAGCACATCCCTTATTTGTTCTTTCCACAAAGAAAAGTTTGTCCCATCAAACTTTTTAATGCTGAAAAACTCCTTTTCAGACATGGAAGAGGATGCCATGATGCAAATGAAACAAAATCCCAAATGCTAGTACCTGCAAGAGAGAATCACACCAAATACCAGGTGCACCCAAATGTGTATGCCCACAATAGACTGAAATATCACAAAAAACTCAAAGCTCAAAGCATCAAAAGATGCATCTGACTCATGTGCATATACTATGCATCCATATGAGCAAATCTGGCCCAAAAGAAAATGCCAATAAGTGCCAAATGACTCAAGCATAAACACCGTCCACTGGCATATGCATCAATAATATCTCATCCAAGAGAGCATAGCACTATCAGTGCATCACCAGCAATGTGTCAAAGCTGTCCCTCAGCATAAAATAGCATCCAAGTGCAAAGCGTCCATAAAAATAGCATCCCACAAGGCAATTTGGGCCTATCAGTGCATCCAATAAGGACCACAATGCATCCAAATGGCCTATAAATCATCCACTACAACCCAATGCATACCACGAATGAGCGCACACTGCTCAAACTGCAACTAGAGTGATCTGCATAAGGTATGCTCAAGAAATCATAGTCCCATGGTAATGACCGCTACTGAAAATAGAACCTGAGATGCCTCAAAACATGGGCGCCATTGCATAATCGGACTCAGCAAGAAAATCTGCAGATATCTCTCTTCTGCCAGAACTCCAAAATCCCAACCGATGAGTGAGAAATGGGAGTCAACACTTATCCACTGCCATGTGGCATAAATCTAAGGTTTCAAAACCTTAGAATGAAAAATGCATAACACAGAGAAGAAATCAAATACACAGAGATCTATAACTCTGAAAATCCTCCACCGAATTGCGCAAGAACTGACAGGTAGGGGTTTTTGGGCGTCCGAAATGCAATGGGACAGACGGTTTTGGAAACCATGGTCTCAATCACTGGGTCCAACACACGGATTGAAAAACGTTTTTTGGAAACAGAGCTGTTTGTAAACTCCACCAGAGTGCAAATGATGAGCAACATAGAAGTTTTAGGACCTCCTGAGTCCACTGGAACTGACAGATCTGCAAATGGTTGCTCCAAACTTGAGTTCCAACACCAGGGCAAAAAACGCAAAAACTGACACAGTGAGTCAGAAATCCAATGAAATGACCCCAGATTCAAGAATGAAGGTGTTTCCAAGCTCCTGAAGTGAAGTGGACACCAAAAGCAAGCAATAGTTGCCTCTACAAGTCAATATGGAGTCTCTGTCGTCGAACGGAACAGGGAAAAGCTCAAAAAACGACTTTTTCTTTCAAACCACTTAACAGGCTCTCAAAACCACTTCGCAAAACCAAAGTGACTTTTCCAAAGGTTCCTCCAAGGTCTCTGCACTCTCGGATGCAAGTAAAGTCACCCACAAAGCTTCCCACAGAGCTTCTCCTTCCTCCCACAGAGCTGCTGAGCTTCAAGTATTCACGCATGCTCAGCTAGATCACCCGGGCAATGATACCAGTTGAGAGTGCTCTCAACGGAAGCAAGAATGGAAGAAGGAGAGAGAGAGACAAAGAGCCACACAAGTTTTGGTGGGTGCAGAACCACCCTAATCTTCTTTTTTCATTCATTTATATATGTGTTTGAGTATTGTACATAACCGGGGTAAAGGCACAGTGACCTTTAACCCCCACAGCATGTTCATGCAAAATTGTCATTAGGAAGTGACTGTGTGGTCAAATACCACTTTCTCAGTTTTGCAGATTTGCCCTTGTGAGGCAGAAGCTGCGTTTTTTGCATTGACAGAATATTTTGCAGTGTTCTGTAATGGCGTCTGATTCTCTCTCACAAATTGTCAGTGAAAAGCTTGACAAGAACAATTTCCAAGCATGGAAGTTTAGAATGATGAATTTCCTTATAGGAAAAGGCTTGGTAGTTCATTACAGGAAACAAAGAAGAACCAGTTCTTCCTAATGTTCCCAATCAACAGGAAATGTAGGCATTTAAAGGATGGCATGAGAGAGCCAGAAAAGTTATGTACTGGTTGTCTATCAGTATTTCAGATTCTATGATTGTGCATATTCAGGATGCAAGTACACCAAAGGAGGCATAGGATACTTTGGCAAAAATGTACAGCACAAATACGCAAGCCAGGAAAGTGCAGCTCAAGCAAGAGTTGCACAATGTGCAGAGAGAAAATATGAGCATCAATGACTACCACATGAAGGTGAAGAAAATTGCAGATGCACTTGCTTCCATTGGGTTGCCAGTGGAAGACGATGATTTAGTATCTGTGACCTTGAATGGTCTAAGAAAGGATTATGCACAGTTCCGGACATCCATTGCTGTCCGTGAAAAATTTCCTGATTTTCACTACAAGGCATAGGCCATTTTCCGACGGAAATACCGACGCTTTTTACATTAAAATTTTTTTTTTCACGGGCGCAAAGGTCGCTATAAAAGTCGTTAAAATCGTCGGAAAAGGAGCGTCGCTATAAACCGTCGCTATATAGCGACGCTGTTAATCGTCGCTATATAGCGACGATGTAAACGTCGCTATATAGCGACGATATAAACGTCGCTATATAGCGACTCTGTTAATCGTCGCTATATAGCGACACTGGTAAACGTCGCTATATAGCGACGATTAACAGAAGGTAAAAAAAATGGTTAGTGGGGCTAAACAGGGCCAAAAGGAAGCCCTGTTTAGCCCCACTAACCTTTTTTTTTTTTTTGTAATTACAAAAGAAAGTTTTTTATAACAAAATTTCCCTTGCTTGCAGGGTGATACAAAATTGTTCTTGTGAACGATGAGGAAGAAATGCATATACATATACAACTGTGTTTGAAACAAAATTACCCTGTGAAAGGGCGATACAAAATGGCTCTAACGAGCGGATATGAAAAATGCTACTACCACTACTAATCCGAATCCGAATCCGAATCGTCTTGTTGGGCTGTTCCCTGGTCCTCGGCACCTGCATCTTCTCCCTCGTCCCCGACACCTGCGTCTTCTCCTTCGTCATCGGCACCTGCGTCCGATCCTTGCCCCTGTTGATCGCTCGTCTCTGATGATGGGACGCTTGAGCTTTGACCCTGAGACTGAACCATATAAATCGAAAATTAGATTGGAACTTAAATTAAAAAGTGAGATTACAAGCAGGAGTAAACTTATACCGTGCGAGCAGCCACCTCAGCCCAATCGACTGTCGCTCCCATTGCCTCTTGCTCAATGAACCACGGCTTGGTTCCTATCCGAAATGCGCGCCGCGTCTCTGCATCCGTAAGAAGACGACCCATCGCAGCTTGCTGTGGATCCAATTTACGAGAGTTAGAGTTAGCTAAAGTGCATGTAATATGTAAGTAAAACAAATAGAACAATACATTAAATGGAAAGAAGTAAACTTACCACGGTTGCCTCGAACGCATACCGTCCACCTGCACCAAAGTGCGAAGTACCTACGACATCCAGCCGTCTCTTCGCAGCCCTCCTCTGACCCTCGAACATTTCAGGATGGTCCCTATTCTGCTTCTTCAAGAACTTCCAATCAGCTTTGTCTGCCCAGCTGGGTTTAGACAACCCCTTTGTAATGGAAGTACGCATGGTTGATCTGCGATGCTTTAGGACCAAAGCCATGCGCTCGAGCATATAACTGTTATTAAACTCCACATTTGGCGAATTAGGAAATCTGAGTTTTAACTCATCGATCACCGCCTGCTTCTTTTGGCCATCTTGATACCGCCAATCGATATTTATGCCGCTCTTGAAGTGATGACTCATCAACCGCCTCATGGCGGCCATCACTGCTTTGCCCTTTTTGTCTTCTATTATCTCTCCGGCAGATGTGATTTGATAGGAGAGATCCCCTGATGAGTAAGGGGGACTGACGGTAGCAGAGTTTGAAGGAGTGGAAGCTGTGCGACCGCTTCCGGATCGAGGAGTAGCTGTGGGAGTAGGAGAGGGAAAGGGACCTGACTGATACTGTGTCTCCGGACCAAGTGGAGACCTAAAGGAGCGTGAGTGTGCTGACTCGTCTACATCTCCTGAGTCAGCACAACATGAGCCGCCCATCCTACTCTTCCTTCCCTTGCGGGAGGCATGCGCAGGTGATGATCCCGCGGTCGAAGGGGCGCGAGGGGATGGCTGGGCTGTACGTCCACCCGTCGGTGTAGGGGAAGGAATTGCGGAGGTCCTCTGAGAGAGCAGAGAGAAGAATCTCGCTGCCTCCTCATCGCTCATCTGCGCTACAAACTCGTCGGGAGTCCCAACAAATCCATGCGCGTCTAGCAAAGGAGTCCCCTGAGGGGTAGTCGCAGTGCTACGTGGAAGAGGGGTCGGACCAGGGGTAGTCACAGTGCTAGGACCGAGAGGAGTCGGACCAGGGGTAGTCCTCGGGGTAGTCGCCTGAGAGGAATCAAAGTCCTCTGGAGCATATAGATCGTGAGCTCTCCTCCTGCAAGGCTGTCCGTACTCGTCGGATGAGCGACGTGATCCCATGTCTAACATAGACACAAACACGAAAACAGAAAACAAATAAACAAACATGAGCATTCTCATAGGCATAGGCATAGGCAAGAAGAAAGAAGAGGGAAAGGAAAGAAGAGGGAAAGGAAAGAGGGAAAGAAGAGGGAAAGATAAGAGGGAAAGAAGATGTAAAGGAAAGAAAAGAATGAGAACGAGGAAATAGAGAATGAGAGAAAGGGAAAGAGATGAGGGAAAATAGAGAATGAGAGAAGGGGGAAATGAGAGAAGGGGGAAATAGAGTGGGAAATAGAGAATGAGCTTATGCAGAAATAGAGAATGAGCTTATGCTTCTCTCATTCTCTATTTCCGCATAAGCTCACGCATGTGCATGAGCTTATGTGGAAACTTAAGCATAAGCTCATGCACATGCATGAGCATAAGCATGAGAAGGATGAGTTTCTGCATGCTTATGCTCATGCGGAAAAAGAGAAGGAGCTTATGCAGAAAAAGAGAAGGAGAGAAGCATCTCTCATTCTCTATTTCCGCATAAGCTCCTTCTCTTTTTCCGCATGCGCAAAAAGAGAAGGAGCTTATGCGGAAAAAGAGAAGCAGCACTTGCGGAAACTTGCGCATAAGCTCTTGCGGAAACTTGCGCATAAGCTCATGACAAGCTCCTTCTCTCATTCCGCATAAGCTCCTTCTCTATTTCCGCATGAGCATAAGCATGAGCTTATGCTTATGCTTATGCATAAGCATAAGCATAAGCTCATGCTTATGCTCATGCGGAAATAGAGAAGGAGCTTATGCGGAATGAGAGAAGGAGCTTATGCGGAATAAGAGAAGGAGCTCATGTGGAAACTTGCGAAGGAGCTTATGCGGAATAAGAGAAGGAGCTCATGCATAAGCTCATGCGGAATAAGAGAAGGAGCTCATGCATAAGCTCATGCTTATGCTCATGCGGAAACTTGCGAAGGAGCTTATGCGGAATGAGAGAAGGAGCTTATGCGCAAAAAGAGAAGGAGCTTATGCGGAAAAAGAGAAGGAGCACTTGCGGAAACTTGCGCATAAGCTCTTGCGGAAACTTGCGCATAAGCTCATGACAAGCTCCTTCTCTCATTCCGCATAAGCTCCTTCTCTATTTCCGCATAAGCATAAGCACGAGCTTATGCTTATGCTTATGCATAAGCATAAGCATAAGCATAAGCATAAGCTCATGCTTATGCTCATGCGGAAATAGAGAAGGAGCTTATGCGGAATGAGAGAAGGAGCTTATGCGGAATAAGAGAAGGAGCTCATGCGGAAACTTGCGGAAACTTGCATGCGGAATAAGAGAAGGAGCTTATGCGGAAAAAGAGAATGAGAGAAGCATATGCTTCTCTCATTCTCTATTTCCGCATAAGCTCTTGCGGAAACTTACGCATAAGCTCATGGACATGAATGAGCATAAGCATGAGCTTATGCTTATGCTCATGCATAAGCATAAGCATAAGCTCATGCTCATGCTCATGCGGAAAAAGAGAAGGAGCTTATGCGGAAAGAGAGAAGGAGCACTTGCGGAAACTTGCGGATAAGCTCTTGCGGAAACTTGCGGATAGCTTATG
The DNA here is from genome assembly GCF_047967505.1 of Dipteris shenzhenensis. Lineage (NCBI taxonomy): Eukaryota > Viridiplantae > Streptophyta > Polypodiopsida > Gleicheniales > Dipteridaceae > Dipteris > Dipteris shenzhenensis. The sequence continues at coordinate 34,861,050 of NC_141623.1, read as the reverse complement.
CTTATGCTTATGCTTATGCTTGCGGAAACTTGCGGAAACTCATGCTTATGCTCATGCGGAAATAGAGAAGGAGCATAAGCATGAGCATAAGCATAAGCATAAGCATAAGCATGAATGAGCATAAGCATGAGCTTATGCTTATGCTTATGCATAAGCATAAGCATAAGCTCATGCATAAGCTCATGCTTATGCTCATGCGGAAACTTGCGAAGGAGCTTATGCGGAATGAGAGAAGGAGCTTATGCGCAAAAAGAGAAGGAGCTTATGCGGAAAAAGAGAAGGAGCACTTGCAGAAACTTGCGCATAAGCTCTTGCGGAAACTTGCGCATAAGCTCATGACAAGCTCCTTCTCTCATTCCGCATAAGCTCCTTCTCTATTTCCGCATGAGCATAAGCATGAGCTTATGCTTATGCTTATGCTTATGCTTAAGCATAAGCATAAGCATAAGCTCATGCTTATGCTCATGCGGAAATAGAGAAGGAGCTTATGCGGAATGAGAGAAGGAGCTTATGCGGAAAAAGAGAATGAGAGAAGCATATGCTTCTCTCATTCTCTATTTCCGCATAAGCTCTTGCGGAAACTTACGCATAAGCTCATGCGGAAGAATGAGCATAAGCATGAGCTTATGCTTATGCTTATGCATAAGCATAAGCATAAGCTCATGCTTATGCTCATGCGGAAAAAGAGAGGGAGCTTATGCGGAAAAAGAGAAGGAGCACTTGCGGAAACTTGCGGATAAGCTCTTGCGGAAACTTACGCATAAGCTCATGCTCATGAATGAGCATAAGCATGAGCTTATGCTTATGCTTATGCATAAGCATAAGCATAAGCTCATGCTTATGCTCATGTGGAAATAGAGAAGGAGCTTATGCAGAATGAGAGAAGGAGCTTATGCGGAAAAAGAGAAGGAGCACTTGCGGAAACTTGCGCATAAGCTCTTGCGGAAACTTGCGCATAAGCTCATGACAAGCTCCTTCTCTCATTCCGCATAAGCTCCTTCTCTATTTCCGCATGAGCATAAGCATGAGCTTATGCTTATAAGCATAAGCATAAGCTCATGCTTATGCTCATGCGGAAATAGAGAAGGAGCTTATGCGGAATGAGAGAAGGAGCTTATGCGGAAGAATGAGAGAAGGAGCTTATGCGGAAGAATGAGCATAAGCATGAGCTTATGCTTATGCTTATGCATAAGCATAAGCATAAGCATAAGCATAAGCATAAGCATAAGCTCATGCTTATGCTCATGCGGAAATAGAGAAGGAGCTTCTGCGGAATGAGAGAAGGAGCTTATGCGGAAAAAGAGAATGAGAGAAGCATATGCTTCTCTCATTCTCTATTTCCGCATAAGCTCTTGCGGAAACTTACGCATAAGCTCATGCTCATGAATGAGCATAAGCATGAGCTTATGCTTATGCTTATGCATAAGCATAAGCATAAGCTCATGCTTATGCTCATGCGGAAATAGAGGAGGAGCTTATGCGGAATGAGAGAAGCATAAGCATAAGAGAATAAGAGGGATGCGGAAATAGAGAATAAGGGGGAAAGGAAAGAGAGAAGGGAAAAGAGAGAGGGGGAAAGAGAGAATAAGAGAAGAGGGAAAAAAGAGAAGGGGGAAAATGAGAAAAAGAGAAGGGGGAAGAGAGGGTTCCTACGCCCATCACTGCAGCTAGCGCTTAAGGCGCTAGCTGCAGGCAAATGCAAATAACAAAAAGCTTAAATGGAAAGAAGAGGAAGCACTTACCTGTAAAAGTATGTCCCGCTCGGTGTAGTGGACTGGGCCCACAAAAGAGAGACTATGTCCCGCTCGGTGTAGTGGACTGGCCCTACAAAAGAGAGAAAACAACCCATTTTTTCAAATAAGATGTTAGTGGAAAGAGGAGATCACAAAAGCAACTTCTTGAAAGGAGACAAGGAAAGAGAAGATTGAGGAGACAAGGAAAGGAGGAGATTGAGGAGAAGAGAAGGAAGAGAAGGAAGAGAAATACAGAAAGAAGAGGTGAGTTTCTTTCTTTCTTTCTTGAAATTTCGTTTTTTGTTTGAATCCTTTCTAATCAAGCATGAAAACTAGTTTAAAACTTTAGCAATACAAGTAGAAACACTCACAAAACCAAAGCTAACAAACAAACAACCTACATTGTTGAAAAAAACTCACCTTTTGAAGAACTTTCTTTCTGGAAACCAAAGAGGGAAAAAGGAGAGAGAGGGTGCACAAGAGGTAGGAGGAGGGTGAGGAGTGGGAAATAGGGTAGGAGGTTACTTGGAATAGATGGGAGGTCAGTGAAAATAGGTGGGAGGAGATTTTGGAGAGCTTAGTTTAGAGATTAGGAAAGCTTTGAGCAAAACGCCGCGGGTTTCGCCGTTTCGGGTTTTAACCCACAGCGTCGCTATATAGCGACGCTTATTCGTCGCTATATAGCGACGCTTATACGTCGCTATATAGCGATGTTTTTAATTGAAAACGTCGCTATATAGTGACGCTTTCAATTAAAATCGTCGCTATATAGCGACGGAACAGAGCGTCGCTATATAGCGACGCTTACTGTTTGTTTTTTAATGAGGCCTCTTGTGACTCAAACATGCTATGCCTATAATTGTCAATATCTCCTCTTACTACATAGCCTTACTATATAGGATTTTTTGTTTCAATCCTTACTATATAGCGATGTCATTCTTTTTATATAGCCTCAAGAGAAGCTCAAATTAAACATGCTATGCTCATAATTGTATACATCTCCTCTTCATGCTTATGTTTTGGTTTTATAAGTGTAGATGGAAGGGACGAGTGGAAGCTCATCCGATGATGCGCCAACGCCCGGGAGCACGAAGTGGCTTACGGAGAGGTTATATTGTCATTGCACTCATTGCAAGCGAGAAGTACGACATCAACGTCGTATTATCATGCGCCACTTGCGGATGTATGGGGAGGAGCCGGAACCAGTACCCCCCGTTGGTGTTGCACATGTTGATGGATCATCGGTAAGTCAAAGCTATTTAAGTTCGCAATCTTATTGTATACCCGGAATTAGAAGATCTTCTATTTACACGAATGAGCTTATGACAGGATGACGAGGGTGACGAGGGTACACATATACCTTCTCACTTTCAACAAGACTATAGTCTCCCAGATGACGACGAGGGTATGGTCGACATGATGGATTCCATTTTTAGGGGCACTACATCCCACGTACACGTGATGTCAGAGTCTGAGGTGAAAATGCGAGAGTTGCAATCAACACAATTGTACGAGGGTGCCAGGATGTCTAAACTACGTGCTTGTCTCTCAATCTTGAATCTACAAGTACAGTATGGGTGGTCAGATACAAGTGTCTCGGCCTTAATGAGGTTAGCCCTTGCATTAATTTGATTGACTCATTATTTGGATATTGTTTGTTTTGAGAATCATCATTTGGATAGTGTCTTTGTCATAGGTTGCTCCAAAAGATGTTGCCTGCACCAAATACCATGCCCGCATCAAGAGATGAAGCGAAAAAGATGCTAACAATGGTGGGTATGGATTATGATACCATCCATGCTTGCCGTAATGATTGTATTCTCTTTGGTCGTGAGCATGGAGATTTGGCTAGTTGTCCAAAGTGTGGGGAACAACGATATAGAGATGACTTGCAGGGTGAGAGGATACCGGTAAAGGTCTTAAGACACTTTCCCATCATTGCAAGAATACAACACATGTTTCGATGCAAATCCATAGCGGAGTTGATGACATGGCATGCATCTCATCGGTCCACTGATCACACATTGAGGATTCCCGCAGATTGTGCGGCTTGGAAGCACATAGATAATCAGTGGCCGGACTTTGCGAGAGAGCCACGCAACTTACATCTTGGGCTAGCCATGGACGGCGTGAATCCTTTCGGGTTACGCTCGACATCTTGGTCGACATGGCCCATAGTCGTGGTGAATTACAATATCCCACCATGGCTAACAATAAAAAAGGGACACCTCATGCTTGCACTACTTGTGCTAGGAAAGTACAAGGCAAGAAACATGGACGTGTACATGGCACCTTTGATAGAGGAGTTACAGATATTATGGAGAGGAGTGCAGGTCTTTGATATTTCCAGAGCTCCTAGGCATACCAATGATATTTCCGTCAGGGGTATCTTGATGTGGACCATGCATGACTACCCAGGATATGGAGAGTGCGCAGGTACGTGGTTATGTCTTTACATGTACAATGAGGGATTATGCTTTTTTTACTCTCTTTTGCACGCATGTCTTGTACTAACATATTCATGCACGCGTGCAGGGCTTGCTACAAGTGGGTACCATGCTTGTCCTGTTTGTGGACCCGCTCTGAAATCGCTTGCACGCTACTCCAAAGACATGAGGAAAAATGTTTATGAAGGTCATGCTCGATACCTTTCGCTCGACCATCTCGCACGTGGAGGTCAGCTTGATCCACCACCATCATATTTAAAAGCAAGTGATTGGATTCAAGCTTGGAGGGAGAATGGAGAGGAACCTCCTCCTGGTATGAAGAGGCTATCGATCTTTCACGAGCTTCCTTATTGGGTCAGTTACAAATCAATCATCTCTTGGATCCAATGCATATCTTTAAGAATGTGGGGGCTACCATTTGGGCACACTTGGTTGGTTCCAAGGACTCGAGAGGAGTGCGAGAAGACTTGCGTGCTATGAATAGGATGTCTCGTTTGTGGCCCCAAGTGCATGCTTCAGGAAAAGTTGTCCTCCCGAAAGCAACGTGGATCCTCTCTACGAGGGAGGAGGCAGCGATCAAGGCAGACATTGCCTCTTTTCAAACACCGACAGGGTACATGCGTTGCTTGAAAGGAGCATTTTCAAAGGACAATAAGCTTAGTGGCCTCAAGTCCCATGATTGGCACACGGTCTTACAGGTATTCTAAGTAGAATTAGTGTACCGATAATAGTGATGCATTAGCGTAATTATTATTATGTTATATTGTTGACATGATTTCATTGTTGCTTTGATAGTTCATCCTTCCAATTACAATAAAAGGGTTCTTACAAGAAGATGTTAGAAATGCTATATTCAAGATCTGTGGTATTGTGAGGTATGCTTACTATCAATTCGCATTATCTATTTTCTTCATGGACATGTGAAATAGGTGGATATCTCAAATATCTTACATATGCATGGACATGTGAAATAGGTGGATATCTCAAAAAGAGATCTCTATATCGAGCATCGAGAAGGCTAGGGTGGAATCCATCGAAGCCGTATGCTTGCTTGAGAAGCACTTTCCCTCAAGCATTATGACAACTCAAGTCCACTTGCTTGTGCACATAGTTGATGAGGTGGCTATAGCAGGTACCGTTCATAATCGATGGATGTTTTTTCTCGAGCGGTTTATGAAAACTTTAAAGGGGTTTGTAAGACAAAGAGCAAGACCAGAAGCAAGCATGGCAGAGGGATGGCTTGTGCAAGAGTCATTAGTATATATCACAGAGTTTCTTGCATCCACGGATCCTGATATGCCGCAAGCTTGGCACAACAAGGATGATGATCGCATCATTGGCGAGGTCCCCCAAGGAAAAGGGATTGAAAGAAAGATGAGCGAAGAGCAAATGGAGAAATTCAATAAGTTTTGTATCCTCAATAGCCCTGAGATGCAGAAGTGGATTGAGAGATATGAAGTGGCCAAAGCAGAAAGAATAAATGCAAGGACGAGATTCAGAGTAATGTACAGGCGATCACAACCATATCCACGAGATCTGGCTCTTCTCCCTACTCACATGTCACTTGATTGGCTACAACTAGCTATACGTAAAGCCGAACGTGATGGAGAGACAATAAACGAGCGCGAGCGGGAGTTATCATCTGGATGTATGGTGCATGTAAGTTTCTTATCTCTTGATGTAATTAAGTAATTATTTGTGGCAATATATGCTATAAAATAGGTGCATCTTCATTGTTTTAATGATGCTCTTTTACAGTACAAAAAGTACAGTGCATTATGGTCATATGGACGACATTTTCGCATAGAACGCATCGATTCAAAGAGAGTCACGTATGATTGTGGAGTCATGGCTAACTTCACACAAGATAGCCGAGCAAGTGCTTCGGATACCAATCTTCTCTCCTCACAGTTGGATTATTGTGGAACCATACGCGACATCTATGAAATTGATTTCAGACGATTTACTATTTTCATTCTTGATGTAAAATGGTTTAGAACTACTTACAACGGTCCCCATGCAACTGTGAGAAAAGATGGTAGCGGTCTCTTTGCAATAGACTCCACCAAACATTGGACCGATGAAAGTGATACTTTTGTTCTTCCCGAGCACTGTGAGCAGGTGCATACTAATGATTTAATTAGTCGAAGCTTTCGTTTTTTAAGTCCATTGATATATATATAATTGACGACATTTGGCACGTGATTTTTCATCTTCAATATAGGTGGTTTTTCATCCGGATCGTTCTGATCCAAGATGGTGGTACGTGATCCAAGTTGCACCACGAAGTAAGCAGATTTTTGAAGATCGAGATGTGGATATGGAGATGCCACTACCAAATCCGGATCCAATTGATGAATCTAGCGAAGAAGATGTAGATCACCATATGAGGCAAGAGGAAGATGCGCATAATGACATCGCACGGGAGGAGGATGGAGATCACGATATTGACGAGGAAGACAACAATCGTCAAGATCGATCACCACACTTAAGCTTAATTGAAGAAGATGATCAAATACTTTTAGGTGAACGTACGATGCTAGAGTACGATGATGATATAGGAGATCAACTCGGTATAGAGTTGGAGATAGACTTGCTTGGCGCCTTAGACTTGGCTCAAGATGAAACAGTTGATGTAAATGCTCTTATTTAATTTGATTTTTCTCATCTCCAACTTGGACATGAATATATGAGCTTCAAAGGCTTGATGTACATGCTCTCATTTTTTATTTCTCTATGAGCTCAAACATGTATGAAAATTTAAAAAATTTTGTCATTGGAAGAAAATAAATTTTAAGGCTTAAAAAAAAAAAAAAACCTCTCTGTAAAATGTCGCTATAATATAGTCTCAGTGTCGCTATATAGCGACCTTTAAAAGTCGCTATATAGCGACTTTTACTAAAGTCGCTATATAGCGACCTTTCAAAGTCGCTATATAGCGACCATTACTAACGTCGCTATATAGCGACGCTTTTTAAAAGTCGCTATATAGCGACGATTTACGACACCCGATTTTTATACCGACGATTAACGCTAAGCGGGCACTAATCGTCGGTACGTAAACGTCGCAATAGGATGCGTGTGTAGTAGTGTTTGAGGAGTTGTTTGCTCTTCAAATTTCTGAAGAGCAAAGAAATGGTGGTGCATCTTCTTTAGGAGGAACTTCAAAAGAAACTGTCTTCTACTCAAATGCTGGAAGAGGTAGAGGCAGAGGTAGAGCAAGCCGACGATCTAGAGGCCGTCGTAGAAATCAGAATATGCAGCAAACTCAAGAAAACCAGTCCTATGGAGGAGGATGCGGTAACTCTAGAGGCAGGGGGAGCCAAAGATGTCGTGGTGGATGGCAGAGAGGCCAAAATGCAAACAACAATGTTGAATGCTACTATTGTGGTAAAATGGGTCATATGGCTAAAGACTGCTATAAAAAGCAGAATGACATTATGAATGGAAAATTGCAGCAAGGCAATTATGCATCCTCTAGTAGACAGGGTGATGACAGAAATGAGCCTTTATTTAAGATGCAGCACATGACCAATTCTGTGACAAGTGCAGAAGAAAGCAATGATGTGTGGTATGTTGACTTTGGTGCATCAAACCACATGACAGGTCATGCAGAATGGATGCAGGATGCAAGGAAAATAGAAAGACCAGGATTTGTGGAGACTGGTGATGATACTGCACATCTTATTATGTAGATTGGTAAAATTCCTTTGTCTATGCAAGATGGGAAAAAGAAATACATGTCTCATGTATTTCATGTCTCGAATATCACCAAGAACCTGGTTTCTGTTGGTCAAATGGTTGAGCAGGGATTGCAGGTCAGATTTAATCCTCATGGATGCTTTGTTGAGGATATGAAAAATAACGGTCACTTGATAGCAAAAGGAAAGAAGAAGGGCAGGATGTTTACATTATGCCTGAATTGAGTGTAGCAATGTTTGCACATGGGACCGGTGTAGTTACAGATATTGATATCTGGCATAAACGCATTGGTCATGTTAATGTACAACGACTTAAATCAATGCAGGCCCAAAATATTATTGCAGAATTGCCTAAATTCAAGGTTGCAGAAATGCATAACATATGTGAAGCCTATCAATTTGGAAAACAGGCAAGGAAGCCATTTCCTAGACATGTTCAAGATAGTAAGAAGCCATTGGAATTAATCCACTCTGATGTGTGGACTACTAAAGCTGCATCTATTGGAGGCTATCATTATTTTGTCACTTTTATTGATGACTACAGTAGAAAAGTTTGGGTGTATTTTATGAAAAAGAAAAGTGGAGTGTTTGGGCATTTCAAAGCTTTTAAAGCTATGGTTGAAAAAGAAAAAGGCCTACAAATAAAATGCCTAAGGTCAGATGGAGGGGGAGAGTACCTCTTAAATGAGTTTGCAAGGTTCCTGCAGGAGCATGGCATAAAGTAGCAATATTCATGCAGTCATACTCCACAGCAACATGGACTTGCACAAAGGAAAAATAGGCATATTGGAGACGTATCTCGGGCCATGCTAAATGAAAAAGACCTACTAGATTATTATTGGGTTGAAGCAGTTGCTACAGTAGTTTACATAATGAACAAGACTCCCATTGTAGCAATACATGGCATGATGCCCGAGGAGATGTATACTGGTAGGAAACCAGATATTTCTCATTTGAAAATTTTTGGTTGCATTGCCTATGTTCATGTGCCAGATGAGTTGAGGTCCAAGTTGGATCCAAAAGCTGAGAAGTGCATCTTTATTGGTTATTCTCTGCAGCAAAAAGGGTATAGATGCTATAACCCTTCTACTCGTAAGCTTACAGTGAGCAGAGATGTTGTTTTTGATGAAATGAGCAGCTGGTATAAACCAGTAAATGTGATTGATGATGTAGATGCACAAAATGGTAATGCTGCACAGAGTTCACAGCAGCAATCACAAAATATTAGTGGACCTATAGTGTCCTCTAGCAGTGGTTCACATACCTCACCATGGACAGGTAGATTGAGATCAGGAGAATCTCCTCAAAGCAATGCAGATAGTGGTATGCAAATATCACAAAAAGAAAAAGAGAAGGTAGATCAGCCCATGTTTGATGTGAATGCAGGTCACTCTTATGTGGATGGTGAATCCAGTGGCTCAAAACAGAGCATTGATGATGAATTGGGTATTCCTTTTGTTGTTACACCTGGAGTAAGGAAGACCAGGGATGTTTTGAGAGCACCTGGAAGTGAGCCTATTTTGCGCAGGTCTACCAGAGCTAGGTATCCTATGGATAGGCTGAAATATGATGGATTTACAGCCATTCACTATGCCTATATGGTCAAAGTGATACAGGAACCAAAACCCACTTCTTTTGAGCAAGCCATGGGAAAAGAAAAATGGGAGAAAGCCAAGGATGAAGAAATGAATGCCTTGGACGCAAATGCTACATGGGAATTGGTGCCTTTGCCTAAAGATAAGAATGCAATTGGCTGTAAGTGGGTTTATAAGGTGAAGCACAATGCATATGGTTCTGTGAACAGATACAAGGCAAGATTAGTTGTCAAGGGGTATGCACAAACATATGGGATTGATTATGAAGAAACATTCAGTCCGGTTGCAAGGATGGCAACCGTAAGAGCATTCATTGCTATGGCTGCATCAAAGGGATGGTCTTTACATCAAATGGATGTAAAGAATGCCTTCTTGCATGGTGATTTGCAAGAAGAGGTCTTTATGGAGCAGCCACCAGGTTATGTTCATGCTATTCATCCTGAGTTTGTTTGCAAATTGAAGAAAGCCTTGTATGGCTTGAAGCAAGAACCTAGAGCATGGTCTGACAAGATAGGACAGTATCTTGTCACTATTGTCTTTCAGATTTCCAAGGCAGATTTCTCACTTTATGTGAGAAAAACAGAGAAAGGTATTATGCTGCTTGTCATTTATGTTGATGATTTGATCATCACAGGTGATAGTGATGAAGATATCCTTCATGTGAAAATGCTATTGAAGCAGAAGTTTGAGATGAAGGATTTGGGAGAGCTTCGTTATTTCTTGGGCATTGAGGTGATTAGATCACCAAGTGGGATATGGCTCTTGCAGAGGCAGTATGGATTGGACATGCTGTCCAAATATGGGATGACAGGCTGTAAGCCTATTTCAGTTCCTTTGGAGCAGAATGTGAAGCTGAGCACAGATGTAGGTGAGCTTCTGGAAGACCCTACTATGTACAGACACATAGTAGGAAGTTTGATTTATATGACTATTACCAAGACAGATTTGAGCTATGTTGTTGGATTGGTAAGTTAGTTTATGCAGGCTCCAAGGAAACCGCATTTGGATGTGGCTAGGCACATACTCAGGTATGTGAAGTCCACATTGTAGTATGGACTATTTTATGAGGCTGGGGTTTAGATAAAGTTGCATGGATACACTGATGCTGATTGGGCTGGTAGTATTTATGATAGAGGATCTACCAATGGATATGTGTTCTCTTTTGGGAGTGCTGCAGTCACTTGGAGCAGCAAGAAATAGCCTACAGTTGCCTTGTCGAGCACAGAGGCTGAGTACAAGGGTGCAGCAATGGCTGCATGTGAGGTAGCTTGGTTGCATAAGCTACTTTATGATATGCATCAGTCTACAGATGGGCCGGTTGTCATTTATTGTGACAACATGAGCAGTATACACTTGGCAAATAACCCAGTCTATCATGCAAGAACAAAGCACATTGAGGTGCATTATCACTATGTGCACGAGAGGGTTTTATTAAGTCTTATTGATCTAGTTTATGTTAGCACAGAGGATCAGGTAGCTGACATATTCACGAAGGCATTGGGCACAGAGAAGCTGTGCAAGTTCAGAGACCTGCTTGGTGTGCAGGAATTGGGGTTGAGCTCGAGGGGGAGTGTTGAGATATCGAGCTCCACTCGTGATATGCCAGGTTGACCATTGTACATTTATGTCACCGACTTGTTAGCTACAGATGTGGTTGGTACACCGCCCATGAATAATAGCTAGATGATAGATATCCTTATGTACTCTAGTTTGTGGCTCAATTAGTATGCCACCTTAGTTACCTGAGTTTGGTTTGAGACCCACATATAGGTTTCTTCTATTTTTTTGTACTACAGTTCTTTAATTTTGGCTTTCACAACTAAGAAGAGGAAAACTGTTTTCAGCATCCGTCTTTTTGTGTATTCCCCCATTGTGTATGTGAGAAAGCCGCAAGTGAGACTCCTTCCTTCTCTCCCACTATCTTCACATATGTTGTGTATTGGTGATATCTATGGAGTCATTGCTTCGGAGGGCAATGAGGAGGGTGTGGATTATTACTTGTTGCGATGCTCTATGGCAAAGAGTGAGCTGAATGAGGATACAACAGATGCGCATGGGATGCACTTCGATTCTCATAGGTGGCTACTATTTTTAACAGATACAGAGGCGTGGTCATTATATTGAGTTCCAGGAGTACATGGCGGATCAGGAGGCATACATATATTCTCATCTTATTGTTGTGATCAAGATTACTTTGAGTCTTGTTCGCACTCGCAAGGCGACGTCCACTCCACGATGGCGCCTTGCAATGGAGGATCACAAGAGCATACTTGCAACTATTGGCATGAGAGCCGATCCTTAGGAGTAGCACATTACATATCAAACTTTGGGGATCATTAGTTGATCAGATAGATTTTTATTGGGTATCACTTGTTGATTACATATTTTTGTATTCGATATGTATAGGCTCACTGTGTGAGCATACCGTTGTAATTTTCATGGACTCATATTTTATATTTTACTATGATGGTTTTATACACGTTCATACACATCATTGTATTAGATTCTACTTTATACATGATGTCCGTTGTCTTCTCAATGGGATTTGTTGTTTTTGTAAATTAAAAAATTGTTTAGTAATAGTTATGTTGTAATTGTGTTTTGTGCTTTAGGACATTTTTAAAATGTGACTAAGAGAATTTGTGCACGTACTAACCAAATATGCATGTGGACTTATCTATTGGGGATGAAACTCTGCATGGCCCTTAGGCTACCCTAGATATACATCCTTGCAAGATTTCGTTGCCAATCAATTTTGTAGGTTCCACGTGGAAGGTATAATGTGTACATTTTTACAAGCACTCACTACTAGTGACTATATTAAAAGTAGCACACGTACTAACCAAATACGCATGTGGACTTATCTGTTGGGGATGAAACTTTGCACAGCCCTTAGGCTACCCTAGATATATATCCTTGCAAGATTTGGTCTTCAATTGATTTGGTATGTGCCACGTGCAAGGTATAATGCATACATTTTTGCAATCCCTACTAGTGACTACGTATGAAAAATGGTGAACGTACTATTAGCTGGAAAAGAAATCAGGACTAGAGGCTAGAGGCTAAGCATGGCGACACTCGAGGGCCATAGAGGAAAGGAGAACGTGAGGGCAAAACGTTATCATGGGAGGGAAAAAGGAATTAGAAGGGGAGGGAATGAAGTGGGAGACTATGACACAAGGGGAAAGGGAGAGGGGGAAGAGAAGCATGTACATGATGGGAGGAGGAATGTAAAGATGGAGACATCAAGCGAAGAGGACCATGCTTTATTTTGAAAGGAAGGGAAGGGAGAAATCAAAGTACTAGCTAGGTGGCTTTACAAGAATCAACGTGTCTCATCAAGGAATAGCCCCCTCCTTTTATAGCCAAGAGAGAGGGTCTCTCCCAATAAATGCATCCTCCCACATGCATGGTGTGTGTGGAAGAGTCTCCCATGTGGGCTAGGTGGTTATGCACTCTCAATTGTGTGCGATAACACTTGGCCACATTTTCCCACATATATCAACTCCCATATCCCAAGTCTATGATACTCCCTTGGTCTCTTCCCAATTTTATAATACGTTCAAACATCTAGGAGGACAAGTGGAGGGTTGGCACAAGGAATCTTGCCACCTCATCCTACTTTCCCCATTATTTAACTTGCATCCTTGGACTATCTATACCTCCCCCACATGGGCCTATCCTAAATGGAGGAAATAACCCAATATAATATCCATCTCCACCTATTTTATATTACTTCTCCCATGGACTTTGAGCCATATCTCACTAAATGCAGCCTAGGTGGAGGGGTGGCACATGGAGGAGCCATGCCACCTTACATTTTATAACCTACTAGTAACTATGTATGAAAAATGGCGCACGTACTAACCAAATATGCATGTGGACTTATTTGTTGGGGATGAAACTTTGCATGGCTCTTAAGCTACCCTAGGCTTTCACAACTAAGAAGAGGAAAACTGTTTTCAACCTCCACCTTTGTGTATATTCCCCCATTGTGTATGTGAGAAAGCTACAAGTGAGACTCCTTCCTTCTCTCCCATGCTCTTCACATGGTATCAGAGCTCGGTTCGTGGCAAGGGAGCTCAAGAAAGCAAACCAAGTTCGTGGTGTCCTAGTAAGAGGATCAGTGTTGCTTTCATTTTTTTTCGAGTTTGGGAGCAAATCTCTGCAGGTAGCACACTCGAAAAGTGCAAGAGTGCACTGTCTCAGATTGGGATGTCCTTCGCGGTGTGGCAAAAGGGCATTATTTTTTTGATTCGAGGCCATTTTGGGGCTCATTTTGGTGGCAAAAGTTTTCCGCAGGCACTCAGGAAAGTGCCCTGTTTTTGTTGTGCAACCATTGTTCTGCAAGTCGATGAAAAGTTATTGTAGAAATTACATCGTCTCTACATCGTATGCATGTGCACAGAGATATTGGGAGTGACAGAATCATTCTTATTACCTGTTGATGCATAATCGTCACTAGGAAGTGACTGTGTGGTCAAATATCACTCTCGTCAGTTTTGCAGATTTACCCTTGTGAGGCAGAAGTTGTGTTTTTTTGCAGTGACAGATTATTTTGCAGTGTTTTATAATGGCGTCTGATGCTCTTTCATAGATTGTCACTGAAAAGCTTGTAAAGAACTACTTCCAAGCATGGAAGTTTAGAATGACGAATTTCCTTAAGGGAAAAGGCTATTGGGAGTTCATTATTGGAGCTGAACAAGAACCCGTTATTCCTAATGTTCCCAATCAATAGGAGTTGCAGGCATTTAAAGGCTAGCATGAGAGAGCCATAAAAGTTATGTACTAGCTGTCTATCAGTATTTCAGATTCTATGATTGTGCATATTCAGGATGCAAGCACACCGAAGGAGGCATGGGATACTTTGACAAAAATATATAGCACAAATATGCAAGCCAGTAAAATGCAGCTCAAGTAGGAGTTGCATGATGTGTAGAGAGAAAATATGAGCATCAATGACTACCACATGAAGGTGAAGAAGATTGCAAATGCAATTGCTTCTATTGCGTCGCCAGTAGAAGATGATGATTTAGTTCTGTGACCTTGAATGGTCTAGGAAAGGATTATGCATAATTTCGGACATCCATTGCCGTTCATGAGAATTTTTCTGATTTTGAGGAGTTGATTGCTCTTCTAATTTCTGAAGAGCAGAAAAATGGTGGTGCATCTTCTTCAGGAGGAACTTCAAAAGAAGCTGTCTTCTACTCGAATACTAGAAGAGGTAGAGGTAGAAGTAGAGCACGCCGATTTGGAGGCTGTGAAAAAATTAGAATATGCAGCAAATTTAAGAAAACCAGTCCTATGGAGGAAGACGTGGTAACTTTAGAGGCAGGGGGAGCCAAAGAGGTCGTGGTGGATGGCAGAGAGGCCAAAATGCAAACAACAATGTTGAATGCTACTATTGTGGTAAAATGGGTCATATGGTTAAAGATTGCTATAAAAAGCAGAATGACATCATGACTAGAAAATTGCAGCAAGGCAATTATGCATCCTCTAGTAGACAGGGTGATGACAGAAATAAGCATCTGTTTATGTTGCAGCACATGATCAATTCTGTGACAAGTGCAGAAGAAAGCAATGATGAGTGGTATGTTGACTCTGGTGCATCAAACCACATGACAGGTCCTACAGAATGGATGCAGGATGTAAGGAAAATGGAAATACCAAGACTTGTGGAGACTGGTGATGATACTGGACATCCTATCATACAGATTGGTAAAATTCCTTTGTTTATGCAGGATGGTAAAAAGAAATACCTGTCTGATGTATTTCTTGTCCCAAATATCACCAAGAACCTAGTTTTTGTTTGTCAAATGGTTGAGCAGGGATTAATCCACTCTGATGTGTGGACTACTAAAGCTGCATCTATTGGATGCTATCATTATTTGGTCACTTTTATTGATGACTACAACAGAAAATTTTGGGTGTATTTTATGAAAAAGAAAATTGAAGTGTTTGGGAATTTCAAATCTTTTAAAGCTATGGTTGAAAAAGAAACAAGCCTGCAAATAAAATGCCTAAGGTCAGATGGAGGGGGAGAGTACCTCTCAAATGAGTTTGCAAGTTTCCTGCAGGAGCATGGAATAAAGCAACAATATTCATGCAATCATACCCCATAGCAAAATGGACTTGCAGAAAGGAAAAATAGGCATATTGGAGAGGCATCTCGTGCCATGCTCAACGAAAAAGACCTGCCATATTATTATTCGGCTAAAGCAGTTGCTACAATAGTCAACATAATGAACAGGACTCCCACTGCAGCAGTACATGTCCCCCAAGTATTTAAAAGTAGTTAAATAATGTCAATATTGTAAGTAACGATTTGATTTTTCATACATTGATACATGTTACATATACTGCTCCTCAGTAATCAACCCATCATCATAGAAGTGCCTCCATGTCTCTCCTCTGTGACGGTGGTGGTGGTAGGCTATCTCGACAGGAGTAAGGTACCTGCCCACGATATTAAGCTGCAAGATGACACAATTTGCAGAGGGGTTAGTACAAAGAAACAACCTCCCAATAAACTACATAAACAATATAATTTGAGATCGATATTTACAAATTGGGCCTCCCATGATTCAACACCCCTTGCTCCAAAATTCACGTTTCCATATTGCTCCATTTGGATCCTTCGTGCCTCCACATGCTACAGACTGGGGTCTGCCTTCGTTGCCTTCATTGCTTTCTTCCACTCATGCTTGTGAGTGGTGTGGGGCTGGCCCCTTGGTGGTTGACCTCCCTCTCTCCTGGCAATCTCGGCTAGTGCTTGTCTCTTGTGAAGATCTTTTATTGGCAAGTATCGTAACAATCTTTCACTTGGCCCATTTATGTATGAACTGAACATTAGGGGGTTTGGGATACCTAGAGCGAACAGCAACGAGGCTCTCATCAGCCAACTTTTCTGGCTGGTCTTTGTAGTGAATAAAGCAATCTTTGTAATTGTTAGCGTGCATGAAGGCCATGATGTCCTTCCCCCGTGCATCCATCAAGATGCCTCTTGTCTAAGTGATGTCATAGAAGATCGTACCATCACCCCCTCTGGCACGTCTGCATCAACTGAATCATCCCTGTCCCCACCACTACCCCCCCCCAAAGCACTGTGCCATGCATCCCCCACAACTCTCCCTACTACTATGAATGTTGCCCTGTCGTGTCGAGCTAGTACGTTGGCCACTCGTAGCTGGAGAAGCGATTCTTGACTACATGGGAGTATGCTGGCCACTTGTAGCTAGAGAAGTTACTCTTAACAACATGGGGGTATGTCGGTGGCTCTGCAAGGGAGAAGGGGCTTGGATCTATAGCCGACTAGGCTATCTCGACTCCACTGGGGTAATCTCATCTAGTGTGGGATTGGGGTGGTTTGGAGTCTGTACTACCGACTCCTGGGGGGTGTTTGTAGTACCTGTCATGTATGTATATAACTTTGTAGGAGTGGGAGGGTGCCCCAAAATGTTATATAACTCTTGAAAGATGGCATCCCGAAGATCAGGTGAGGCTGAAGAGCTTCCTGGAGACATGATGAGCTGAAGAAAAGAAAAGAAGAAGATTACCATTGAGCATGCCCTTGTTACGAGATGCAAAAAAAAAAAAAGAGTGACAGTCTGACATTGAGCAAGCATTTACAGACTCCTGCATTCTTTGAATTAAAGTGACAAAAGTCTGTATTTGCTTGCTCAATGTCAGGCTACTGAAGCTTCACGTGGGGAAAAAGAGAGAAGGAAAGAGAGGAAAAGAGAGGAGAAAAAAGAAAGGAGATAAGAGAGAAAAAGAGAGGAGAAAAGAGAAGCACAGAGGATTAGGTAGCTGACATATTCATGAAGGCATTGGGCACAGAGAAGCTGCAGAAGTTCAGAGACCTGCTTGGTGTGCAGGAATTGGAATTGAGCTCGAGGGAGAGTGTTGAGATATTGAGCTCCACTTGTGATATGCCAGGGTGACCGTTGTGCATTTATGTCACCGACTTGTTAGCTGCAGATGCGGTTGGTACACCGCCCATGAATAATAGCTGGATGACAGCTATCTTTATGTACTCTAGTTAGTGGCTGAGTTAGTATGCCACCTTACTTAGCTGAGTTTGGTTTGAGACCCACATATAGGGTTCACCTATTCTTTTGTACTTAGAGTTCTTTTGGCTTCACAACTAAGAAGAGGAAAACTGTTTTCAGCCTCCACCTTTGTGTATATTCCTCCATTGTGTATGTGAGAAAGCTGCAAGTGAGACTCCTTCCTTCTCTCCCACTCTCTTCACAAAGAGAACAACCATTTTGGCAAATACACTAGAAGGACAAGTTTAGTAGAGCTATGTTCTCCGAAGTTAAACACTTCATTTACAATTTATTGCACATTGAGTTTCCCATCAATATATTTAAAGTTCCATGGCTTGGTAATAGCCCTTTAAGGTACTAGCTTCTATATGAATTTCAATCACCTATTGCTTGGTTCTCTTACAACCCTATACATCGATCGATCGCTCGCATGATGGTTGTAGACTACATGCGGTGAATTTCTATGTGATCGATCGCATGGTTGTAGACTACATCTTTTAAGGATAGAGTCTAAAACCTCACCCTTTCGAAAATAACATAAAAACTACATTAAACTCTTGTTTCTCTTTTTTTTTTAATATATGATTTTTAAAAACAAACTATATATGTTTTTACAATTAAATAAGAACTTCCCTAATTTGAAAAATAATATAAAAACTACTTTAATCTCTGTTTTTAAATTAAAAAAATAGAAATACAAAATATATACGTTTTGACATTTAATTTAAAACTTCACTAACTTGAAAAATAATATAAAAACTACTTTAAACTCTTGTTTTCTTTTTTTTTATAGATGATTTTTTAAAAAAAATTGAAATTTTTTATAGTTAAATAAAAACTTCACTAATTTGAAAAATAACATAAAAACTACTTTAATCTCCTTTTTTTTAAATAGATATTTTAAAAAATAAAATATATACGTTTTGATATTTAAATAAAAACTTCACTAATTTGAAAAATAATATAAAAACTACTTTAAACTCTAGTTTTCTTTTTTTTTTAATAGATGATTTTTAAAAACAAAATTTAAATGTTTTTATATTTAAATAAAAACTTCACTAATTTGAAAAATAACATAAAAACTACTTTAATCTCTCTTTTTTTTTAAAGATGATTTTAAAATACAAAATATATACAATTTGACATTTAATTTAAAACTTTACTAACTTCAAAAATAAGTTTAACTCTTGTTTTCTTTTTTTTTATAGATGATTTTTAAAAATAAAATTTAAACGTTTTTATATTTAATTAAAAACTTCACTAATTTAAAAAATAACATAAAAACTACTTTAATCTCTTTTTTTTTTAATAGATGATTTTAAGAAGCAAAATATATACGTTTTCACATTTAAATAAAAACTTCACTAACTTGAAAAATAATATAAAACCTACTTTAAACTCTTATTTTCTTTTTTTTTAATAGATGATTTTAAAAAACAAAATTTAAACATTTTTATATTTAAATGAAAAATTCACTAATTTGAAAAATAACATAAAAACTACTTTAATCTCTCTTTTTTTTAATATATGATTTTTAAAAACGAAATATATATGTTTTGACATTTTATATAAAAACTTCACTAATTTTAAAAAATAATATAAAAACTACTTTAAACTCTTGTTTTCTTTTTTTTATAAAGATGATTTTTAAAAACAAAATTTAAACGCTTTTATATTTAATTAAAAACTTCGTTAATTTAAAAAATAACTTAAAAACCACTTAAATCCTTTTTTTAATAGATGATTTCAAAAAACAAAATATATACGTTTTGATATTTAAATAAAAACTTCAGTAATTAAAAAAATAATTTAAAAAAACTTTAAAATGCATTTTAAATTTTTAAATATTTTATAATTAAATTACATTTTCCTATAAACTAAAATTTAAATATATTTTTGCAAAAAAAAAATGCTACACTTAAAAATCCTTACCTGGAATCTCTCGCTCCATCCATCTCTGTCGCTCCATCGTTCTCCATCGATCTTCGTCCGTCATTCTTCGTTGCTCTAGCAATTCCATCGATTTCGATGAGGAGGAGCTCGATCGAGGTTTGAACAATGAGGGGCTCGATCGAGGTCCCTCTCTTTACATACAAAAATTTAGGGTTTCGAAATACCACGATCGAGGTATGCGGCATGCCATGTACCTCGATCGTGGTATTTGACATGCCACATACCTCATCGGTCGAGCATACCACGTAGGATGCCACATACCTTAATCGTGGTATATGACATGCCACATACCTTGATCGTGGTATTTGACATGCCACATACCTCATCAGTCCCAACATACCATGATCGAGGTATGTGGACTTCCCACGATACCTCGATCGAGATATGTCAACTGCCAGTACGATACGCTGAATACCATGTCAGATGCCACATACCTCGATCGTGGTATTTGACATGCCTCCATGTCATCAGTCTAGTATACCACGATCGAGGTATGTGGACTTGCCACGATACCTCGATCGAGGTATGCCAGCTGCCAGCACAGTATGCTGAATACCATGTTGGATGCCACATACCTCGATCGTGGTATTTGACACGCCTCCATTTCATCGGTCTAGCATACCACGATCGAGGTATTTAGACTTGCCACGATACCTCGATCGAGGTATAGTTGTCGTGCCATGATACCTCGATCGTGGTATAGGCTCAGTTCAGTTGATTAAAATGCAAGACCTCGATCGAGGTATGGGCTCGGTTTGGATGTCCACGTGTGCCAATTTTATTGGACATGATACCTCGATCAAGGTATTTCACACTGAAGCAAAACCTTTGTATTTTCACTCGAGGGGTGTCACATTCCCCCGCGGGTGGTCCGGAAGTGGACACAAAATCTTGCTACCTCCCTTGTCCCTTATTTATAGGGCCCTGCGGCTGATCAGGAGGAAGAAGATGAGGAAGAAGGGAGCGAAGAAAGGGGCAAAGAAGGGAGTGAGGATGCGGAGAACTTAGATTAGTCGTAGAAGTAGTGCTAGCTACTCTTTTTTGTACTTGAAGCCACTGGCTTGGCTTTGTGCCTCTCTTGTATATACACTCCTCTTATTTTTTGTACTTGAAGCCACAGGACGTGGCTTGGCTTTGTGCTATATATACATACAAGCACTTTTTGAGCTATGAATTAATATAGAATCCTTTTATTTTTTGGTTTTCAATTTCCTTGTGCAACGTTCTATCAATGAATGCCTTATGAACTAAACATTTTGGAGTTGTAATGTTTTATTCAGAATGGTAATCATCAGCTATAGATGTACTTGCAATCATGCTAATTAAAATGCGGTTGGCTGTAAGAATTGAATTGCACAATGTGGAAATGGGATTCTTGTAACTACATAGCATACACAACATACACAGCATTCTCTTCAACCACACAAAATTCTGCTTTTATTAACAAAAAAGATTCTGTAGAGCATCTATAAGTGCATCTATAAATGCATCTATGTATGCATCTCTCTATTTTTTAATAATTTCTAATCGAGCATGTATTTGTGCATCTATAGGCACGTCTGTCTGTTATATAGATGCACCTATAGATGTAGATGTGCCAATAGACGTGCAAATAGATGCACCCGTAAGTTTTTTTTTTAAGTTAAGGAAACACGTCTGTGTGCATGTCTGTGGGTGCTTTGTCTTATTGTGAAAGCAAAGCATACAGGTTGTATGATCCCATCAACCGAAAGGTCATTATCTCCAAAGATGTAATCTTTGATGAGGAATGAGAATGGAAATCCTCAAATACACAAGAGATAGACACCAATTTCATAGTCATCTTTAGAGAAGGATGACGAAAAAGAGAAAGAATTGCCAGAAACTCCCCAAGTAGAGCCAGAACAACTCAGACGATCTACTAGGGAAAGCAAACCTCCAGCCAAATTGACATATGCTCAAAAAGGCAAAGCAATTCAAGTTGAAACCACCAACTATGCTCTTATGACTATCATCATGGCTATAGAAGAGCTAGTGTACTTTGAAGAAGAAGTAGACAAGCTAGAATGGCAAACTACTATGAATGAAGAAATGGAAGCTTTGTATAAGAATACTACTTGGGAATTATGTGACCTTCCATTAGGAAAGAAGACCATAGCAAACAAATGGGTATACAAAGTGAAGTATAATCCAGATGGCAATATTCAAAGATACAAAGCCAGACTAGTTGCAAAAGGATTTGCACAGCAATATGGTCAAGATTATGATGAGACTTATGCTCTAGTAGCAAAGATGGATTCCATATGCTTCTTGATATCACTAGCGACGTTCAGCAGATGGAATGTGCATCAGCTCGATGTCAAGAATGCATTTCTCAATGGTTACCTAGACGAGGAAGTCTACATGCAACAATCAGCAGGTTATGTTGAGCCATGAAAAGGAGAATAAGGTTTTCCATCTCAAGAAAAGTCTCTATGGCTTAAAGCAAGCACCCACAAATTGGTATAACAGAATCGACAAGTATTTTGCTGATTTGGGATACATGAAATCCAATGCAAATCATACTCTCTACTACAAAGCTCAAGGGGAAGACATTACTATTGCACTTTTATACGTAGATGATCTGATTGTGACTGGAAGCAAGGATAGCTTCATCAAAAAGCTAAAACAAGGCTTATCTGCAGAGTTTGACATGAAAGATCTTGGACTTATGCACTATTGTCTTGGAATTGAGTCCTGGAGAGATTCAGGCAGCATCTTGATGAGTCAGATCAAGTATGTTGGCAGTCTCCTAAAGAATTTTCATATGGAAGATTGCAAGATTGCAACCACTCCTAGTTTGAAACCTACTAAAGATTTAGAAAAGCGTACAGTCAATGATAGGTACTACATGCAACTTATCAGATCTCTTATATATCTGACTATCACATGGCTAGATATTTGTTATGCAGTAAGTTCACTTGCATAGTTTATGGCAAATCCAAAAAAGTTTTCTGAAGAGCAGAGAAATGGTGGTGCATCTTCTTCAGGAGGAACTTCAAAAGAAACTGTCTTCTACTCAAATGCTGGAAGAGGTAGAGGCAGAGGTAGAGGAGGCCGATCTGGAGGCTGTGGTAGAAATCAGAATATGTAGCAAACTCAAGAAAACCAGTCCTATGGAGGAGGACGTGGTAACTCTAGAGGTAAGGGGAGCCAAAGAGGCCGTGGTGGATGGCAGAGAGGCCAAAATGCAAACAGCAATGTTAAATGCTACTACTATGGTAAAATGGGTCATATGGCTAAAGACTGCTACAAAAAGCAGAATGACATTATGAATGGAAAATTGCAGCAAGGCAATTATGCATCTTCTAGTAGATAGGGTGATGACAGAAATGAGCATCTGTTTATGGTGTAGCACATGACCAATTCTGTGACAAGTGCAGAAGAAAGAAATGATGTGTGGTATGTTGACTCAGGTGTGTCAAACCACATGACAAGTCATGCAAAATGGATGCAGGATGCAAGGAAAATGGAAAGACCAGGATTTGTGGAGACTGGTGATGATACTGCACATCCTATTGTGCAGATTGTTAAAATTCCTTTGTCTATGCAGGATGGGAAAAAGAAATACCTGTCTGATGTATTTCATGTCCCGAACATCACCAAGAACCTCGTTTCTATCGGTCAAATGGTTGGTGAGTAGGGCTTGCAGGTCATATTTAATCCTCATGGATGCTTTGTTAAGGATATGAAGAATAACGGTCGCTTGATAGCAAAAGGAAAGAAGAAGGGCAGGATGTTTATGTTGGATGCGGACATGCCTGAATTGAGTGCAACGATGTTTGCACATGGGACCGGTGTAGTTGCAGATATTGATATCTGGCATAAATGCATTGGTCATGTTAATGTACAGCGACTTAAATCAATGCAGGCCCAAAGTATTCTTGCAGGATTGCCTAAATTCAAGGTTGCAGAAATGCATAAGGTATGTGAAGCCTGTCAATTTGGAAAATAGGCAAGGAAACCATTTCCTAGGCATGTTCAAGAGAGTAAGAAGCCATTGGAATTCATCCACTCTGATGTGTGGACTACTAAAGCTGCATCTATTGGAGGCTGTCATTATTTTGTCACTTTTATTAATGACTACAGAAGAAAAGTTTGGGTGCATTTTATGAGAAAGAAACGTGAAGTGTTTGGGCATTTCAAAGCTTTTAAAGCTATGGTTGAAAAAGAAACAGGACTGTAAATAAAATGCCTAAGGTCAGATGGAGGGGGAGAGTACCTCTCAAATGAGTTTGCAAGGTTCCTGCAGGAGCATGGCATAAAGCAGCAATATTCATGCAGTCATACCCCACAGCAAAATGGACTTGCAGAAAGGAAAAACAGGCATATTGGAGAGGTATCTTGGGCCATGCTAAATGAAAAAGACCTTCCAGATTATTATTGGGCTGAAGCAGTTGCTACAGCAGTTTACATAATGAACAGGACTCCCACTGCAGCAATACATGGCATGACGCCAGAGGAGATGTATACTGGTAGGAAACCAGATATTTCTCATTTGAAAATTTTTGGTTGCATTGCCTATGTTCATGTGCCAGATGAGTTGAGGTCCAAGTTGGATCCAAAAGCTAAGAAGGGCATCTTTATTGGTTATTCTCTGTAGTAGAAAGGGTATAGATGCTATAACGCTTCTATTCGTAAGTTTACAGTGAGCAGAGATGTTTTTAATGAGATCAGCAACTGGTATAAACCAGTAAATGTCATTGATGATGTAGATGCACAAAATGGTAATGCTGTATAGAATTTACAGCAGCAATCACAAAATATTAGTGGACCTGTAGTGTCCTCTAGTAGTGGTTCACATACTTCGCCATGGACAGGCAGATTGAGATCAGGAGAATCTCCTCAAAGCAATGCAGATAGTGGTACGCAGGTATCACAAAAAGGAAAAGAGAAGGTAGATCAGCCCATGTTTGATGTGAATGCAGGTCACTCTTATGTGGATGGTGAACCCAGTGGCTTAGAACAGGAGCATTGATGATGAGTTGGGTATTCCTTCAGTTGTTACACTTGGAGTAAGGAAGACCAGGGATGTTTTGAGAGCACTTGGAAGTGAGCCTATTTTGCACAGGTCTACCAGAGCTAGATATCCTATGGATAGGCTGAAATATGATGGATTTACGGCCATTCACTATGCCTATATGGTCAAAGTGATACAGGAACCAGAGCCCACTTCTTTTGAGCAAGCCATGGGAAAATAAAAATGGGAGAAAGCTATGGATGAAGAAATGGATGCCTTGGAAGCAAATGCTACATGGGAATTGGTGCCTTTGCCTAAAGACAAGAATGCAATTGGCTGTAAGTGGGTTTATAAGGTCAAGCACAATGCAGATGGTTCTGTGAACAGATACAAGGCAAGATTAGTTGTTAAGGGGTATGCACATACATATGGCATTGATTATGAATTCAGCCCGGTTGCAAGGATGGCAACCATAAGAGTAGTCATTGCTATAGCTGCATCAAAGGGATGGTATTTACATCAGATGGATGTAAAGAATGCCTTCTTGCATGATGGTGATTCGCAAGAAGAGGTCTTTATGGAGCAGCCACCAGGTTATATTCATGCTGTTCATCCTGAGTTTGTTTGCAGGTTGAAGAAATCCTTGTATGGCTTGAAGCAAGCGCCTAGAGCATGGTCTGACAAGATAGGACAATATCTTGTCACTATTGGCTTTCAGATTTCCAAGGCAGATTTCTCACTTTATGTGAGAAAAACAGAGAAAGGTATTATGCTACTTGTCATTTATGTTGATGATTTGATCATCACAGGTGATAGTGATGAAGATATCCTTCATGTGAAAATGCTATTGAAGCAGAAGTTTGAGATGAAGGATTTGGGAGAGCTGCGTTATTTCTTGGGCATTGAGGTGATTAGATCACCAAGTGGGATACGGCTCTTGCAGAGGCAGTATGGATTGGACATGCTGTCCAATATGGGATGATAGGCTATAAGCCTATTTCAGTTCCTTTGGAGCAGAATGTGAAGCTGAGCGTAGATGCAGGTGAGCTTCTAGAAGACCCTACTATGTACAGACGCATAGTAGGAAGTTTGATTTATATGACTATTACCATGCCAGATTTGAGCTATGCTGTTGGATTGGTAAGTCGGTTTATGCAGGCTCCAAGAAAACCGCATTTGGATGCGGCTAGATGCATACTCAGGTATGTGAAGTCCACATTGCAGTATGGACTATTTTATGAGGCTGGGGTTCAGATGCAATTGCATGGATACACTAATGCTGATTGGGCTGGTAGTACTTCTGATAGATGATCTACCAGTGGATATGTGCTCTCTTTTGGGAGTGCTGCAGTCACTTGGAGCAATAAGAAACAACCTACAGTTGCCTTGTGGAGCACGGAGGCTGAGTATAGGGGTGCAGCAATGGCTGCATGTGAGGTAGGTTGGTTGCATAAGCTACTCTGTGATATGCATCAGTCTTCAGATGGGCCAGTGGTCATTTATTGTGATAACATGAGCAGTATACACTTGGCAAATAACCCAGTCTATCATGCTAGAACAAAGCACATTGAGGTGCATTATAACTATGTGGGGGAGAAGGTTTTACTAGGTCTTATTGATCTAGTTTATGTCAGCACAGAGGATCAGGTAGCTGACATATTCACGAAGGCATTAGGTGCAGAGAAGCATGCAGAGAAGCTACGCAAGTTCAGAGACCTACTTGGTGTGTAGGAATTGGGATTGAGCTCGAGGGGGAGTGTTGAGATATCGAGCTTCACTCGTGATATGCTAGGGTGACCGTTGTGCATTTGTCACCGACTTGTTAGCTGCAGATGCGGTTGGTACACCACCCATGAATAATAGCTGGATGACAGCTATCCTTATCTACTATAGTTCGTGGCTCAATTAGTATGCCACCTTAGTTAGTTGAGTTTGGTTTGAGACCCGCATATAGGGTTCTTCTATTTCTTTGTACTAGAGTTCTTTTGGCTTTCACAACTAGGAAGAGGAAAACTGTTTTCAGCCTCCACCTTTGTGTGTATTCCCCCATTGTGTATGTGAGAAAGCCGCAAGCGAGACTCCTTCCCTCTCTCCCACTATCTTTACATGGGGATGATTGTGTAAGCCTAGAGATGAGTGTGGGTGCTTGGAGATAAGTGTGCATGGCTAGAGCTGTGTTTGTTAATCGGAAAGCAAGCCGCGCGACGCTAAAAGTATGTGAAGGAAAGCAAGTGCGCTAAAAATAGGTTCAAAAATTACCTCACAAACTGTGCATCTAAAAGCACATCTATCAACGCGGTTTGCAACACGTCTAAATGCCCATCTATCAATGCATCTACACTACGTTTTAGATGCATCTATAGATGCATTCCATAGTATAGACGCGGTGTTAGACGTGCTTTTAGATGCTCCATAGACTTTTGACATTTACAACTCATGCAAGAACAAATTTTTTGGGTTGTCTCTGTAGGATGTCTTCATCTTCAACAAGTAGCTACAGTGAG
Source organism: Dipteris shenzhenensis (assembly GCF_047967505.1). Classification (NCBI taxonomy): domain Eukaryota; kingdom Viridiplantae; phylum Streptophyta; class Polypodiopsida; order Gleicheniales; family Dipteridaceae; genus Dipteris; species Dipteris shenzhenensis. Next base: position 34,834,088 of record NC_141623.1, on the reverse strand, counting down.
GATGAATCCCTCCGTATCCACCATCACGAAATGTGGCTGGAGCAAAAAATCAAATGTATGTGTGATCGATGTCGAGTATATAAGAAAATAATATAACCTCTGTGTTCAACAGATAATAGGATCTCATACGCAAGAAAGAAAACAAGATACTATGGAGAATAAAAAATTTGATTACTGTAGAACTGATACAATAGATGGTGCTACCTCCCAACCGTGTGCTCCTGTGAAAGAAGCTTTGATGGCAAGCTCGAAACAGTAGAAGATGGAGGCTAGATGCTAAGGAATCAGGGTTGCTATAGCCAGTGATGAAATGGGC